>NW_027328742.1:13539476-13896156 GCF_048564905.1 Vicugna pacos | reverse complement strand
TCAGGTGTTGTGGGCACAATGGCGAGCTAGTTACTTGGGTTGGTAAAGAATTACCAGGGTCTGAGAAGGGTTTAGGAAAGTTTAATAGGGACACTGCTATAGGCCACATCGGGCCCCACAGACAAGAGGTGCCTGCATGAGCACCAAGGGTAGGTGTGTGGGATCTGTTATTGGGGGTTCTGTGCACACAAGGAGGAGGGGGCTGCATGATCAGTTCAGGCACAGGTACCTGGTTGGTTGTGGGATCTGTCAGGGGCTTCCCTGAACAACAGGCTTTACCACTTTGATAAGGGCATTGCCTGTGTTCCTGAGGCAATGAGTTTTCATAGAGTAAACACACACTAAGAGAAGATGTTTTATATCTTGTAGAAATGCAGGTGTGCAAAGGGTCATGCAGTGGGGAGTGGGAGGTAAAGTGCCACTAGGCTCCAGGCATACAGAGAGTCCAGGGATGGGACCATATTCCTCTAGAGAGTGCCAGCTGGCTCCACACCAGGGACTTAATGTGGAAACAGGAGAACCTGGGTTGTCAGCACGTGTCTACTGAATGACCTCCCTAAGCCCTGCTCTGTTAGGCACCAGGCAGCTGTGAAGTGAACACGAAGATCTCCGCCCTGAGGTCCCAATGAGTGAATATCTTGACATCCTCAAACCCCTTCTTCTGCACCACTGCCCCACTCATCTGGGTCTCAGGCTCTGACCCTGACCTCAGTGGCTCGTTTGTCCCCTACCTCCAGCTCCTCTGGACATCTCTGTGCTGAGTTGGTCCAGGTCAGCGAACCCCAAACTGAGCTCTGCCCTTGCCCCATGACTTCCTCCTCCATGTGAATTCCCCTCATGAAAGAGGCCACCACCAGTGGGATCCTTTAGTCCTGAGGCTCGGCCTTCCTCATCCCTCTGATGCCTCCCAGCCCATGATCCCGCTCTGGGGAACCCCCATCATCCTCTCCTCCCCTCTTCAGCCTCGGGCTGCACACATACACCCTGTTCACAATCCTCCATGAGGCGGGTCCATGTTCACTTGAGGACACAGATTTTGACAAATGGGCAGTGCTGGGAATGAACAGCAGGACCCTGGAACAGAGGACAGACGAGGACTCCAAATTTGCCAGTGCACAGGTTATAGTGGCGGCAAGGTGTCCATAAATGATGAGGCTGGCATCACACTGCAGCCTGGCCCTCTGTTCCCTCAGGGTGCCCTGCGTTTCCTGCCTTGGTCTGAGGGGGCGCCCCCCTCACTCTCTGTTAGAGGGATGTTCATTCATTCATTCACACTCTCATTTATAATGTACATGGGTTCTGGCTAGATGACAGCTCATCCTTGGGGACACAGCTCAGACCTCACCTCCTCCATGAAGCTCTTCTGGATTCCAAGTCCCTCCTGCAGCCCCTCTGTCCTCCCCTGGCACCCCCAGGGCTGGGACCTCACTCTGATTTCCTCTCCAATCTGTGAGCTCTGTGAGAGCCCTGGGCCCAATATGGAAAGTGACTTAGAAAAATGTGCCAAAGGGGCTAAGAAAAATGCTACTAATTCTGTGTTACAGACAAGGACACTGAGGCACAGGGAGGGCAGTGTCCACCCAAGGCCACAGAGGAGGGTCTCAGTGAGCCCCTCCATGGCCCTGTTACTAGTTCTCTGTTACAGATGAGGACACTGAGGCACAGAGAGGGAGCAGGGACCTGCTATAACCTTGGCCCCAGGGCCTGTGTCCTTTATGACCAGCTCCGTGCTGCCAGCAGGGGTGTAGTCCTGGAATGGATGTTGAAAGCAGCCTGACCCCCAGGGCCCCATCAGATGCAGAGTCACTCAGCACCTACTCCACACCCCTGGGGTGAGGACCTCATTGCTGTTCCTGGAAGCTGGCTGGGCCTCCCTGTGGATTGTCCTGGGACAGGCCAGGAGAGGCTTGGGGCAGCCACAGGGCCCCTGAGGCTAGCTGTCCCCAGCTGAACAGCTCTGGTCCCCTTGACTCTCCCTGGAAGAGGCCTGATGACAAGAAGTATCAGCCGTGCAGCCAGGTGTGCTGTGGAGATGAGGAAATGGGGCACCACGCAGGTACATGCAGATGTTCAGGTATTTACTCAATAATCATTGATTCAGGCCTTGCAGGGTGGCTGGCCTGGGGCCAGGCCTGGGGGTCCAGCAGTGAGTACAACCAACCCCTTGAGCCTCCTGGGAAAGCAGCGCTCAGAGAAAGGGGCCCTCAGTGCCCCCACCCTGCTCCCCATGAACAATCACACTGAGATGAGGCTGCGGCCGTGGGTCCCACTGGAGGGTGAAGGGAGGGGGGACACCCAGAGTGGGCACCGACCATGAGCCTGGACACTGGAACCAGACGGCCTGGGCTGTGTAACCTGGGGTGGTCACCTCACCTGTCCTCTCTGTGCCTCAGTTACTTCTTCTGCAGGAATGGGTGATAACGCCTGTCCCTGCCCCACAGATTTCCACGAGGAGTCAGTGAGCTTCTCTTAGGCGTGTAGGACAGTGTCTGGCCGTGGGTCAGGATCCCGCTCACCTCACAAGAGTCTGTCCCACTTTAAAGAGGAGAAAGCCAAGGCTGAGGGGGTTATGAGACCAGCCCGGGATCGCCCCCTCCTCATGCTCTGCTGACATCCCCTCCACCCCGCTCTCCTGTGTTCATGTCATCCTTTTGTCCCTCACATTGCTAAGAATCTCTGAGCAAATCCACGTGAATGGAGACACACCCTCTCACCACTTTGGTCTCTCTGGACCATGAGCAAGACGGGGATATCGGGCTCCCCCAGACAGTCCAGGAGGCCCAGCATGTCCATCAGTGCACTTCCACTCAGCACGGAGTCGGTGTGAGGCCCAGGGCCAGAGGGCACTGGAATAGCCCAGAATTGGGGAATGCCAGGTGCGTGGTGAAGCACACAGAGGCCCCTGGAAGACAGTGTCCAGGCAGCCAAGGTGCAGGGCGTGAGGGTGCCCAGAAGGAGCAGAGGACAGAGTCCAGCCTGGACACCACCCCCTGCTGGGCCATGAGAGGGCATGAGAATCGGGACAAGCCAGGGCCCTGCTGGGACTCCTCCTCATCCAGCAAAGAGGCGAGAAAAAGACAAGGAGACAAGTGCAGCTGACCCCACGGCGCTCCCTGTGTGCGGGTGCTGCTTCCAGTATCCTGGAGGTTCCTTAAAAGCTTGTAAAGTGGCTGCTTGTTCCAGCCCTGTGTGGGCAGAATTGAGGCAGGGAGGATAGTGACTCAGGACAGAGCTAGGATTCGGCCCAGTGTGTGCTGGGCCCCTCGCTGAGAGCATCCTCTGGGCATCATGGACTCAGGAATTACCCCGACCCCCCCTCTTAAGGCTCCTGGCATGTTAGCAGGGAAGGTCCCAGGGCCCACACCCTCTCAGGGGATCCCAACATGTGGGATCACCACGGTCCTGGGAAAGGAGAGAGTGTGGGCTGGGCGTCAGGTCTGCATTAGACCCCAGTGCTGCCCCTACCGCCGCGTGGCCTGGAGGCTTTCCCCTACCTCTCTGTGCCTGGCTTTCCAGCACTGACTCAGAGGACTGCTGTGCTTGGCACACAGTAGGCCCCCAGTCAGAGGAAAAAGCCAGCCCTCCCCCAAGAATCTCTCCTCTTACAGGCCCAAAGCTAAGCTAGGTGCTGCATGTCACCAGAGCTGACCCTTGACAAGCAGGGCAAGTGCAGTCCAGAAGCTCCTCCCTCCTGCCTGAGGCCCTTCCCTCCTCAGCGACAGTGGCTCGGAGCAGGCCTCGGCATCCCAGAAGTCTGAACTGAGCCTTGTGACCTGGGGAAGTCCCTGTTCCACACAACATGGTTTCCAGGTCCTTCCAACAAGGCACACAAGCACCTGCTCAGTGTTTTAGCTGCAAGGTCCTCCCTTTGCAAATTGCCCCATCACAACCGGGCCAGAAGATGTAAGCTCCAGGCCACGTGACTATCAGACACATGACTTCAGGGAAACATCCCTGCCCACACTGTACTCCTGAGAGCCCAACTCCTAGAAGAGGGGATGGTGACCCACAGCTCTGCAGTTTTATCAGAACACAGCCCCCACCCACCCACTACTGGAAACACGTGTGAGAAGTGATGATTCCCGAGTGCCTGGACCCCCGTCATCCAGAAAGCAGAGGTCAGGGTAACAGACAGACGAGGAGAAAGTACTTTCAGACCATATATCTGATAAGGGGTTAACACCCAAAACATAGAAGGAACTCTTACAGTTCAACAGCAAAAACAAGCAATCTGAGTTAAAAAGGGGGCAGAGGAACTGAATACATTTTTCTAAAGAAAACACACAGATGTCCAACAGGTACATGAAAAGGTGCTCAACATCACTCATCATCAAGGAGATGCAAATCAAAACCACAGTGCGATATCACCCCACTTTGGCTTCAGGGTTGCAAAAGCAAGGAGCAATTTTTCAAAAGCACACTCAGACGCACACCAGAGGCGACTAGGGAGCGTCAGAAAGGCGCAGGAGGGAAGCAGGGGGCAGGAGGAGGCAGCGGGCAGGGAGCCACGGGAGTGGGAAGCAGGCAGGTCCCCTCGCAAATCCCCCTCCTGCCTCACGTCGCATCGCTGGTCTGGCCGGGGACCGAGGAGCCAGGGGGCAGGTGGAGGATGGAGCTGGCGCTGGGCAGCGGGCTCGGCCGGAGAGCGGAGGAGGTCGGGGGTTGGAAGAGAAACGCAGAGCGAGGGAGGCGGCTGGAGGAGGACGATCCCTCCGCGGGATCGGGCGGCGGTGCAGACGCCCTGGTCGGGCTCTGTGGAGCTCTGCTAGTTTTCAACCCGCTCTCACAGACTCCAGCCCCTCGGGAGCTCCCCAGGTGACTGTGAGCTTGGGCTGGGGACAAAAAGACCTGACAGCTTCAGCACGGCCACCCGGCCAAAGGGAACAAGAAAAGCAAAGCCCTTCTCCCATTCTGTTTTTCTTTTACTTTTGTGCAGCCCTGCTCGGTGGGAGGGAAGGGGTTAGGCTGAGCAACCCCGGAGGAGAAGGCGTAGGGTCCGGGCGGGGGCCCGGGGACCCGGGGGAGGGCGGTGCGGACGGGGCTCTGAAGGCGCGCGCCGGGCGGGCGGCGCCGCGCGGAGGCGGCGGCGGGGACGGGGCGGCGCGCGGGGCCGGGGCCGGGGCCGCGCCGTCTGCTGTCGCTGCGCTGCGCCGTCTCGGGCTCGGTCTCCACAACCGCCTCCCCGGGCGCGGTGGCGGCGGTGGCGGCGGTGGCGCTGCGGCTTGGATCTTGAGCCCGCACACACCTCGGTGGTGGCCCGCGTCCCCACTCACACGGTCGGTCAGCGGCCCCCGCGCCGTGGCTTTCGGGGAAGGAGCTGCTGCGAGCGGCTGCGGCGCTGAGCTCAGCGCGCCCGGGGAGGCCGGGGGAGCCGCGCCGGCCGGAGAGGCCCCTCGGCCGGAGCCCGCGCCCCCTCGCGGGTCCCGGGGTGTAAGGAGCGCATGGGAGAGAGAGATATTTATACACAGACAGACAGACAGACATATTAATTCATTCATTCATTTTTAGCTTGCACAGAGGGCATTTTCTTGGGGTGATTTTTTTTTTTTAATTTCACATGTGTGCTGTTCAGCAGCAAGGCAACCCGAGGCAGATGCCCAGGCCGGTGGCTGAGCTCCCGTATATGGGTGGGTGTGGAGGGGGCAGGGGGGAGCTGGCGGAAGAGGGAGCCTGTGAGGGCTGGTGTGGAAGGCCCCTCAAAAATTTAAAATACACTTCAATTTTGTTTTATCAGAATTATCTCTCATTCTTGTTATTTTTGTATATACACATAAATATTAAATACATATGTATATACATACACACATCCATATATATAATTAATATTAAAGACATTATTTTTGGCATCACAATTTCCAGAACCATTCAAAGTTATCTTCTGACTGATGTATATCTTTGTAAAAGTGTTTATTATTTCATTAACTATAGGAATTGACTAAAGGATTACTAGTAATATATTATTGAAGGAAAAAAATACTCCATTTTCATTCATCATAATGTTCCATGGTTTTGACAAGACAAATTCAGCAACAACTCTTACTGTAGGCATGTAGGCAAGTATGAATCGATTGCAGTTGATTTATCTTCTTGATTATTACTTGTTTCCAAAATTTCCTTCAGCATTTCCAGGAACATTTTGGAATCCCGTCTTTACCTTATAATTTAAAATAATAGATCATTAGCAAAAGTCCAACGCCCAGCGGTATGCTAAAGGAGTCTTCGTAGCCTGTCTTTTCAGTATGTTTTCTGACACGGATTCCAGCTGATGGCCTTGTCACATTGACTGAAACATTGCCATCTCTGCAGTGTGAGATCACAAAAGTTGACTGAGGAATGAGTGGTCACTGAAGACCCTCTTCCACTTATGACACTGACAGTGTTTCCTGCAGTGAGAATCCCCCGATGTCCTGCAAGTGTCACTGTGTGAGGAATAGAAACCCAACGTGTAATTGACTGAATTGATTCTCCACTAAGAATTATTTTGTGCAAGCTAAGAGCTTTCTTCTCCAAATAAAATAATGCTTTTCCTTCTTTTGTGTTTTAGAGATTATTCCTATTTATCATTTTCTTGTGTGCACCCAGGGCTGGAGCTTGGATGGAGGCTCACCCAGAGTCGTTATAGACCTGTCTGCTCAGCAATGAGAATATGTTCTTATGATCAATGAGAGCTTTTTTACATTGGTTGTGAACATTAAGTTTCTCTATCATGTGAGTTCTTTGGTATGCATAAAGATTGGCTCTCTGGCTACTGCTTTTCTTACATCTGTTACATTTATATGGTTTCTCCAGGGAGGGCTGGACTTGCGTATTTCAGGGCAGTTATGCTCTGCTCAGTCCCCAGTTGTTCATGGTCTGTTCATTGTCTCTTGAGGGCAGCCCTCATTGAGAAGAATGAAATGTTGTGGGCCTATTTCAAAATAGTTGCTTTCTGTTTCCCCTGCTGGAAGTGAGGCACATTGTCTCCAACTGTCAATGTGAAAACCTGGTAGGAATCCTGAACAGAAGTTGGGGGGCCTCCTGGAACTGCGGCCCCTGCCGTTTTTAACTCTCAGACTGGAGCACTGCGCCTCCAGCAGTTTGTCAGCTACGGTTCGGGTTTCCTGCCTGGGGTCCGTGGAGGTTTCTGCTTGTGCATTTCTTCTCTGGTCAGTGGATGTCTTTGTGTCCATCTGTCTGTCTCTCCAGTCTGGGGATGGCAATGGGACCTGTAACCTCAGTTCTCTGAGGCTTCCAACAGGAGTCATTGATTTTGTTTGTTTACTTAGTTTTTCATTTGTTGTTAGATAGAGTTAAAACTTCTAAATTTTTACATCCTGAATGAGAATGAAGTCTGAATTGTCCTTTTTTATTTTACTTCCCTGAAAGTTTTGCTTTTTAAAATTGTTATTAATAAAATAATCATTCTTCATTTCATTCTTAATTCCTAATTATGTTTACATGTTTATTAAAATTTACTTTATTTTAAATGATTCAAACCTAATTCACTTGTGTTTATCTTTATTTTCTTTTAACTTACAAAGTTGAAAGTTTAATTATTGCATTTTTGAACACTTTGACGCTCTATTAATTTGTTCAAGCCCAAGTTTCAATTGCATAATTGTGTTTCTGTTTAAGGGAACTATGCCCTTGGAGTTTTGACAGGCATTACATTGAATATACATATCGCTCTGAGTAGTAGAAATATTTCTTAACAATAATAGTTCTTCCAACCAATGAACCTGAGATGTCTTTCAATTTATTTGCATATTCTCCAATTTCTTTCATCAGGGTCATACTTTTCTGTCTCTGGTGGTAGGGACTATGGGAACGGAGTGGAGAATGGAGGAGGGGCCACCCAGGCATCTGCTGAAGCCACAGTTGATTTGGGGAAACACCCTTTTCCCTCACCTGCACCAGCTTAGACTTCCTGCTGCACTGAAGTTATGTGGAGAAGAAGAAAAGCAACATCAGAGAAGTCACGACCCCTCAGCCAGAATTAGCGAAAGTCCCTAGGGGTGCACAGCAGGGCTCCGGGCCCATGTCTGGGTAAGACTCTGGAAAAGGGATTCTCAATCTGGTGGAACCCCTTACCTGGAATTCCTGATCTGGGAGGTGCCACCTGGGTAGTGATCACGGGCTTAGTGGGACTTGGAACCCATTCTGGATTTCTGTAGTTCAGTTTCAGCTTCTGCTCTTTCTGGTTTCTGAGGCTTCCATCTGCTGACTGAGGTCTGCTTCGTGTCTTTTGCTTAGAGATCAAAATGGGTGACATCATTTCTGTTTCATCACAGTCCCTTGGGAAGAATGTTGATTGCTTGGTTCAACACGAGGTACAGACCCATGACTAGGGGAAAGGTGGTATTTTACTGTAATACCGCATGCCGTATGTATGCCCTTCAGTGTGTAAGAAAAAAATTGGAAGTATGTTTTCAGTAAATAAAGGTGTGAGGAATGGAAATGATTTTTGTTAAAAGGAAAAAGAAAAAAGATGATTTTCTCCTTGAGCTCGTTGTTTCTGAACAGAAAAAAATAAGGGACAAAACAACATGGATACAGAAAGTTGAAGGAGGTTTGTGGAAAAGACACACTGAGAAAAGAATTTTGTACATGGTCGGGATTTTCTAAGAAAATCTAAGGCTTGACTAAATGTAATTAGGTAAACGGATTTTGTTAAGAGTAGACAGATGCAAGGTTGCATTTGTTTTTACTCTCTGTTAGTGAAAGAAAGATTTCTTAAACTGTTGAGTGGCTTCTGATAACAGAGTATGTGAATTTCTTTGTCTTTAGGCAATCTGTTCCCTAGCTGCTCTTGAAATATTTTATTGTCATTCTGGTTAAACAAATAAGAATTGTTTTGCAATGATCTACGATCTTATCTGACCAAGTATTTTAAAACTCTGACAAACTTCCCAATTATCAAATATTAACTAACTTTCTTTGACCTCCACCTAACTTTGGAATGCTTCAAAGAGCCCCTGGAGCATCCCCAAAAGAGATCCCAAACTGATTGCATTCATTTGATAGGTTAAATTACATAGGAAGCATTATTGAATGAGTGATGACAAAATATCTTACATTATATGGTACCTGTGAATGTTATTAGCATAAAGAGTCTAGAAGTTATATGGAATACCTAAAATTTGGTATGTCCTGATAAAATATTATCAATCATAATTCCAGTTATTGTCTTAAAATGTATGTCACAGCATTAACCAAGTTTCTTTATCAGCTGCATTGTAATCAGGTCTGTAACCATGCCTTCCTGAGCCTTCTGTCACTCATAGACAGTTAGGCTTTTACTCTGATGCCCTTGCAAAATGCCTCCTTTCCGAAAGGTTTATGGAAAGCACTTTTTGATAAGTACAGGTTTCTGATTTTCAGATCACACCACTGGGCTGGGTAAGAAATTCAAGAAATCTAATGGAATTTTTTATTTCATAAAACTGTTAACGAAATATTAGTTACATGAAATGGAGTAAACTGATGAATATAGTTCCAATTTTTGGTTTTATCTGAACTATTCCTGGCTTTTAATCTTTATTTTCCAGACATGAGGTAATCTTCCCCTGAAGCTAGTTATGGCTTACAGGAACTTGGTAAATTACACCTTTGTGAACAGAATTGAAGCATTTATCTTTTCCTTCTACCTGAGACCTCCAGGAAACTCTTAGGTTCCTAGCAACCTTTCCAAGTGAATGAGGAAGGCCACTTCATGGCAGCTGCAGGAACCTCAAGATATTTTGGAACTCAGGAAGAGAAAAATCCACCTGGGCCTGCAGGTACTGCAGGTTAGGGCTGGTGGTGTGGCTTTCCTGACCTTGGGAGGCCTTTAAAGGTTTAACTTGAGGTCCCTTATAAAAAGTTCCAGCAAGATCAAATTTAAAATAGCCTCTTAAAATATTCTTTTTTACAGAGTGGTGGATCTTCACATAGATATTCTTTGCACTGAACGGTTTGTCAGGAAGCCTGGAAAGCAAAAGTTAAGTTTTACTGTGACTGTGTGGTGTGCATGGGGTCCAAGGGAAGTGAGGGTCTTGCAGCGAAGGCTTCTGTGGGGCAAGACACAGTCTGAAAATGTGCTGATCGGTTCACACGCTTCCCAATGTGCAACATAGTGGTGTGGTGTTTTGTGACTGTGTCATGTAGTGGGGCATAGGTTGGTTTTCTCAGACACAGGTGGTGTTGTGTAAACAGAGATACAGCACATTGTGTCTGGAAAAAACAGTGGGAGTTTTGCAGCAACCTATGTGAATGTTTACAGTGTCATTAAGAATTGTTCACCAGATCGTAACACCCCTGGCACAATCTGGGGCAACCCTAGGCGGAAAGGTAACACCATGGTCAGGACAAGAAGAGGGAGATGACGCCTGTGGCCGACCAGTGTGTACAGTGGTGAGACTGGCAGCAGGGACACAAGTTGTCCTCATCATCATTGGAAAAGTGAGAGATGAGACCTTTCACATGCAGACACAGGTCCCAGTCAGTCACATTCTGGGCCAAGTGCAGGGACTGCTTGTTGCAGATCCAACCTGATGGCAGGCCTTGGGTGGGTGCACTCCTCACATTTACACTTGCCGCAGTCCTCACACCCGTAGGTGTGCAGCCCCGAGTCTTCCTTGCCAAGTGGTTTAAGCTCACCTGGCCTGAGCTCTGATCTGGGCTGCGCCTGGTTACTCCAAGGAGAAGGATGACCCAGCAGCCTCTTCTCAGAAGGGCTGCTGCTGGGGCTTGTCCTCACGCTGCTCTGGTTTGATTGTCTACTCAACTTCTTTGTCCCTAATATAGGATTGGAGAAGGTGACCCTGCACGTAGAGGCCTTGGCTAACTTCACACAAAAGCCCCGAATGATAGCCAGCAGAGTTTTACACTGTTGAACACGGAGTTCCCCCTAGTGTGGAAGACAGCTTTTCAGAGCCAGGTGGCATTAGACATACTGCCGGCTTCTCAGGGAGAAAGCAGTGTGATTACTCCTGCCACGCACTGTGTTCACATCCCTGATGAATCTGGAAATGCCCCTTCCCTTCTTGATGACGTGAAAACCTGGATTCAGAATGTTGACGGCGCTGACACAAATGCCCCTGAAGTTCGCTCTGACGTCCCTCATTGGTTTCCAAGTTTGTTTTCAATTCCTAAAAGCTGTGCTCTATGATTTCAGGAATATTTCAGCTATTGCTTGTGCTCATCAATGTTATTCCAGGGTTTTATATGTTTTTTAGCTTTTGATGTGCTATGTATCCTACCTTTGTCAAACTACGGTACAATCTCTAACATGACCCCTTTCTAAATGGCATGAACACGTGCATTTTTCCATCAGAAAAAAACCCAGATGAAACCCCAGTTCATTAGGAAGCAGTTTGGGGAGAATGGCGTCCACTTCCCACTTTCCATAGATATGGAAGGAATTCGCAGTGGGGAATATTGTCATTGGCGACCATCTGGTATTTGTAACTGCTTAGGTGTTCAAGGGTTCAGATGGCGTTTTTCCTGCTCTGGCCCACCAGGGTGAGGCTGGAGAGGACGGGTGGCTGGGTGGTCTGCCCAGCCCCCTGGTGGGGCTGTGTGCTTTTGCCCCCGACACCTCAGAAGTGGCAATTGGGTTTCTGTTTTCTGTCTCTTACTGTTCATAACTCACTGCAACTGCACACACAGGCACTCGTTTGTAGTCTCTTGTGGTTTCTTTGTGTTTTGCTGCTTGAGATGCAGGTCCTGGCCTGTGCCGGTGCTGCAGAAGGAGGCCCTGGGTCTCAGTCTGCATAGATATTAGAGACATATACCAGCCTGACTTTAAACTGCACACTTTTTTTTTTCTAGCGCTTTTCCACAGCCTCCCTTCCTGCACACCCTTTGTTCTAAGCACAAGAATATTAGAAGATTCCCAAAGCCAGAGGTCAACCATGTGCCCATAATGACATGCCCAGTGGAAGGAAGAGCTGCTTCAGCAAAAGCAAGGACAATTTTGCAACAATTTGTCACCCAGAATGTGATCTCCAAGGAAACCAGTGCCACTCCTTGAATTCAAGCACCCTTCCTTCTCTCCCTGGCAGGCCCACAGTCTTGGAGGCATTAGCCCACTGTGAGCTCCTTTGCCTGGCAAAGAAATAAAGCAGTCTTTTCTGCTTCATCCAAAACTCTGCCCTCAAGCCTCAGTTCAGTCATCGGGGTGAGGAGGCCAAGTTCAGGCATCACTTCTAAAGCACTTTGGCACTGGAAGCCCTTGCCTGTATTGACAGGCAGTGACAGTATTTAAGCATCACGTTGAGGAAGAAGAGGCTTTTCCTTATTCCTGCGTCTCGAGAAACTCCTCCCAGGCTAGATGTTGTCCCGAGGCCTTCAGTCACTGTAGCTCCTGAAAGCGCCCGTGGGCGATGGCGCAACTGAAGAGCCGGGGTCCTCAGGCGCTGAGCGTGCTTTTCACTTTCTCTCCGTGGGGGTCGTATCAACTCGGAAGGACCCTTGGTTCTGAGGGGTACAGGATATGTTCCCATTTTTCAGGGAAGAGGGAAAGTCATTTTTATCAAAGGAAAGCCAAGGTTCAGAAAAACTTAACCTGAGCAGTGAAATGATTAGTGCTTTATTGCATAAATCAAGACATATCAATGACAAAAAATAATAAATTGTGCCTGACATTAGTCTAAGTTTTTAAATAGCATCTGAAAAACCCACTTGGGGAAGCTGAGACTGCAAATTCAGTAAGGCCTTTCAAAACTTTATTTTTCTATTCTGTTTTCTTTTCCTTTTTTTTTTTTTTTAACTAAGGCTGTTCTACAGGTTAGCTGTTCCATTTCGTTGTATCCACTTTTAAGTTTGGTCTTTCCATTAGTGCTAATAAACTAGCTGTCAGTGATGAGAGCTTTCTAAAAAATTAGCAATTTAGAAGTTTTTCCAACTCAAAGGATCCATCATTGGCCATTGAAGAATAATATCTTAAGAGCCTATTTGCAGAAAGACCCAGCGGGGACTTTCCAGTCTACCGTGGGTGCGGGAGGTATCCTTGTTGACGGCAAACATGATGTAGCCCCCATGATCCAAAAGTTCATTCCCTAGAAAGTCTGAGAAAGTAAAGAACTTTGTTATATCAGTAATAAAGCAGCGAAGGTTGAGACAACAGAGGCCCCTCGTGGACTGGGACACCTTATGGCCAGCTCCCTTGAGAACCGGTGCAGACTGACCAGGAGGAGGCTTGGAGTTCCAGTCTGTTCAGCTGGTCTCCAAATTCACACTGCGCATGCCCCTCCTGAGTGGGAGAGATCAGGGAGTTTCCTCACTGGCCAACAGGCCAAGCTCTCAAGACACTGGACAGACAAAAAGAAAGTCTAATTTGACCAGCGGTTGTTCTCCTTATGACAAATGACACAGAAGACAGAGATAAAGAAAACTAGTGACAATGTCTGGTTGGGAAAAGATCCACAAACCAAGAGTAACTCACTGAATTTCAAACCAAGAACTGTTGAGTCCAAGGAGCTAACCCTACAAATATTTTCTCCTGCTAATAGAATTCTAGAAGAGGAAAATTCTTACCTTTCTCATTTCCAAAAGACTCTGCAGGCAGAGACTCAGGGGATTGACCTGGTAAGAATCTCACCTACTGCTGGCTTTTGTCAGTCGCCCCAGGCTCTCCAGCTGCAGCAGCTGTGAGTGAGGTGTGCTTAGCCAGGGAAGTTGCAGCTCATCCTCACTGTGGACTGTTGGGGAGGAAGAAGTTTTGCTCTATTCTTCTTGGTTCTTCTGGCCAGTCTAAGAATTACATTGACATGAAAGAGATTAACAGGGGAAAATCAAACAAAAGTTTAATAACATGTACACGTGGGAGAGACTCACGCCCCTGGAAGGCAGGCAGCCGAAGCCCAGCAGGAAGAGCCCTGCTGTCATTGCCAGCCCCCATGCCCATTCCTTCTCATGCTGCCCTGTGACCAGGCCCCAGGAGGGGGCCGGGCATGCACAGAAATCAGGACTTAGATCCAAACCAAATCTTGGCACCACAGGAGGGAAGACATTGGGGCTGAGTCTTGGGGAGCTTGTAGCAGAACCCTCTCTGCTGACACACAGGGAAGCTGAAGCCTGGGGCAGGAGGGGACTGTTCCGCCACTTATGTGATGTTGGACTTTGCGAGGCCCCATTTCACTCTCACCCTATGGAAGCCCCTGTGGGAGAGGCTGAGTCCAGCTCCAACAAAACACCCTGCAGCTCTGTGGTTTGCCAGTTCTGTGGCTCCACCAGCCCAGGGAACTTGGACCACTGTTGTATGTGGAGCCTCCTTTTCCTCACCCCTAAAATGGGCCTGACACCCCAGCTCACAGGACCGGCCATGAGGGTCTCACAAAAGGTCTGCTGAATGCTGACAGCCCAGGCCTTGGTGTGTGGCCTCTCTCTTCCCAGGCCTTGACCCTGGTCCCCCTGCTCAGCCCCCAGACTCACATCCAGATCACCCTCCACACTGGGTCCAGCATCACCAGGTCGGTGATGTTTTTGCTGAGGGAGAGGATGAACCTGGGTTCTGATCTCAGGGCCCCACAGACCCTTCCGTGAGAACCCCTCACCCTCAGCTCTGGGTCCACCCCACTGTTTGCAGGTGGAGAAGTCTGGGACTCTTACTAGCCTCCTCGATCTCCACACCCCTCGCCCTACAAGAACCCTGGCTCCTAGTCAACCCCCAAGACTTGTGTCAGCAAATCACAGGGTGTTTGAACCTTGGCTACTCCCATCACCAAGTCTACCTGCATCAGCTTTTCCAGGCCTTCCTGGCAGTCACTTGGAAGGAGGATCTTAGCTAACGTGGCAGTGGGAGGCGGGGCTGGAGGAGGGAGGCCCCTCCTCCCTTGATTTGGGGGCCTCCAGCTGGGGGTAGCGCCCTCCTGTGACCCTGCAGCCCCTCCCCTGCAGGGCGCTCACCCCCTCCCGCAGCCTCTCCCGGGCTCTGGAGGCCCCGCCCCAGGGCGCTGGGCTTGGAGGCTGCTCTTGCCGGAGTGGAGGACAGAGCCATTGAGCCTGCCCCCCTCACCCGGTTCCCCAAGCCCCCCGACCTCAGACCCTGACACCTGACCCGGGCACTGGTAGCTGTGCTACGTGCCCTCCAGCATGCTCTGATTCCAGAACAATCCCAGCGCTGGCACGCACTGGGTGTGTGACTTGGGGCTGCAGCCTAGCCCCCCGGAGCCTGTTTCCTCACCTGGCAAGTACTGGACGCCCACTTACCCGCCAGGTTCTCCTGAGGTCTCAGGGCCATGTCACTTTTATCCTCACCTCCTGCTGAAGCAGAACAGAAAGCCCCGCACCCTCCTACCTTTCTCCTCATCGCCGCTCTGTGAGGCTGGCCCCACGGGGTCATCCTCCCTCCATTTCCCGGCTGAGGAGGCAGAGGCCCGCCGAGGGGCAGTGGGGTGCTTCAGGGGCCCACAGAGGAGAGGCCATAACCCCTTCTCAGCCAGAGGCTCTGGGGCAGCGTCCCTCCCCCAGCCCAGCTCCGCCATCGGTGGGAGTTGTGCCCTTCGGGCTCCCAAGCGGTGACGGGCCCCCATCTGGGTGGAGCTGTGGATGGAGGGGACATGGGCCTTGGAGGCCAGGTTGCGGCCCCTGCCTGCCCCAGGATCCCTGCAGTCTCAGCCACCCAGGCTGGAAACAAGGCCATGCTGAAGCCTTGCCCTCCCCGGGAACAGCTCAGAACACCCCCTGCACAGCAGGCTTTCTTCATGCACTCAGGAACGTGACCCCTGAGGCACCACCTCTGACTCACAAGGTCGGAGGGGACAGGGCACTTTGCTTCCTCTTTCACATGAAGCTTCTGAAGTCATTCAGGAAGGATCAACTAAGCTCCCATCAGTTCCCAGACATTTCTCATGGGCCACCCGGGGCCTGGGTCGTTGCTGACTGGGGACCAAGGTGAGAATCCTGACCGTGACTGACCAGCACTGATGGTGAGTTGGGCGCAGTGTGGAGTCACAGAATGCACACATACCTGCCTCCGGTCCAGCCTCTAGGACCCAGGACTGGGCGGCAATATGCACACCTAGACCATAGGGCCCCTGCAGTGCTCATCCTTGGGATGAGAAGGGCGCCCTCCCCTCGGAGGTGCAGTGAAGACAGAATGGGCAGCAAGGACCTGGGCTCCTGAGGACAGATGGGGCTGGTCAGAGAAGAAAGTTCCCCCTACCCACCCCGTCCACCCAGGAGCCTGGAAGAAGCCACGTGCCAGCGGGAGGGACTAGAATGGGAGCCAGAGACCCGCTAGCGCTGCCATCCGAGTGCCCCCTCCTGGAGTAGCACGGACACACCGCATTCCCCGGGCCTCCTGCCCCTCCACCTTTCTGTGGGCAGAACACATCCCTCGTCCTGCTGATCCAGAGAAGATGGGGATTTTTCAGACGCTTTAGTGAGAAACTGAAAACCACATCCCACCACGTCCCCTTCCCTCCTTGACCCTCCCCCCTCCAGACCTCAGGCCTCCACGCTACCTCGATGAGCAGACCCCTGCTCCAGGAATCGGCTTTGCTACGCGGATCTTTACATTTCCAGAAGCTCTTCCTAAGGGGAAGGGGAAGAAGGAAGGAGAAGTTCAGAGAAAATGTGTGCATGAGGAGTTAAAGGGCAAATCCCTTTTACTTGAGAACATGGAGTGTTCAGACTGCCTGGATGAGGGTCTCACTGGGATTCTCTGGGCAGGAAGGTGCTGTGGGGCTGGGGATGGAGCCCTGGGGTTGGTCACCTGGGGCCTCCATTTCCATTTCTCCTGAGAAGATCTGTTTTCACCAGTTTGAGTTTCAGCTGGGCAGGGCTCTGTTGGTATAAAGAGAACACTAGAAATTCTCCAATTTGACTGCAGCCCCTGGGGCGTTTAAGAAAATAAATTCCTAAAGCAGTAGGAATGATGGCCTATTTCCCAAGGGGGCTTAGAGACTTGGCCCCCAACCCAGATCATGCCTGTCAAATTTGTTTCCCCCAGGAGGTGCCAGCTGCCTGGGGTTGGGGATGGCAGACAAATAAGTGACCCCACGTTGACTTTGAACTTCCTGTGGAGAGACACCCACCCACCCACGTAGAAACTGCCCCATGTCTCCTTCGGAGAGTGATTTGAGGCAGAGCAGAGAGGACTGCATTCAGGGAGCAAAATTTCCTGAGGACTGGAACCCTTGGGGAGGGGAACATAGCAGGCTTGGAGGTGGGAAGCTGCTGCCCTGCTTGCTCTTGCTTTAGTCCCCTCACTGTCTCAATTTGCCCTGGATGAGACACACCCCCAGAGAGCCCAGGGAGGACCTAGAAGGCACACAATACGTAAGACAGCAGGATGTTGAAAATCCACAGGAATGAAGTTAGCTCAGCCCGAGGAAGGAGACAGGTAGGAAGCATCCACCCACTGAGAGCTGGGAGTCAAGGTCAGCACGGCCCCGGCAGGATGGACCTGGGACTGTGCAGGGGCCTGGGTCGCAGACTTCCATCCAGAAAGCAGGCAGAGGAGAAGAGGCCATTCCCGAGATTCCAGAGACAGGCTCCACTGGATGGTCCATCCCATACCCTGGCCGCCTTGACCCAGTGCTCCACCACCCAGGCTTGCTCCTGGGCCACCACACTCAGCCCTTGTGGTAGGGGTGATGATGCAGTTGGCCACACTGTTCAGCTGAGTGATAGTGGCATGGATGGTGGTGCCATGTGCTCATTGCCAGGGCTGTTTTTCTGGGACTGGGTGAATCCCAGACATTGAGAGGGAGCCACTTTCTTCAACACCTCCCGGAGCAGAGGGAACATCACATGATCAGCGATACCTCATCTCTGCATCCCAGGTGGGGGTCACCAGAGTGGGAGTCCAGGACGTAGAGGACATGGCTGAAGCCTGGGTTTTTCTCTGTGCTGAGGGCACTAGCACCACACCGACTGTGGGACTCAGTACCCACAGGACCCAGCATTGATGGGTAAAGGAGAGGGGAATTTCCACAAGCCCAACCTCACTAACTCCAGGCTCCAGAGGGCAGCTCCACTCTGCTCAACCCCAGGGGGCATCTTCCACCATCCTGATCACATTCTGGTCTGACTCCCCAGATGCATGCTCCCCAGTGGCAGCTACACTCAGGCTGTTTGTTTCTCTCCCTGTGTTTAAGTGCACATCAGATATGTGATAAGTGCTAGGGCAGCTGAACCTCTGGGCATATTTCTGGGTGACCCTTGGACCTGGTTGCACAGGGTGACCTCCCCCCCCCCCCGCAACCAATGGGCCAGGCCCCACCCGCTCTTCTTTCTGTTCTACCTATTTAATCTACACATACACTCTGTGCGGAACATCCTGTTATCCTCCACCTCTGAAGGTGGACAGAGAAGGCTTGGGCTTGAGAGGGTTGCCCCGGTCACATGGTTGATTAGCGGTGGAGCTGCGGTCTTGGATTCTGGTCCCAGAAGTCTGGATCCTGGAAAGGATGGGGTGGGACAGCTTATTTCAAAGGGAAGCCCTGCTCCAGCACCCCCATGAGAGCCCACCCAGCAGCACATCCAGGAGAGTCAGCAGTTCTGCCGCCAGCCTTGTGGGGAGGCTGTGAGTTCAGACTGCTCCTTACTTGTCCCCTTCCTCCTGGTCATGTATCAGGGGCAGAGGGGCCCTGGGGCTGGAGCTGGCTCTGTCTCCAGTTTTGAGGCTGGAGATGGAATGCTGAGTGGACGGGCCCCGTTGCTCCGCCTCAGAGTGCGCCCCCACTGGGGCAGATGCTGCTTGTGCCACTACTGGAGCAGCTGGTGGCGGTGACGCTGGCTGCGGCGCCAGGGGTGCTGGTAAAAACAGAGAGGGGTTGTCTCCAGGCCCTAAGTTGACCCTTCCTCTGGCTCTCCAGCAAATTTTCAGGTGTGGGGTTGGCACAAGAGGAGGGTAAAGAGAAAGGTTCACCCACAGAACTGACTTTCCCTGTGTCTTCCCCCAAAAGAAAGCTCTGCTGCCTTCAAAAGGGACACACAGCCTCTGAACCCCAACTCAGACAGCTTCCCCTGCCTGCAGGCCTCCTACCCTCTGGCCCTGCCTCAGTGGGTGCTAGAAGGTTCACGATGACCCGGAAAAGGTGGGGCAGGTGCATCATGTTGGAGGGTACTGTATCTTGTAGCGTGTGGCTTGTGGAGTGTAGGCCAACTGTGCAGGGCTGCCAGGTGAGCTGCAGGTACTGATGCCGCTAGGGTCCCAAGGTACTGGAAAGGGCATGGGAGGTTTCTGCATGAACTAGAGTCAGAGGCCTGGCCTTTCATCCATGCTGAGCTCTCACACTCCCTTCTTTGGCTCTTGGACCCAGGTGGTGGCCTCAGCCCACTTCCACCCCTGTGACAGCCGTCCTTGTAGCGGGAGGGCTGGTCATGCAGTAGGCCTGACAGGGACCCGCTGTGAGTGTGGTCCTACCGACACCCTTCTCTCCAAGGCCATGGGCACAGCCTACCCCATCCTCCACGCACAGGAGCTTCAGGACTGGGCTGAAGGCACTTTTGTGAGTGGGTTGCTCCCCACTCTTCCTGCTCTGGCCCCCAGCTATGGAGGTCATGGAGGTGCATGTAGAGAGAGCAGGTGAGGGAGATGGGGCTGTTGGGGGGATGGGTCTCTCAGGGATCAGCTCAGTCCAACAGTCCTCTGAATCCCAGGGAGGCTGGGACCCCACCCACAGCGCTTTGTGACTCATTTTCTTCTTCAGGGGAATTAATAGATGTGTGAGCTCCAGGTTCTGTCCGTCTTTCCCCAGTACAGCCCCCGAACCTACTTTGTTCTGAGGAGACAGCAGCCCCTGTTGTGGATCCAAAGACCACCTACAGCTTTAGTTTGTCCTGTGATTCATCTGTGCGGGTGAATATGGGAGGTGCACCACGTCTAGAAGAGGCTGTGAGGGCATCATGGTTAAAGTGCTGTGGCATGTTCTTTTGCAAATGCAGAAAGGCCACAGGCCGGGGAAGGATGAGGCTGAGAGTATTTTCACTGGGGAGAGAGAAGGATGAATGTGAAGACACACAGCACGCCCAGTAGCCCTTTCTGCAGAGCCAGCGGCCAGGTGAGCATGTACCATGACTTCCTCCCATAAACCCTGTGGGGTCCATGCCTATACAACCCTGTCTTTGAGAAGAGCAAAGTGAAGCTCAGAGAGGTGTGGGAACTTCCAAAGGTAAACAGATTAAGGTGGGATTGTCACCACCATGCTGTGCTGGGACAGGCACTCACCTGTCACACTGCTCATGCAGGACCTGCTGGGAGCAGGGAAGGCCTGATGGGAGCACAGGAACACTGTGATGGAGGTGGCGTTTCTACCTGGGAGAGCTGGTACTGGGGACTCTGTGATTCTTTTTTGTGCTTGCTTTGAGCGTCAGCATGAAACTGTCCCATCTGGGAACAGGGCTGTCCCCTTTCCACACAGATGCACAAGGAGAAACATGTTCACACGGGTATCACCATAAGCCACCAGAAGGATCAGGATCTGGAGCTCAGACCAGATAATCCCAGCACCACAGCAACTGGTACAAGAAGAGGACCTGATTGCCCGCCTGAAAAATTTCTAGCTTTAAAAGTATGTTTAATTAGGGGGAGTGATAAATAATTGCTCCCTTCAAAATATTCTGTTATCTGAAGAACAATAGCACCTCTGCATTATAAGAACAACATTTCAGTTAGCCGTCAATAACCATCAATACAGGTATGAGAAAACAGGGTGTTAGGAATTACAAAAGGGTCTCAAGATGATGCAGGTCAGGACTGAGAACTGTCCAAAGCATGGGCTGCATGACATTCCTTCTAAGCTACCTGAGGCTTGGTCTGCTCCTGACATGGAACAGACGGTTCTGAGAAAGCCACGCTCCTCAGAGGACCCCAGGGAGTTGAGAGATTTGGGTTTGGATTCCAGACCAACCCTGATCATCTCTAAATATGGGATTTGAGACTCTTCTGCATCTGATCCAGGCGTGGTTCCAAGGAGTGAGGCATGATCCAGGCAAGAGAGCAGTCACGGCTGGATCAGAGCATCACCAGTGACATTAACAAAGAGACCAGGGCACTGAGATTTCCAGTGATTTAGCGTCATGGCTGGGACGGGTCATGTGTTCTCCGGTGAGTTCTGAACATCCAGCACTGCTCCCAAGGATCTGCAGGGGGCGCGCGAAGCCAGCAGGTCTTAGGTGGTGGGGCGCATGCGCATTCCGCGACAGCCGTGGTCGGCGTCCTCCCCGAGGGCGACGCTCCTTTTCCTCGGGGCGGAGCGGGCGGCGCCACGGCGGCTTCGGGACCGCGGGGCCCTCGTTCCTGCAGGAGGAGGACGCTCCTCGCTCGCTGTCTGAGGTGATGCCGGTTTCCCCGCATGCTAAGCCAGCTTCACACCGGGGTGTGTGTGGACCTGGCCGAGCTGGGTTCCCAGTCCAGGAGGGAGGGGACGGGCGCGCCGGCGGACCCGCTTCGGCCGTTGTCCTCAGCTGCTGGGACGGGGTGAGGGTTCGCGCCCCTCGTTCTCACTGCCTGGGCCCCCCTTCCCCGTGTGGTCGGAGGTAAACACCACAGGTCACTGGCGGGGACTCGGGAGTAACGTGAAGGGGGCTGAGAAGTTACTGACACGGGGAAAGAGGTGTATGAAAACACATTATATTGACTTTTCTATTTTAAGTGTGTCAAAGTCAGAGTTTATTATGCTTTTAATTTCCTGCCTTTAAAGGAATACAACTACTTATTTTGTACTTAAAATAGTTTATATTTAAAATGTGCTTCTTAGCTTATCTCATTTTCAAGGCAAAATACTGCCACGATCGACATTTTCTCATAATGAGAAGGAAAAGCCAGGCTGGACTAACAAGATAACCCTTAAATCTAAGTGTAATAAGTGTCAGTTTACTGATCTAAGTACTGCTGGGCTAACTCATAAGTCTGAAGTTTAGTAAGTGTTGGTTTACTGGGCTAACAAGTTAACGCATAAGTCCTAGCCCAACAAGTGCCAGTAACTGGGTTCTGGCCAGCAGAAGTCCCACTGAGACGGAATGAATTACTCAAGACTCTGTGGAAAAAGTCAAGAGAGGGAGAGGGAGTCGGGAGCCAACTCCACGAGCCTCTCAAATGCCCCCACATTTATTGTGCACAATCAAAGGAAAAATCACTAACAGTTGTGTGATGGAATGCAGGAATTTAAGGAAAGACAGGGTGGGATTGAGATTGTAGAAATCACAGTGAGTACAAAGGCTTTGTTTATCTTCGGGGAAGTCATGGGAAGAGGGGAACAAGATATATCCCTATAGCTATGTTAGAAAAGACCACCAGCCCAGCCAGCTCCTTGTTTTGGGCAAAGAAGACTATCTAACAGCAGAGACACCCAGTGTTTATAGCTGAGGGCCTGGGTGGTTGCTTTGCAATGAGCAGAGTTCTATCTAAAACCTCAACTATGCAAGCAAGGCATTGTCTCTGCTTTTTATGGCCAGGAGACTGGCGTGCGGATGCACAGGTGCCTGGTTGCAAGGCAGTCAACTGAGCACATTTGCTCTTCTTTAAGGAGACGAATGGCTGGGGTCTGTTACAATTTGTTAACCCAATCATGGGCTCCCAAAAGTAGCATGATCTGTTCCTAATAGATAAATTCCAGTGTACTGATTCCCTGCTTTTGCTGTTCACACCTTACTGGCTATAGCCCCATGCTTGCAATTAACTCTACAAAACCTAATGCACAAGGTTTGGAGGTGCTCAGAGCTTCAGAGCAGAAGCCCCTCTGAGCCCGCCAGTGTAATAAATCTGAGTATTCCAACCCTCCGAGTGGTGCTTGTCTCTTGTGATGCTGACTTTGTCCACACGTCTGGTAATGGACATCTGAGGTGTGTAGTTATTAGAGAATCTGCACCTGCTAGCCCCAAGATCTGCGTGAATCCTCTTCAGTCATGTGCAGGGCTGGGCATCTGAATTCTCTGTGATTGAAGTGAGTAATAGACATTGACAATTAATTCACTGATTTCTATACAGAACACTTTAAACATGACCTCAGTTTAAAAATCAATACTCCTAAGCACTTAGTAAAATGTTTCACATGAGAGGTGTTCTGTTCCATGTAGAGGTATCATTTGCCATTAGTCACAGTTCATAAGTCCTAAGTAACAGACATCCGCCTTGTGATGAGTCTAGTTTTATCTAAAAGTCTTAGAGAGAAGAGGTGAGTTATGACTTCTCAAATTCAAATTTTATAATCGGCAGTTCTCTTGATTTTGCCTTTGACCCAGTGGTTTTTGAGATTGTGTTAGTTAGTTTCCTCGTATTTGTGGAGTTTTTTAATTTTGTGCTGTAATTGATTTCTAGTTTCATTTCATGGTGCAACAAAAGATTCTTGGTATGATGTCAATCTTCTTCAATTTGTGACATAACATGTGATGTATCCTGGAGAATGTTTTGTTTTCACTTGAAAAGAGTGTGAATTATTCTGCAACTGGATGAAAAGTTCTGTGTATGTCTGTTAGGTCCATTTGTCTAAAGTGTTGTTTAGGTCCAGTGGTTGTTTATTGATTTCTGTCTCAATGTGCTATCCGCTGTTGATAATCAGATAGAGAGATGCTAACTATTGTACTGCATTAAATTTCTCCTTTCAGGTCTGTCAATGTTTGCGTCACATATTTAGACGATCTGCTATTAGATGTGTATAAATAGTTGCAATTGTTATAACTTCCTAGTGAACTGACATGTTTATAATTACATAACACATTTTTTGTCGCGTTTTTGGCTAAACGTCACATTTGTCTGGGACAAGTATAATAGCCACTCCTGCTTTGTTTCGGTCACCATTTTCATGGAATATCTTTTACCTTCACTTTACTTTCAGCCTATGTGTGTCCTTAAATCTAAGATGAATTCTTGCAGACAGCATATAGGTGGATCTTGGCTTTTTAATCCGTTCAGCCACTATGTATCTTTTTATTAGGGAGTTTAGCCCATTTACAGCTAAAATAATGTTTGATCAAGAATGACTTACTGCTGTCATTTTTGAACTTTGTTTGTCTTGCAGTTTTTCTCTCTTTTTCTTTTCTCTTTCTTTTTTCTTTTGTGGACAGGTGTAGTATTCTTAGTGGGCAGTGTTTCTTTACCTTGCAATATTTTGGCTTATGTTATCCCAGTCTTTTCTGGCCTCCAAAACACCGGCGGTGACAGTCCCCGTGGCGCTGAGCCGCGGGCGCGTCCTGCTCTCGGCACAGATTGGACTCGCAGGCCGATGAGGGGGTGACTGTCTCCGCGCTCCCAGGATCTCGTGTGTTGGGGGAAGCCGTGTGGCCGTGTGGCCGTGTGGTCGAACAGCATCCGCCTGTGCCCCTCCAGCCGCGGGGACCGACCCGAGCCGATCGGACGCGGCCTGCGCCATGCCGCCGCGGGGGAAAGGGACAGGGTGTCCCGCGCCCGGGCCGCCGGCGGCTAGGTGGTCCGGCCCTCGTCTGCGTCCCTTGGACGACTGCTCCTGAGGCGAGGAGCGGCCCGGGCCCAGTGCGGTGAGGCCGGGGATTGGCGCGCTGGGGTTCCCGGTCGTCGGAGGCGCCTCCTTGGATGAAATGTTTTCTGAGTCCCGATGGATCCGGAGACGTGGCTGGGCCGGCCCCTGTTGGCGCGGGAGGCCAGGGAGGGCGCCCCCCGGCCCGTAAGCCTGCCCGCGTGGGTTCCGGTGGCATTTGAGGGACCGAGACTTCATCTGGACTCGGGGACCGGCACGGGGGCGTCCTGCGAGGGATGTGGGGGAGGCAGGCTTTCCCCGGCCCGGGGCCCGGGGCCCGGTGCTCGGGAGCGGCCCCTCGTGGGGGGGCCCTCTCGTCGGAGGCGCCTCTGTGGCATCTCCCCAAGTCCCCGGCCACGCGGGCGAGAAACGGGCAGGGCGTCCCCGGCCCGATCCCGATCCCGTCTCCCTCTCGTCCCTTCCCATTCCCACTGCTCCTCCTCCTCCTCCTCCTCCTCAACCCCTCCCCTCGCCCCTCCCCCTAAACCCTCCCTCGCCCCTCCCCCTAAACCCCTCCCCTCGCCCCTCCCCCTACCACCCCCCCCCCGACGGTCGATCAGATGGCCCCCGAGAGCTTCGGGTCTGCCATTAATGGGGGTAGGGTTGGGGGCAGGTGGCCGGACCGAGATCCGGGGGCCCCCCCTGCAAATCGTGGACCCGACCCGTTTCCGGGCGCTGTCATTTTTTCTGTCGTGTCGGGCATTTTGTGCCAGCAGATAGGTGGTAACACGGTCTTCCTCGGTGTCTGTCACCGATTGTTGGGTCTCCGGACGCGTGTGGGGTTTTGGGCTTTTTCTCTGCATGAGGCCTGGCCTGGCAGCATCCGATTCTGCTTCTGACACTCGAGCCGCCCGCCCGGGCCTGCGCGCCGGCTCTCGTGTGTGCGTCCGGCTGACGTGGCCCGTGGTGCGGCCTCCGGACTCCGGTGGCCCGAGGGCGGTGGGGTGAGGTGGCGACGTGGGTCTTTTACCCCGCGTGCTCCCCGTCGCAGGCACCCGGTGGTGGCTGGCACGAGCCCACCCTCATACGCTCCGTGCCGCGTGTCAGGTATTCTCCGCCTGGGGTCGTTGGCCGCTCTCCTTGGAGAGGACCGAGGAGTGGGTGGCGCCTGGTGAGGCTGAAGCAGGCCCCCTCTGGTGGTTGTCCTCGCCGCGCCCTCCCCTCTGGGGCTTCCCTGCCCCATGGCTCGCTCGCTCGCTCACCTGACTGATGCGGTGGTGTCATGCTCTCCCGGGCCGGGCCTAAGCCGTGCCAGACGAGGGACGGGACGTTCATGGTAAACGTGGCCTTTCTTCTCGCTCTGCCTGCGGGCCCCTCGCCTCTCCTCCGCCGCCCGTGGGTGGCGGGGCAAGGAAGGGGTGCGGACTCCGGCCCGACCTCGGTCTCCCGTGCCTTGTGGTGTTGGCGGGGCCGGGGTCTTGTGACGCGGCAGACACTCTCGCCTCCTGGCCTGCTCGGCGTCTTGTCTCGCGAGGGGCCCTCTCCCGCAGTGGGGGAGGGCTGCTCCGCCGCCACGCCACGTTATCCCCTGGTCGGGGTGTGAGCGTGTGTCTCGCCTTGGCCCTCTGTGGTGCCCCTGGGGCGCTCCAGGTTGTCCCTCAGGTGCCCGAGGCCGAGCGGTGGCATCGCTCCCGGTCCCCAGCGAGTCCTCTCGGGTAACCCCTGTGGTGGCCGTGTGTCCCGAGCGACTCTTGAGGAGCGCGGAGGGGTCGAGATGGTAAGCGAGGCGTGGCCGCTCCCCACCCGCGGTGGGGCCCGGGCCGCCTCCTGATCGTCGCCCTCACCCTGTACCGTGGGGGACTGATGTGGCCGGGCGCACGCCGGGTGGGTCCCCCTCTGCGGGGTTCGCGCCCGGGCGTGGGAGCGAACGTGGTGGGGCCGGGTGATGGGCCGTTGTGGGCGCGCGTGTGTCTCGTCCCCACGCGGTCTTGGGTGCGCCTCCCCGCGAGGCGGCACGGGCTTTCCCCGGTCCCGACCGCGAACGCTCGCTTTTCGGCCCGCCGCTTACCCCTCCCGCAGACCCCTCCCGCCCAGCCGAGCGCTGGCGTCCACCTTGGCGGACTGCCGTAGGCCTGAAGGGGGCACGCTGGGTAGGGGGCGATGTGCCCTCGGTGAGAGGAAGCCTTCTCTAGCGATCTGAGAGGGGAGCCTTGGGGTACCGGACAACCCCCAGCCGCCGCTCCTCCACCCAGAGCGTGCAGTCACCACGGGGGTGACTGCCACAGCGTGTGGGCAGGGCCCCGTCGCTTTGGCGTGTGGGTTGCGCGGGCCCCGCGGTGGGGCCGTGTGCTGCTCTTTGCCTGCTGTGGCGCGCGCCTCCCCCCTCCGAGTCGGGGGAGGGTTCTGCCGGGACGGGCCCGGCGTCTGGCGCGGGGCCGTGTGTGCGCGCGGCCTTTGCCTCACCGGCGCGTGCCGTGGGGGAGGGGGAAGGCGGTCCACCCCGACTCTGTGCCCCCCCCGTCTCCCCGCCGCGAGGAGCCACCCCACCTGTTCTGGTCCCGAGGCGCAGCCACCGGTGGCGATGCGTGGGCTACGGGTCGGGCCGCCTCGCTCGGGAGCGTTTCCCCGGGCCGCGAGGCCTGGGGGCGAGCCAGACGAAGCTGGATGATGTGGCGTGGTGGACGGACAGACGAGACAGACGGACGAGTGAGCGAGCGGAAGGGGCTATCCTCTAGAGTTGGGGGTTAGCCTGCTGCGCGCGAGTCCCGGCGGCGGGGCCGGGGTGTGGGACGAACCGCCGAGGGTTGGCGGAGGCCGGCCGGCGTCCTGGGCGTCGTGGGGCCGCCCCCGCGTGTGGGGGCGGTGGGATCCTGCGGTTGTTTCCCCGGCGGCCCGGTCGTGTCTCGGGATTTCCTCTTCCCTGGGCTGGTGCCCGCCCGCACCCCCCACCCCTGCTGCGTCCGTCGCTCTTGCGCGCGAGCGGCCCCTCCCCGTCGTCGGCGGCCCTCCCCTGCCCGGACCGATGGCCACCCGCGCCGAGCCTTCCCCCGCCGACCCCGCGCCCTGGACCAGAACGTGGCCTCACCGCGTGTGGGTGCTGTCCCTCCACTGGAGGTGGCCCCGGGTGAAGCGTCGTCGGACCCGCCGGGGTAGGCGGGGTGCTTCAGCACGGCACGGCACGAACGTTTGGGTGTGCGTCGGGGCAGGGCAGGGCAGCGCCGGCCCGTGCGGCGGGAGAGCCTTGCGGTGGGCCGTTCTGAGGCTCTGCGGTGTCGGGCGAGGGTGGCCCTGAGCCCCCGTGAGGGTGCCGTGGGGTGCCGAGGAGAGAGCCAGTCGGCGCCTTGGGTGCCGCGGGGCCGCCCCCGTGCCGGAGGGCCTGTGGCGCTGAGACCCCGTGTCGCACCCCGGCGGCCGACTCGCGTCTGCGCTGCTGGCGCGGGCCCCTGGCGGTGGCTCCACGGCCCTCCTCTCCTGCTTGCCGGCTTCCAGGCGGCGTCGCCCGTCCGCGGGCGCGCCGGCCGTGGGCCTCTGCTTCCTCGCTCGTCCTGTCCTCTCTCCGTCCGTCCGTCCTCTCCCCCGTCCGCCCGTCCCTTGGGGCCGCGCCACGGCGCGTTGCGCTGTCTGCGTCCCCGGGCCCGTGGCGGTCGGCCCCCTCGCCGCGGTGGCGGCTCGGGGGGCCTTCGGGGCCGGCTCCGTCCTCCGCCACCTCCCCTCGCGCCGCGCCCCGCGCCCCCGCTGGCGTCTCGCGCACCCCGCGTCCGGCACGGACGGTCCCGTTTCCGCCCCGCCGCGCCGCGCGCTCCCCCACCCCGGGGCGTGCGCGCGCGTGTGTGCGCGCGCGGTCTCGCCTACCTCGCCTACCTGGTTGATCCTGCCAGTAAGGAGCATATGCTTGTCTCAAAGATGAAGCCGTGCATGTCTAAGTACGCACAGGCCGGTACAGTGAAACTGCGAATGGCTCATTCAATCAGTTATGGTTCCTTCGGTCGCTCGCTCCTCTCCTACTTGGCTAACTGTGGTGATTCTAGAGCTAATACATGCCGACGGGCGCTGACCCCCTTCGCGGGGTGGGATGCGTGCATTTATCAGATCAAAACCAACCCGGTCAGCCTCCCCCCAGCCCCGGACGCGGTTGGGGGGCGGGCGCCGGCGGCTTTGGTGACTCTAGAGAACCTCGGGCCGATGGATCGCACGCCCCCCGTGGCGGCGACGACCCATTGGAACGTCTGCCCTATCAACTTTGGATGGTAGTCGCCGTGCCTACCATGGTGACCACGGGGGACGGGGAATCAGGGTTCGATTCCGGAGAGGGAGCCTGAGAAACGGCTACCACATCCAAGGAAGGCTGCAGGCGCGCCAATTACCCACTCCCGACCCGGGGAGGTAGTGACGGCAAACCCTACAGGACTCTTTCGAGGCCCTGTAATTGGAATGAGTCCACTGGAAATCCTTTGGCGAGCATCCGTTGGAGGGCAAGTCTGGTGCCAGCAGCCGCGGTAATTCCAGCTCCAAGAGCGTATACTAAAGTTGCTGCGGCTGGAAAGCTCGGAGTTGGCTCTTGGGAGCGAGCGGGCGGGCGGGCGTTCCGCCGCGAGGCGAGCCGCCGGCCGTCCCCGCCCCTTGCCTCCCGGCGCCCCCTCGATGCTCTTAGGCGAGTGTCCCGCGGGGCCCGTAGCGTTTACTTGGAAACAATGAGCGTGTTCAAAGCAGGCCCGAGCCGCCTGGATACCGCAGCTAGGAAGAATGGAATAGGACCGCGGTTCTATTCTGTTGGTTTCCGGAACGGAGGCCATGATTAAGAGGGACGGCCGGGGGCATTCGTATTGCGCCGCTAGAGGTGAAATTCTTGGACCGGCGCAAGACGGACCAGAGCGAAAGCATTTGCCAAGAATGTTTTCGTTAATCAAGAACGCAAGTCCGGAGGTTCGAAGACGGTCGGATACCGTCGTGGTTCCGACCATAAACGATGCCGGCTGGCGAGGCGGCGGCGTTAGTCCCATGACCCGCCGGGCAGCTTCCGGGAAACCAAAGCCTTTGGGTTGCGGGGGGAGTATGGTCGCAAAGCTGACACTTGAAGGAATTGACGGAAGGGCCGCGGCAGGAGTGGAGCCTGCGGCTTAATGGGACTCAACACGGGAACCCTCGCCCGGCCCGGACACGGACAGGATTGACAGACTGCTGGCTCTTTCTCGAGTCCGTGGGTGGCGGTGCATGGCCCTTCTTAGTCGGTGGAGCGATTTGTCCGGTTAATTCCGACAAGGAGCGAGACTCTGGCATGCTAACTCGTTACGCGACCCCCGAGCGGTCGGCGTCCCCCAACCTCTCAGAGGGACAAGTGGCGTTCAGCCAGGCGAGATCGAGCAACAACAGGTCTGTGATGCCCTTAGGTGTCCGGGGCTGCACGCGCGCTACACTGACTGGCTCAGCGTGCGCCTACCCTACGCCGGCAGGCGCGGGTAGCCCGTTGAACCCCATTCGTGATATGGGGATCGGGGATTGCAACTCTTCCCCAGGAACGAGGAATTCCCAGGAAGTGCGGGTCATAAGCTTGCGTTGATGAAGTCCCTGCCCTTGGGAGGCCCTCGGATCGGCCCCGCCGGGGTGGGCCCACGGCCCTGGCGGAGCGCCGAGAAGACGGTCGAACTTTGACTATCGGGAGGAAGTCAAAGTCGTAACAAGGTTTCCGTTAGGTGAGCCTGCGGAAGGATCATTAACGCGCGTGCGCAGCAGAGCGGCGCGAAGCGAAACGAGGGCGCCTGGCCAGCGCCTTCGCCCGCCCCGCCCGCTCGCTCGCTCGCTCGCTTTTCCCACCCGTGCGGCGCGGGACGGTCGGACGGACGGACGGGAGAGGGAGGAGAGGGCGGCCGGAGGTGTGCCGCGGGCGGGCCTGCCCCGCCTGCCCGGGCGGGCGGGTGGCCTGGCCGGTCGGGACCGGGCCGGGCCGGCGGTCGTCCCGGAGGGGAGGGAGAGGGAAACAGCGGCGGGTTGGCGTGCAAGGGACGGGTTGTGGGGCGGCTCTCGTTCGCCTCCCTTCCCCGCCCGTCTCCCCCCGCCCGCCCCCTCCTCCTCCTGCGCACCGCGTGCCCCCCCCACCCGTGGTCTCGGCCGGAAGGCCTCCTGTCCCGAGGCGACGCCGCGTCTGCCCGCGGCGCCTCCGGCGACCGTGTCTCTCTCTCTCTCTCCCCGCCCGGCCTCCCCGCCACTTGCCGAGAGGAGGGTCCGAGGGCTCTGTGGGCTGTGCCAGCCCCCCTCCGCACGCCGCGCCCTCGTCTTTCCGGCGCCGGCCGCCCCTCGCGGCCGCGGCCGCCTCCGGCTGCTCGCCCTGGGCCGGTCCCCACGGGTCGTCGTCGGCCCTCTGCTCCTTCGATCCCGCCGCCCCGCCTTGCCACGTGCCTCTCGGCTTCCCCCCCCACCCGAGCGAGCTTCGGGCCTCTTTTCCCCGGCCGGGCCTGCCGGCCGGCGCACGCCTCTCGCCTCTCGCTTCCCGCCCCACACGCCCAAGGCGCCCCGCCCGTTGTGCTCCGCGTCGCATCGTGGGCCCCCCTCGTCCCCCGTGGCGAGAAGGGGGACCCCGGAACGCGGTTGCGTGTTGGTGGCCCTGCAGGGCCTTTGTGTTTGGGGGTGGAGGTGGGAAGGAGGGCGGGCGGTCTGTCTGGACGCGGGGGGAACCGGGTAAGGTTGCCGTCGGCACGCGTTGGCGGTGTGGGACCCGGTGGTGGGGCGGGGGCCGGCCGGTGCCCGGTGTGGCCCCGTGTCATTGGCCGGAGTGTGGCGGTCGGCGTCGGGGCGGTGGCCGACGGCTGGGGCCGGGGGGTCCTGCCGTCCACGACTCGCCCGCCTCGCCCTCTCCATGTACCTAGCGCGTCCCGGCGCGGAGGTTTAAAGAACCTTAGGGGGGAGTCGCCCGTCCGCCTTGGGGTCGGGGCGGTCGGGCCCGTGGGGACTCGGGGGGTCCGTCCCTCGTCGTCCCCCAGACTCCGCCTCCCCGGGGCCGGGGCACCGCGCCACGTCGCTCGCCGCCGCCGCGGGCGTCGGGTGGGGCCTGGCCCGGCGGCCCGGCGGACGGTCGGTGGCCGCGTGTTTGGCGCGCCCCCAACGCGTCCCTGCGGGAGGCGGGAACCCCCGGGCGCCTGTGGGGTGTCCGAGCCGGCACGCGCCGTGTCGGTGCCGGCTGCGCCCCGTTGTGAAACCTCGCCGGCTTCCCCTTTTTCCGGGTCGACGTGCGGTCGACCAGAAGCAGAGGCTCCACACGGCTCCAGCGGGCCTCGCACGGGACCACGAGTGTCCCATGTGGTTCGCGTCCCAGTCGCTCCCGCGACCACGGTGGATCCCGTTGTGTCCTGCGGGCTACGCGGCCCCCTCCGTCCTTGTGGATCTCCGAGTGGTTCCCCCCACCGAGGACGACCAGCCGTCGCAGCCCTGTCATCTCCACCTGTCCCATGTGCATCGCCGAGCGTATCCCCCCCCCCCCTCCCCGAGGTCGACCAGCCGTCGCGGGCCTCTCGGTTCCCCGCGGCTCATGGGGATTCCCTAGTGTCCCCTGGGGTTCGCGGCCCACTCGCTCCCCTCGGGCCGTGGGATTGTGCTCCGTGTGCCTATGCGGCTTACCTGTCCTCCTGTGGCCCCAAGGATCTCTAGTCGACCGGGCGTCCTTGGGTTATTGAAGGGTCTGGTTTGCTTCACGTCATGTAGGGATTTTTATTTTGCATGCTTGGCTTAAGTCTGTCTGTCTGTAGGTATGTGTGGTGTGTGTAATGCATGCGTGTACGTCTCTATGGACTTCATATATAGTACAGTAGTCCATGAGGTCCTTTACGAACACACAAACAGAAAGGAAGTCATTTCACTCCTGCTCTTAAAACAACCCTACAAATCTATCAACTTATTCTAAGTTAAATTCCATACAGTGGCCTCAAGTTCCTCTATGAGTAAACCCTCTATTACCTACAAGTTCTTATCTCCTAAGACTCCCCCATCCTTCACTCTCTTCCAGCCTTGCTTTCTATTTCTCAAAAGCAGCAGCCCTGCCCCAGCATCAAAATACTTGAACTGTCTTCCCTTGAGACACTCTTCCCCAGATATTTGCCAGGCTCACACTCTCGTCTCTCGTAAGTCCCAATCAAATGTCATTTTCTGACATTTCTTATCACTCTCTTTTAAATTCCATATCCTCTTCTGACCAACCATCCCCATCTTTATTATTCTGCTCAGACCCTGCTCTGTTTTCCCCAAGACTTACAGTCATCTTCTAACTCTAGTTTTATTAAGTTGTATATTTTTCCCCACTAGAATGCATTAACCACGGACCAAAAAAGATTTCTTTGCTTTTTGTTGACTGCTGAATCCCAAAGTAGAAAACTGTTCCTAACATCCAATTGGCACTTAATTAATATTTCTTAAGTTAATTAATGGGTAATTACTTTTATCATTTGAGGCAGGTTTTCCCCGAAGTATCATCTACTTCTATCCGAGCTCCAACTGCTCAGGACAAACCTTCCTTCAAGTGGACGCCCCGGGTCATGTCTGAGGTCACAACTCAGATCACAGAGAAGCCAAACCACTTAGTTGCCCCTGAGGCCAGCTGCTTACCTTGGTCAGGAAGGACACTCCGGGAAGCGATACCCTCTACCCCCTCCTCTGATGCCTTGGCCTGTTCTGTTGGACCCAATAGATGTATTTCCTCAGCAGCCCTTGGGGACCCCTCCCACAGAATAGCCCAGAACCAGACACCTCAGTCTCCAGAGACACAATTAAAGTTCATTTGGATTATGGGAGTAATCTAGTCATTAGGATATGATGAAATGAGGAGCATTTCTTTAGAAGTGGACTCGCAACATGGACGTAAGTCACAGTGTAATCGTATATGTGGTCACATGTATCTGATAATAGGAACCCCAAATTGTGCCAATTAGGCTTTTCCAGGAATTATCTGGGGAGCTATAAGGTTTTCCCTTCATATGCGCCTCTGTCTGTCCAGGCCATGCTGCCCTGTCTCAGGAAACCCCCTATCAATCCTTGGTGCTACAGCCTCCGTTGTAACCCTCCAAAATCCTCATGTCAAAGCCCTACCCTCCAGTGGCCTGGGAGGTGGCTGCATCTGGGGACAGAGCCGTCACAAAGGTAACTGGCTTAAAATGAGGTGGTTAGGAGGAGCCCTAGTCCCATCTCAGTGGTGTCTTTACAAAAACAAAGATCGGAAACTTGGACACACGGAGAAATACCAGGGATGCTTGTGTACAGAAAACAGACCCCGTGAGGATGAAGCCAGAAGCTGACCGTGTGTGTGCAGCGGGGAGAGGCGTCAAAACAGATCGGCCCTGACGGCCCCTCATCCTGGCCTTTTAGCCACCAGAACCGTGAGGAGTACAGTTCCTCTGTTTACGACACCAGCCTGCGGCGTTTTGTTACAGCAGCCTTAGCAAAATGATGTACCGCTTATCAGCACCAGGGCTTGTTTATTTTGGTAAACTCCATGTTCTGTAAGTATAAAGACTACTTGAATTAGGAAATGTGATCCATCAAAATAAAGCATCCTTTCATTTTTCATTAAGTCATACATAAACCGAACAAAGAAATCCAAACTTTAATATGACCTTGTGTCAATGATTGGTTTAGCTCAGAGTTTCACTCTGAATTCTCTCTTCGATGTAAAGCTTTTTGAAGTCTGTCTCTCTGCTCATCTATCTCTGTCTATATGTCCATTTCTGTCTGCTTCATGCAGCAGTTCTTTTGTCCTTGGTTCTTTTAATTCTTGGTGAAAATATTCTTTTACTGGAATCCTTCAGTGACTCTAAACTTCCTGACCAAGGCAAGCAGCTGGCCTCAGGGGCAACTAAGTGGTTTGGTTTCTCTGTGATCTGAGTTGTGACCTCAGACGGAATCTGACCTGGCTCCCAAAGGATTGTTATTATGCCAAACACACACACACACACACACACACACACACACACACACACACACACACACACACACACAGAGTCTTCTAAAGAGAATTCCATTAATGATATATATAACCCTCACCTAGAATTCAAATTCAGTCCAGTAGTTAACCCTAGGACATCGTATACTTCCTTACACAGTGGAGAAAACAAGAGGACAAAAATGGTGACATGCTTTTTGACTAGTGGTTCTGGTCCTGTGAGCTGTCCAAGCTGCTAGTGTGTCATATATTTACTTCTTGGTGCTGATTTTCTGGTACTAGAAGGACACACTCTCCCCTAGGATTTTAAGTGCTCCAGTGGAAGGAGCAAGGAACAGCGTTCCTGCAGGGGACACACGACTTGAGACGTCATTCTATATGGCATGCTTTAGCATGACTGGCTCTGACATCTTCTTTGTCATTTATTTTATTCCCTTTTTAATTCCAATTCATTTCAAATTCAGGAATTATTTTAGCCCATCTTCCTGTCTTAGTGGTTATGAGTCTCCTGTTATTTACTCTCCCTTCTTATTTAGTGTGTTGGCAATGTCATACACTGACCCGGGGCATCCACTTGAAGGAAGGTTTGTCCTGAGCAGTTGGAGCTAGGATAGAAGTAGATGATACTTCGAGGAAAACCTGCCTCAAATGATAAAAGTAATTAACCATTAATTAACTTTAGAAATATTAATTAAGTGCCAATTGGATGTTAGGAACAGTTTTCTACTTTGGGATTCAGCAGTCAACAAAGCAAAGAAATCTTTTTGGTCTGTGGTTAATGCATTCTAGTGGGGAAAAATATACAACTTAATAAACAAGAGTTAGAAAATGACTGTAAGACTTGGAGAAAACAGAGCAGGGTCTGAGCAGAATAATAAAGATGGGGATGGTTGTTCGGAAGAGGATATGGAATTTAAAATAGAGTGATAAGAATGGGCAGAAATGTCAGAAAATGACATGTGATTGGGACTTACGAGAGCTGAGAGTGTGAGCCTGGCAAATATCTGGGGAAGAGTGTCTCAAGGGAAAAGACAGTTCAGATATCTTTGATGCTGGGGCAGGGCTGCTGTTTTTGAGAAACAGGAAGTCAGCAAGGCTGGAAGAGAATGAAGGATGGGGGAGACTTAGGAGATAAGAACTTGTAGGTAATAGAGGGTTTACTCATAGAGGATCTTGAGGCCACTGTATGGAATTTGACTTTAACTTAGAATAAGTTGATAGATTTGTAGGGTTGTTTTAAGAGCAGGAGTGAAATGACTTACTTTTTGTTTGTGTGTTTGTAAAGGACTTCATGGACTACTATACTGAAAATAGACTACAGAAGAATGAGTGTACAGACCAGCTAGAAGGATTTTGCAATGTTCTTGGCAAAAATGTTGGTAGTTTGGACCATGGTTGTATCAGTGGAGATGATGAAAAGTGCTAAGGTTCAGGATATGTTCTGAAGGTAAGGGCACTGGGGTTTTTGGGGAGTTTGAAGAGAAGGTGGGAGAAAAAGAGAGTTGATTGATTCCCAGTTAGTGTCTTGAGAAAGAAGAAGAGTAAAATTTCTTACTTAATATGAGGAATGAGCAGATAGATCAGTTTGGGGGACTGAAGATTAGCAGTTCAGATGTAAATGTGTCAAGTTAGAAGTATTTATTACTTATCTCTTATAGTTATAGAATGTAACTTGGGCATATTATAGTGGTAGAAATTTTAATTGCAAAGCATAACCACAGAAATTATGGATAGATTTTTGGGGATTTGTTGAACCATCTAAAATTTTGTGTGCTTAAGCCTATGTGCAGTTTTGGATGTTGGGGAGAAGATGTATTGCTTTTGTGAGGTTTTCAAAGAGATCCAGCAGTAGAAGAGTTTCAGGGTAATTAATGATTTTCCTGGTAAAGAGGTTAAGGTATGTACACAGCTCACATGATTGATTTTTATGGAAACAAGGATGACAATGCAAATCATGATGTTAAAATAAGATACACTCCCTCTCTCACTTCAACCGAGATGTCTGATGTCTCCAAAGAAACGTGCATGTATGAGGGTCATTAATCTCTTCTGCACACTGTATTGTTGTAGGTGAGGTTATCTATTCTTATATTTATGATAGATTCTCTAAGAGGCTTTAACAAACTGAAATCATAGAAGGTGGGTGCTGGAAAGGGATCAATCGCTTTGGCATGTGGGTGAGACTGTGTTACAGGGAAGACAGGTGGCACTCTTAAAAGCATACAGGTTTGTAGCTGCTAATCCATACTTCTAATAGATAAGCAATAAGGATTTACTGTATAGCACAGGAAATTATCTTGTAACAACCTACAATGGAATCTAATCAGAAAAAATAACTGAATCTCTATGCTGTACACCTGAAACTAACCAATACTGTAAAGCAACTACACTTCAATAAAAAAAAAAAAAGGAAAGAAAACACACAGGTGATTAGCTCTGTCCCTATCATAGGACTCATCAGTCCAAGGCAGATCGAATTCTCACTTCCAAACCTGTCAATTCCTTGTGAAATGCATGCGAGTAGGTGTTCAAAAAAAAAAAAAAAACTTTCAGGATTGCAGAAAGATTATGAAGGACACTGTTATTCTGGCTTACACTGTCTCTTGGTGGATACTTGGCCTTTTTTTTGTTTCGTTTTTTTCTTGAGCTCAGATTTTAAAAGTAAATCAGATGTAATTCATTTTTCTCAGGATAAAAATAGCTACCATAAGTTAGGTATACTTTCTGGTGACACACAAGGCCAAGCATGTTACATCCATAGCTCTGATAGTTCTCTTACCTTTTTTAAAGTGAAGAAATGTGGGTTGGGGGCTGTTAAGGACTTTCTCAAGGTGACAGAGCTACCAAGGAACAGAATCAGGATTTGAACTCGGGTGCCCTTTCAATTGTGCAGCCATGCGAGGCTGCGTATCCCAGCCCTGTCAGCCCTGCAAGGCTGCCTAGAGCAGCCCCATCTGCTCTCAGCTGGGCTTCCTGCTATGTCTGTGTTTAGCCATAAGGTCAGTGAGGGCTGGATTATGAAGAATGGAATGACCCCACTCCCGCATCACAGGTCCAGCTTGCTGTCTGCTGGGTCCCAAAAAGGATGCAGCCACAAGTGTCATTCAGCAAGTGAACCGAGGCTTACTTACATTGTGGTAGCAGAATTCCAAAAGTGAGAAGAGAAGCTTGCAGTGTCTCTTGAGATTGAGGCCTGGCATCTGCATGGTGCTGCCTATGTTGTAAACTGGTGGCCAAAACAAGTCACAAGGCCATCCCAGATCGAAAGGTAGCATAACAGAATCTACCCCTGATATCATGAAATCAGTGAAGAATTGCAGTCACTTAAGAAGTATGTATCATGTAGATCATTGGTTTGTGGTTAATTTATTGCCTCTTCTTTTCCATATTAGAGGTTTGGTACCAAATATAATATGATTAGTTTGTGATACAGTTATGTTTCACAAAGAAGTCAGAATGGTGACTACGATTCAGGCTTTTAATAGAATGTTCTAAGGCATATCAATTTTTATTTACCCACTCTTTTCAAGATTTTGTAGTTTCTTGTAGTTTTCTTACCAAAATACACAGGGGATGCTTTCATTACCAACCAATCCTTTGAAGGGATTTTGTCTTTAATATATTTCTAGTATAAGGTTAAATTACTGTATAAATACACATTCCTGGTTAGAAGAGAAATTGAGATTGAGAATCTTTGAGTCTTGTTTATCAGGATAAGTTCCCAGTTTACATAATCCCTAGTAATTCAATGAGTTTGAGTACATCTGTCCTACCTTTATCAGAAACTGGCCTCAACAGGTCATGGAGATGAAGGATTTCAGAGAAGTATTCATTTTCATATTCTTTTTCATTATAAGTTACTACAAGATACTGAATATATTGCCCAGTGCTATACAGTAGGAAGTTGTTGTTTATCTATTTTATATATAGTAGTCATATATAGTAGTTAGTATCTACAAATCCCAAATTCCCAATTTATCCCTCCCCACCCCATCCCCCTAGTAACCATAAATTTGTTTATTATGTCTGTGAGTCTGTTTCTGTTTAGTAAATAAATTCATTTGTGTCTTTTTTTTAAGGTTCCACATATAAGTGATATCATGTGGTATTTTTCTTTCTCTTTCTGGCTTACTTCACTTAGAATGATGATCTCCAGGTCCATCCATGTTGCTGCAAGTGGCATGATTTCATTTTTATGGCTGAGTAGTATTCCATTATGTAAATATACCACAAATTCTTTATCCAGTCATCAGCTGATGGACACTTAGGCTGCTTCCATGTTTTGGCTATTGTGACTAGTGCTGCTGTGGACTTTGGGGTGCATGTGTCTTTTCTAATTAGAGTTCACTCTGGATATACACACAGGAGTGGGATTGCTGGATCATATGATAAATCTATTTTTAGTTTTTGGAGAAATCTCCATGTTGTTTTCCATAATGGCTGCACCGAACTATATTCCCACCAATTTTCCTCTCTTTTAATCCATTCTATGATCTGAGGCAAGAGTAAACCTTGAAAATGTTAACCAGCTTGTGTCCCTTTCTCATAATGGTGATGACTACCATTTGTGCTGGTTTTAAGGCCAAAATCCCTAATCTGGCTTCCAGTGAGTTTTGTGCACTGATAACTCTATGGCTCATTCTGGTTCCTCTTTCCTTGCCATCTTTATTTAGCCCCTGTCGGCATCTTCAACTCTCCAGACTCTCTCATGTGAGGGACCTGATACATGTTTTTCCTTCTCATGAAAGTGCTCTCCCTTCTCATTCCCCCCAACAATGGGCTGTATTGTGCTCATTTTTCGGATCAAATTTATACATCTTTTCTTCTGAGAAGACTTTAAGCTTAGATATATATGCACAAAAACCGAGAACATTAATTTTTTTGTTATTTGTCTCTTTAAGTCAGTAGTTTACTACTACTACTAGTACTACTACAGTAGTAATCGGCTCTGTCCAGATATCTTAGGTTCCCACCCCAAATAATATTGTATTAAAAATGAGCTTCAGAAGTTCCAGATTTTTAAAAAAATTCCTTCGACAAGTGATAACATAGCAGAAATAGTTTATAGTAACCATTGAGGTGGTGTCCATGACCCACCATTTTATCTGCTACAAATTTAATAACCAAAAATTCCTGCCAAGATAATTCTACTCAAGCTTGAGCATATTCAGAAGGAAGTTGTACAAATAAATAACAACCCAGTACTGTAACTGGGGAGCTCCCGGGATGTGTGGGAACCAATCATGTGAGTGATGTAGTTTGGTAGAAGTTCTAGTAGGTGAAAACAAGTGGTGAGGAAAAGATTTGTAGAGGTTTAAGTTAAAGCCACTTTCCAGAACCTTGGATGTATGACTAGAGCATCTGTGCTTTGTGTGTTCATGAGACGTGATCCATTAGATACTGTAAAGAAATGGAATGGTCCTCTTTAACCACAGTGTCATCAATCAAGTCACACCCTCTCTGAACCTATTAGCTACATTTGAAAGGTTAGGATACCCAATCTCTGAGAGATATCTCACAAAGTAACAAGTGAAAACAATAGAACTTGAAGTAGGAAACTTGGATTTGCATTCTAGTCATAACATTGTTCCTGGCTTAGCTCAAAGATAAGTGTTTTAACATTTAAGTAAAACACAATCTTCTTAATTTTAATTTGCTCTCATTGTGTCTCTGCCTGGGGGGAAGTAAGCTGGTCACTGGGGCATTAGCACTAATTCTATAGTGTTTGACATTAAATATCTTCTTTTACCTTCTCTCTGAGAGCTGTGCAAGTTCAAGATACAAACTCTGAAGGATTCATGGTTTCTCAATATATCTTTAACACCAAAAATTTGGTTCTTCCTACTATTCACCACCTACTGTATCAAAAAATGTTTAAACCATATATACACATATGTATATATATATCTCATGTTAACTAGAGAAAAACATGGAATAAAAACACTTTTTTAAAAAAATCTATTTTCATAGGTGAAGAAATTCAGGTTGTCAGAGGATTATAGGATTGCCTTAATTGGGGAACAAGAGAAACAATATATTTACTAATAAGAGAGGCAAGTGGCTTAACAGCTAAAAGCACATACTTTTCATAAAGAAAATTTGAGGTTCAAATACCAGCTGCTGTTGACTAGTTCTGGGGCCTTGGAAATGTTTCTTAAATTACATGAGGATTATAATAATACTTACCATATACATTGTGGAAAGAATTAAGTAGTTAAGTATAGAACTGAGGATACTCTGAGCACAGTGAGTCATGTTTGTACTAGTCTGTATTAACAGTGGCAGGAGTAGCACAGTGAACTGGCATTTGTAAAGCGACCAGCATGTGCCTGACATGTAAACACTCACTGACCCCCCCGAGACACTCACATGTTGGGTGCTCACTGTGGGCCCGGCATTTGGCTGGATGCTTTCCTTTACATCTCCTTAAATCCATCAGACCACCTGTCGTAGCTCATCATTTTTCTCACCTGCTGGGTGAGACAAAGGGACTTGCCCTGCGTGAAACAATTAGTAAGTAAAAGCCCTAATTCCAAAATCAGACCCTGACTCCCATTCCGATGGTCTTTCCAAGTCACAGACTGAATTTTTTATCATTTTATCTAGACAGTAAGGGGTTCATGAATTGTTGACTTGATCCATATACCTTTAATTCTTTCAAAACAAAAATCACTATTTTATTTTTCCTCATGACTGTTATCAGACTTTCCCCTCTGTGGACATGGAAATAGGAAATCGCACTGTCCTGACTGAATTTACCTTACTGGTCTCTCTTCAGACCCCCAGTGGCAGCTGATTCTATCTGGAATATTCCTGGTGCCCTACATGACCACCTTGTCAGGGAACATGACTCTAGTTATCTTGATCCATGTTGACTCCCACCTGCACACACCTATGTATTTTTTCATTGACAGTCTGTCTTTTTTTGATTTCTGGTACACTTCTGTGCATACTCCCAAATCCTGGCAAATTGTGTCTCAGAAGATAAGTGCACTTCCCTGGCTGGGTGTGGAGCCCAGCTGTTCTTTTCCTGTGTTGTGACTTACAGTGAGTGTCATCTCCTAGCGGCCATGGCCTATGACTGCTACGCGGCCATCTGTAACCTGTTACTCTACTCAAGCACTATGTCCAGGTCTCTCTGTACCGGACTCGTTGCTGGCTCCTACACAGGAGGCTTCTTGAATGCCATCGCCCATGCCACCAACACCTTTCACCTGAGGTTCTGTGGCAAAAATATCATCGACCACTTCTTCTGTGATGCACTGCCATTGGTGAAAATGTCTTGTAGAGACACCCAGGTCTACGAAAAGGTCCTCATGGGAGTGATGGGCTTCACTGTCCTCTCCAACATTCTTGCCATCCTGATTTCCTATTTCAACATCCTCCTGGCTATTCTGAGGATCCACATAGCCTCAGGAAGGCACAAAGCCTTTTCCATCTGTGCATCACACCTCATCTCGGTCATGCTCTTCTATGGATCCTTGCTCTTCATGTATTCAAGGTGAAGTTCCACCTACTCCCTGGGGAAAGACAAAGTGGCTGCCCTGTTCTACACTGTGGTCAACCCACTGCTTAACCCTCTCATCTATAGCCTGAGAAACAAAGATGTCAAAGAGGCCTCTGGAAAGCAACACAGACCAGAAGTTGCCAGAGATGAAGGTTATCTTTTGGCAGCAAGCTCTCATTGCACTTCCCACATATTGGCTTATAAACATGTTTGTAAATGTTGCAACATTTCAAGTAAATACAACAGGTTATACTTAAAAGATGAAACATTGTGATCAAATCATTTTTAATTATTTATTATTATTTTGTTGTGATTAAACTATTTTAAATCCAAAATACTGAGCTGTTTGATGTTCTACAGTGTTGTATTTTGCTTCTTGGCAGTACTCGATTTTCATACAAATTATCAGCTGGATTATCTGTGAGAGGTTTTAGAAAGAGAAAAGAGGAATTGGTAGGGTTTTGTGCATATAGTTTGACTTTGAATCTTAGCAGACTTTTAAATAACATGCCACTGCCCTCTCTTTTTCCATCACAATATTCTTCACATTCCTTTCTTTTCCATTACCACAGATACTCTGTGGGTACTGAACAAGAAGGATTTGTGGTATATTCCACAAATCTCAAGAATCAATTTAATATTTTCTTCACATTTCCTTAATACCTCATTAAGTAGGTGGAAAAAATTGGATCTATCTCAGGGGAGATAATAAATTAACATTCAACCATTTAGGATTCCAGAAGCAATACATAATATTCTATATCACATTAAACCTTGATGTTGTTCTTTGAAAAATACACTAATATTACATTGAATCCATCTTTTGTAGAATAGATTATAGCATGATCATTAAAGCAAAACAAAGCAATGCAACAAAAGAAAATATTTTTCACTGGATTTCTTTGACTAGATAAACAAATGTTTTATTAATGCCTCTCCATATGCCTCTCCTGAAGCATTTTATTTGCACTGAGCACTGATTTGAGAAATGTATGTAATTTAGGCTTCACATTATGTTACCTTGAAGAGTTTCTTCAGAGCTTCTTTCATGTCTTTATTCCTCAGACTGTAGAGCATGGGGTTCAGCATGGGGAACAGCACAGTGTAAAATGTGGGCACCAATTTGTCCCTATTGAGGGAATAGCTGGCTGAGAGTAGATGTAGAGAATGGAGCCATAGTACAAGGTGACAGAGACCAGTGGGAGGAGCAGGTGGAGAAGGCTTTAAAGCGGCCCTGGGGAAAGTGGATCCTCTGGATGGCAGCTATGATGAAGAGGCAGGAGGCCAGGATAAGCAGAGCTGGGATGATGATGTTGGAGGCCAGGAGAAAGTACAGCACATCCTGGTAGGTCTCTTTCACATCACATGCCAACTTCACTAGGGGTGGGACATCACAGAAAAAGCCATCAACAACATTGTCACCACAAAAACTCAAAGTGAGTGTGATGCTGGTGTGTATTATTGCATTGACAAAACCTCCAGTGTAGGAGTAGATAACCAAGTAGATGCACCATCTCCTTGGCATGGCCTGAGCATACAGCAGGGGTTGGAGATGGCCACATAGCGGTCATAAGCCATGGCAGCCAATAGGTAAAACTCACTCTACCCGAACCCAGCAGAGAAGAAGAACTGAGCTGCACAGCCAGGAAAGGAGATGCTTTTGTCTTCAGAGATGCAGGTCACGAGGATCTTTGGGGTGTAGAGAGAGGAATACCAGAGATCCAGTAAAGACAGATTCCCAGTGAAAAAGTACATGGGTGTGTACAGCCTTGAGTCATTACAGATCAACACCATGAGAGTGGTATTTCCTACCAGGGTCACAGAGTAGACACCAAGGAACATCACAAAGAGGACCAGCTGCATCACAGGGTCTGTTGTGAAGCCCACCAGGATGAACTCAGTGACCGTGTGATTTCTTCTCTCCATGATTTAAGGAGACCTCACCTACAAATGAAAGAGTGAGATGTTTATGGCAACCAGTACCAAAGGAGGTCATTCTCTGTTATAAACCTGTGAGATATGGTCAAGGCCATTGTTATTGGAATAAGGAAGATCTGAGCAGGAATCTTGGCTGGGTTGGCAAGTGATGGAAGCTTGCTGAGCCACAACATATTTGTCTTTAAAATGCATTTAGTATTAGGAAGCCTTAATGCTGCTTGGCCATTTATTCTTGTATTAATAAAATATTTCTTGAGCCCTTGGTGCTGTCTAGGCATTGGAATACAGCAGTGAGGTTGATAAGGTTGACTCTTACGGAGTCTTCATTTAGAAGGGAGAGATACACAGTAAATAAACAAAAAGTATAGAAATAATTTTAGTTAATGCTAGATGATATTAAGAAAATTAAACTGGCTCATGAATTGAAGAGGAACTGGGAGTGAAGCTAATTAAATTCAAACACTGAGGAAAAAAAATCTATTTCCCATTTCCCAGCTACAAATGGACAAGTAATTCGAAGCCTGTGAGGTGTGGGAAAGGACCTGTGGTTTAGAAGGCAGTGACAGATGAAGGGTGGTAGAATATACCATCCCAATATGCCACTTTGGCTTAAGAATTATTTTAAACTAATGGCATTAAAAAAATAAAACAGTAGATACCCAAGTACAGTTTGAGCTCCCCTTTACTTCCTTAAAACAAGAGTTAAAACTCTCATGTGAGAGCCGCCCTCCCAATACCAGGAGAAAAGAAACATTCTTATTATCAAAGACAGGAAGTTGAGACCAAAAGAATTCTGCACAAAGAGACCTTGTTAAAATAATTCTTTTTTTCTTTTTCTTCCATGTTGTAGCATGTTTCATTATTTTATTCTTTTTTATTGCTTAGCAATATTCCTTTATATAGACACACTATATTTTGTTTACCTATTCATCAGTTGATAGATACTTAATTTTTTCCTTTTGGCAATTATGAACAATGCTGCTATGAACAAATTTTGAGTAGAAGTCTAGGAGCAGAATTGCATAGTCACATGGTAAATCTATATATAACATTTTTAAGAACTGCCAGACTGTCTCTCACATTAGCTACACCATTTTTCAATCCCACCAGCATGGTGTGAGGGTTCTAATTTTTTTCTTATTTTCACCAAAACAAGTTGTCTGCCTTTGTAATATTAGCAATGCTAGTGTTTCTGAAGTGTTATAATACTCTGATTTTGATACATTTTCCTAATGACTAGTAATGTTGATCAGTTTTTCATGTGCTTATTGGCCATTTGTTTTTCTTCTTTGGAATAATATCTATTCAAATCTTTGGCCCATTTTTAATTAGATTTTTTGTCTTTTTATTGTTGAATTGTAAGAGTTCTTATATATGGATACAAGTCTCTTATCAGCAATATGACTTGCAAATATTATCTCCCATTCTTTGGATTATCTTTGCACTTTCTTGATGATGCACTTTCATGAACAAAGGGTTTTAAATTTGATAAAGTCCAATTTATGCATTTTTTTCTTGCTTGCTTTTGGTGTCTTATCTAAGAAATAATCTAGCCTAATAGCCTAAAACCATGGTCACAAAGATTTGCTCTTTTTCTTTTAAGATTTTTATAGTTTTAGTTCTTAAATGTAGACCTATGACCCATTTTGAGTTGTTTTCTGTATATGATGTGAGATTGGGAATCAACTTCACTGTTTTGAATGTAAATATCTAGTTTTTCCAACACCATTTGTTGAAAAGATTATTCTTTCCCAACTGAATTATCTTGGCACCCTTGTCAAAAATCAGTTGATTATTGTTTTGGTTTCCTGTTGTCCCTGTAACAAGTTACTTCATACTTAGTGGTTTAGAACAATACAAATATATTATCTTATAGTTCTGTAGGATTAGAAGGTGGACTCAACATGGGTCTGACAGGGCTGAAATCAAGATGTCGGCAGGGCTGTGTTCTTTTCTGGAGACTCTCAGGGAAAACCCTTTCCTTGACTCTTTCAGCTTCTAGACACTGCCGACATTCCATGATTCATGTTCCCTCTCCTCCATCTTTAAAGTTAGCACCATTGCATCTCTATGACCGTTCTTTAACAATCACATCTCCCTCTGACTCCTTCTGCCTCTGTTTTCAATGTTTAAGGATCCTTGTGATTATGTTAGGTCCAGCCTATAATCCAGTATAATCTATTTTAAAGTCACTAGATTAGCAACCTTACTTTCCACTTCCCTTGTAACCAAATATATTCACATGTTCCAGGGATTAGAATATGAGTGTTTTGGAAGGCATTATCCTACCTACAAAAACCACAAATGTAGCAGTTTTTTTTTTCCCTGGACTCTCTATTCTATTCCTCTGATCTCTGTGTCTGCATTTATGCTGGTGCTTCACTGTTTTAATTCATGTAGCTTGTAGAAAGTTTTTAAATTGAGATGTGTGAGCCCTCCAGCTCTGTCCTTCCTTTTGCCTACACATATATTCTTAGTCACTGTTTCACAATTGCTTCTCTTTGTTCAGCCTGTAGAAATCATTTAGATTTTGCCACTTCTTTGGGTCTTTATTTCTTCATGAGGGCTTCCCTGTGATATAAAACTTATACTAAATAAATGTGTATGCTTTTCTCCTGTTAATTTGTTTTATGTCAGTCTAATTTTCAGGCCCAGACCCTAAAGTAAAATTTTGCCTCCCCTGCACAATTTTCCTCCACAATCATAGAGGAAATTCTCCCCTCAGTTATTCTGCAGGATCCTTTGGCACATCTATAAATCCCAGAGAGGGAATCAAACTGAGAATTAGAGTGAACTGTCACAGTGGAGACCTGCAAAGTATCCATCTGGTTATGGCAAGTAAAAAAAAAAAGTAATTGTAAGCTCTTTTGGGGTCTAAAAGCCTAGGATTTAGCACTATTTTCCAGTTTTTGTAACTAGCCATGTACAATTCTACAAAGGACACATCCCAGTTTGATCCCATCTGTAGTGGTAGTTCTCAGTTCTATCACATTCAAAAATTTCCACTTTACAACAAACATTTTTTAATGCTTTTTTATGGTCTAAAATGAAATTTATAGTTAATATAACATTTTGGTCCTCTGAGACCCAAAATCCCATTTGGTAGTTGTTCTCCCACACATAAAACAAACAATACTCTTGGACACCAGCAGGGTGTCCAAGAATTCAACACAATTCTGACATTATCTACCCTGAGATAGCATTGGATTTTACAGGAAAAGGGCTCAGTCCCACAAGACTGCTCCTTCTCCCAACTTCAGATACCAGTTGCAAGCCCAGGTTTTTACCTGTACTTCTGAACAACCTGCTCTAAATCAGAGGTTTCCAGGAGCCCCCAACTTGAGTTTAATTAAATTCCCAGAGCAACTCACAGAACTCAGAGAAACATTTTATCTAGGAGTTATGTGAAGGAATAAAAAGACAGCTGGAGACTATCCCTGAAGGGTAAGATTACTTGCGATGATATTGTGCCCAGTTCACCTTTTCATGAGTCTACTGGGTCTCTGGGGTCATGCAGAGATGTGAGCCCACTAGGAAACAAACTACAAGACAGTAGAAATTTTTGTCTGTTTTGTTCATTGCTGTACACATGGTACCTAGAATATTACCAGGCATATAGTAGACACACATATATATTTAATGAATGAATGAATGAACAAATGAATGAATGAGTTGCAAGAGAAACAAGTTGATAGTATCAATTTTCTGGGTGGCTTCTAATGATGTCATTTTATCCTTTGACTATCAGCAGAATTGTTTGAGATCTCATATGTGTTTTCTGGCACAAGTAACCCTTGGCCAGTTGTGTTGCCTGCAGAAGGAGTAGAAAGAAACAGACAAATCTGCCTACAAAATATCCTTACCAAATATTTATTTGTCCAAATGGACTGAGTCTGTGTTGTCACTCACTGTCTGGCCCTACGGGGGTTGAGTCATTAGCCACTGAATTTGCCGACCTTCAACACACCCTGAAAACAGTTCAGGGTGGAGATGAGGAATGAGACACTGTGCTCTGGGAAAACTGTCAGGACAGGTCTTCAAATAGATATTTTCAGGAGAAAATTCTATGAATGCAATTTCCTGCATCTTCCCTTAGGAAGAGAAGCACTAAGATCACTAAGATGTCTGTGTCTTGTGACCAGCAGCAACCTTCTACCAAGCTGTGTGCTTGATTGCATGACACCTCTAAAATCATGTATATGCTGACCTCCCCTCTTGTGTCTTCAGAGCAGTTCCTTAGAGGCATCTAAGAGGGTGACCCTCGTGTCTCTCAGGCAATAGTCCTAAGTCCCCAAATAAAACTGAAACTGACAGCTCTCACATTGTGCTTTTGCATTTCAATCAACAGTGTAAAAGAAGCTTTTCAGGTCAGCAACAGACTTACTGTTATAATATGCCACGATGGATATAGGAAGCCTGCTCTAGAAATCAGAGCTGACTGTTTAAACCAGAGACAGCTTGGATACTATGAAAAAAATTGACTTTCAGGCAATTAACAAGGATTCCACTTCTCCATCACTAGTCAACTTTGTAAAGGCTCAATTTCTTTATATATGAAGCAAGGATAACTTATCCCTCCTATGGTGTGTTGTTACTGAGATAACTCAAGGGAGGACTAAGCACAGTGCCTGGCACATCGTAGACACTCAAGTAACCAGTGGTTCTCAGATGTCATGCCCATGGCATTCACCTGGCCCAGCCCAGAGCTCCTAACTCAGCAGGCTGGTGGTGGGGCCCAGGAACCAGCTTCCACTGAAGCAGCCTGAGGGCTTGTATGCGGATGAAGTCTGAGAGATGCTGGAATAAATATCAGTTGTTTCCTTGTTTTTCTTCATATCAGGAGTCCTGTCTCCATTTTAATGTTGTGAAGACTCAAAGAGTTAACAAATGCAAAGATGTGTTTCACGTTCATATTTTAAAAGGGAAGCTACAGACAGAGCTACTTTGAATCCTGACACCAACACAGGAAAAGATGGGGCACACATTTCCCTGGGCAGGGACTGACTCGAAGAACTGAGTTCTGTGTTTGTTAACCAGAGCCAGAACACTGTGGCAATCCAGCTGTGTTTGCTAAGTAGCTGACATGTTGTCCTTCCTAAGGATATATTTCTGTGTCAAATTAAACAATGCACTTTTCTTTCAAAACTATTAAAATATAACCTTTTATATTTAGAGAGAAGCTTCTCTTGGCTGGAATTCTTCTCAAAAATGCCATATGCCTTTGTGCTGTCTTAAAGAATATTAAACTGAAAGAAATTTGAACTTTTTGGGATGTCTTTTGGCCTTAAGAAAAATAACCTCAAGTAATCACTGCTGCTTCATCCTGTTACCTCAGTTGCCCTTGCGATATTAACAATGCTGCTTATTTTGTAAGTGGTTCCTGATAGTAGCTTGCTTGTTTGTTTTTTTGGTGTATTTAGGTAATTATTATTTCTTTCTGTCATCCCTTGTCTTCTGCAATATTAATGGATATTTTTGTCTCTAATAATGAAAAGTGCTACTTCTTCATGTGAACTCTCAGAAGTTTCAGAAACTTCAGTAGGAAGATGGTGAAGATATTTCAAAAGATTCCCTTTCATTGGCACATATTGTATCTTAGTATGTGAAAGATCTTAAAACAGGTTGTGAGGAACAGGTAACATTTTCCATCTAACTGTAGCATCTGAATTGGTCAACTTACCTAAAATTCTCAGCAACATCATCACCTCAACAGGGTTCAAATCTGCCTGTCCCAGAATCTTTTATGCCAGTTTCTGAATCCCCAGGGTTGTGCTTCCTGCAGCCCCTTAGGATTTCCTAGGCTTTGTTAATAACTAACAGGACAATTAAATAACATTGCATGTTGACAAATTGGGTATTATTCAATGATGGGAAATATATATTTTTTGAGACTACAATTCCCTGTTGAAATGTAATGTCACAATATCCATTGCCATTCTCTCTAGTTATGTAGAAGACATAATAAACATATGTGCACACGCTTGTGTATACTATACATTTATATGCATATATTTGCATATTAAAGCATACACGTTCAGTAATGCTGATATCTTTATTAGCTGTTGAATACAATTCTTTTGTTCTTCCAAATCCATTCTCTACACTTTTAACCTGCTCTTTGCTTCAGGATGATCAGCTGTCTTAACTGTATCAGTAGGTTCCTTTGTGCTCTGTCTGCTTAATGGGTGTAACCAGTGGTTGTCACTGGTGAGGAAGTAAGTGAGGTCAGAGTGATTTTTCTCTGTCCTGTTTTTTTGCAAAGATATCACAGATGTCTGCATCCCTGGACCTAGACCATAGCTCCTGCCAAGTGACCCATTTGCAAGCTCTCTCTCCAGAGCGTATAACCTCACTCTGTTCTTACACCATCAAGAATAGAGAAGTAACACTCTCCAAAGTTATTAGTTCTAGGGTTAGTACACTATTTCTTGGGATACAAATAGAAATTATACGTATCTTTTGGTAAGTTGGCTTTTGTTGAAATTTAAATCTGGACTATCCAATGGAAGAAAAGAAACAGGCAGGCAGAAAGCTGTATTGCAATATTTAACTTCCAGAGACAAGAAGGGAGCAATTTTCCAATGTGCCACAAACCCTAAATCATAAACAAATATTTTGTTGTTCAGATACTCATGGCAGTGTCTCATGGATTAGGTGATTCTTATGGAATGAAGTAGCTAAGAAAACAACAAAGGTGATATTTTTCTTGTAAGGAAAAAATATCTGTCTTTACTTGGATAAACTCTAGCTCAAGATGGTCCAGGAGGGAAATGCCACTCCTTGATAATTCTCCAGGCTGAGCTAGTTTACAGCCACTGAAAACTTGAACTGATGGGGAAACATGGATCCTTTGAGGAAGAATCTTGAAACTTAGCCAATGTGTACACTGTACATCTTCTTCCAAGGCTTCTTGTGAATGGCTAGCAACCATTTATGACAGTAATCTTATCTGGGGAAAAGGTAAATATCTAGATCTTCTGTGGGTTATTGAATACTGACTCTGAATTAACACTAATCTCCAGTGATGGAAAAACATCAGGGGTACACACTTGACAGTGGGTCTCGTAAAATAATTTAAAGATAGTTTTGGCTTGCATGCATCTCTCATTGAGCCCAGTCAGAACAGATATGTAGATGATTATTTTTACCCAGACCCAGACATCATATTGGGTATAGCTACATACAATACAACAAAACTCTCATTTTAGCTCCCTGTCCCTGACCCATGGAATGAGGATTACTGTTGTTGGGAGTTCAGGTAGAAATTCCTGTAGTTGCTTCCCCTAGACCTCCTCAGCTAAGACAGTATACAAAATGCAGTGTTGCCTCCCTGGGGGCAAGTGCTGAGATTAGTGCTTTTATCAAAACTTGAAGAAGCCTGGTTAGGGATCTTAGTCCCTCACATTGAACGCCTCTCTTTGTCTGAGGGGAAAGGATTGAGGGTCTTCAAAGGGGAGGTCATGAGTGAACAAGGATGGAATACTTCCCCAGCAAAACACCCTCAGGCGCTCTGACACTTTGGAATCCAGGAAGTACCCTGGTCATGCTGGGCTCCTCCTGCATTGAACTGATAGGGGTCACTCTGCTGGGCAGGGTGTTTGATGCCAATCACCAGAGAAAAATTACTGGAGGCTGTAAAATGAGATCAAGAATTATCATGGATGGAACCCAGGGGATTTAGCAGTGCATTTCCTAGCATCTCCTTAGCCTTCTCTGTCAAAGGAAAAGTACCACAGACAAATAAAAACAAGACAATCAAAGACCCAGTTCTAACAGTAAGATAATTTGGACAACTTACCTGGTAATTCTCATTCAACTGAGGTGCCGAGAAAGTGTGAAGGGACCAAGCCATGCAAGAAGGGAGGTAAAGAGAGAGGTTTGCTTTGTAATTATTACAATGGGAATTTATAGTAAATTTTAGCCATATGGATCCTATTGCCCACATCCTTTTTTTTTTTTACCAGATACAACTCTGAATGTGAATAAAAAAAACTCCATATAGTGTAATTTTGGGGATACCAAAAGTCCTGCTCTGCAGAAATGTCCAATGGCCATCACATGCTGTGAAAGGCCGTAAGTATTTTTTTTTTTAAATTGCACGTGTAAATCCAAGGAAATTTTTGCATGCTGAAGTACACTCACAAACATTTGTACTTACAAAAATGTTTATTAAAACTCATATATCTAAAAGACACAGTTTAGAAACTGCTTTCATTTAAGACTTTGAAATTCATTTGTAATTTGAGTAATAAAAATCTCTTAGAAATATATGCTGCAATTTCAAATTAATGTTCAAGATTCTTCTGAATGCTTTACAACCATAAGCTGCACATGGAACATTCCCAACAGTGAGTAAAAAAAACTGACTGCCAAATTTACACTTAAACATATTATAAAACATTCTCTAAAACACTAATGCCATATATTTAATTAAAGTTTTATTACTTTCTCATTTTTTTAATGTCTTCCTAGGATCATCATTGTGTGTATCTTATCATTTTACTGGGATATGGTAATGTTATTTAGACTTGGTTTTGGTGTTGAGATTACTTTTTCATATACAAAATACTATGGCTATACATTTAGGTCAATGAAATTTACCATATCTGGGTATATTGAAAATTATTTGGAGAATGGGACTTGGTTTGTTCGTTTAGAAAGATTTAAGTAGGAGATCTTGACAAGTAGTTTGAGTATCTTATTGTAGTTAAATATCAAGATTTACAATGCTAGGATGTTTCAAGAATAGGTTTTTTACACCAACATAAATTTTTGTTACTGACATTTCCCCATAGAATGATGTAGTTAGAATATATTTTATAGAAAGTTTTTTATTATTAGTGGGTAATAGATATCTTTTAGAAAATGAGAGTCTGCATAAATAAATAGCTTTTGGTTTTAGAACATTGTCTAAATCAAGCATCTTAGGGTTATACTGTTGGGCCTAGCTTTTGTTGGATTACTTTGTGTTACAACAAGTAGTGATGATATATGTTGGATTTAAATTTCAGGTTAATATATATCCCTGCCTGTGCTGATCAGTCTTCCCTGCTCTGAGTGGAGTTGCTACATTTTGGGGAACTACTTGCTGACATTTTACTTTCTTGCATTTTTTAAACTGCTTATACCTATAGAAATAAGGACATATTCAGGATTATTGAAATGCATTACATTAACATTGTTTCAGTTTTAAAAATCAAAATTTTATGCATCTCATTATATTTCCTCACTTGCCTAATCACTCCCTTTACATATTCCCTATAAATTTTTTCTCTTTAGAATAATGTGTACCCATAGACTTTTATTTCTCAAGTTCTTTCATCTCACTGTAATTATTAATATTATTTATTAAAATGATTGTGTTTTGATGCTCAAAAAGTCACAGTTTGGAAGCAGAATTCCATGTAAGTTCACTACTATAAAATAAAAGAATAGCCCAGTGGGTTACACAGTGATTCACAAAAATCATATCTATGGGAACTTGACTGATTTTTTCCTTAATTGAGCAACATGGGCAAGAGATGTAGATTGAAGAGGTCATGCTTGCTAAGTCTAGTTGTACTGATTATTTCATGGATGACTCTGGATCTTTGTCTTAATGATTCTGGGGGAAAAGTATATATAAAATGCTTAAGAAATTTAGTTATGGGTATGGAAATTCCACTACTTAATATTCATAGAAAAAAACTGAAAATTAATTCAGCATTCTTTTTCTATTCCTAGGAAAAACTATTTAAATATTATCAGCCAGTCAAAAACCTTCATATGCTAAAGCAGTGTGCTGTTTTCTCACTGTAATAAGATAGAAAGGAGGTTTTGGTTTCAAGTTCTTTGTGTCTAATCTAGAGTAACATGAAATTTAATTAAAATCCTTATATTTTTTTATTTAAATTTTTTCCTCCAAATTGCCTTAATTTTCTCATTTAGGTGTCTTGAATGGCCAGGTATCAAGAGTGTAAATTCTTTAACAGTCATGGTGAGGATTCTTGATCATGATGGAACATCATGGCTGCACTTCATGAAATATAATTACCTGATGAAAAATTGTCTTTGCATCTCATTAAAAGGAGTGAATCTTCATTTATTTGAAGAGTTTATTCAGAGCCTCTTTCACATCCTTATTCCTCAGGCTATAGATCATGGGATTCAACATGGGAAACACCACAGTGTGAAATGTAGAAATTATTTTGTCCCTGTCCAAAGAATAGCTCAATCATGGAAGAGCATAGATGTAGGGAATGGAGCCATAGTACAAGGTGACTGAGATCAGGTGGGAGCAGAAGGTGGAGAAGGCTTTAAGGTGACCCTGGGTGGAGTGGATCTTCAAGATGGAGGTGATGATGAAGAGGTAGGAAGTGAGTATGATTGCAGTGAGTGTGATGACATTGGAGGCCAGGACAAAGTACATCAGAGCCTGGTAGCCATCCTTCCTGCCACAAGCCAGCTTCACAAGTGGTGGGATATCACAGAAAAAGTCATCAGTGATACTGTTACTACAAAAGTTCAAGGCAAAAGTTCCTTTAGTAATGATGGAAGAGTTAATAAAGCCACCAAGGTATGAGGCTGCTACCAAAAATGCACACAGCCTAATGGGCATGGCCTGAGAGTAAAGCAGTGGCTTTGAGATGGCCACATAGCAGTCATAAGCCATGGCAGCCAACAGGTAACACTCACTGTACACCAGCCCAGTGGAGAAGAACTGAACTGCACAGCCAACAAAGGAGATGCTCTTGTCTTCAGAGATGCAGGTCACTAGGATCTTTGGAGTATAGACAGAAGAATGCCAGAGATCTAGAAAAGACAGATTCCCAGTGGAAAAATACATGGATGTGTGCAGCCTTTAGTCATTACAGATCAACACCATGAGGGTGGTGTTTCCTAACACAGTCACAGACTAGACACCAACGAACATGACGAAGAGGACCAGCTGCATCACAGGGTCTGTTGTGAAGCCCAGCAGGATGAATTCAGTCACTGTGTGATTGCTTCTCTCCATGGCCATAGGGAATCTCACCTAGAAGAGAAAATGAGCCTGAATCACTGTGTCTTCCAAATAGAAAATATACCAGAATATACAGCATTGTATTACTTCCAATTATTGAAGTCTAGGATCCAGCAATGTAAGTGCTCATTTTAGAAAGAGTCTTCATTTTGCCACAAAACCACTCAGACTTTACAACTATATGTTGTTAAAAGATAAACTTAGGCACATTATAATTTTCAAGTGTTTCTTTGAACAAGCATCAATTTAAATCAGGCAGCTCTAAACCAAATGCCATTAGAAGTTTTTCTAAAGACAGGAGCTAGGGCAGAGGTATTTATGGAGTAGATGTGGAGGCAAAACAAGGAAAATGTTTGATTGGCCATAGTTTAAGTGTCTGCAATATTAGGAAAACCTAGTTGGCTGTTTGTGATTGGCTGTTCTTAAGTTTCATTTTCTCAGATTCAAGTGAATTGGGCCTGCCGTTGGTTTTGGTTTGCTTACACAGGCTGCCAAGGTAAAAAAGATATCTAAGTCTTATGATTTCCTTGTTTAATGACTTTAAAAATATCCAATTCCATATTTCTGAAGTTGGTTAATTATTTTTTCCAGTGAAGAACAATTGTTCAACTAAAGGAAAGATGGACTTACCTATGTTCTTATACTTTGTTCCCCTTCATAATGACAGTTTGCTTTTTTGCTAAATGTGTGACTTCTTAGCTTAAATTGTTACTTGTTTGTATCTGAAGTACTGAACTTTACCTACTTTTAATATATTTTTTTAAATAATCAAATATTTTTCTTTTAGTGTGTCCATATAGTGGAATACCATACAGCCATTATAAATTTGTATCTCATAGCAGTATCTAAGTAGAGGAAAATACTTATGAGATTATAATTAAAAAAGAGAATATATACACAATTTTGGGAAAAAGTATGTATAGGATAAACTTTTTAATACATGTCTTACAATAAAAAATGATAAAGGGTCAATTTTAAATGTAAGTGATTCATATATACTATATAAATAATACTGTACTGGAAACATTTACATTATTTTAAATTTTATTGCTTTTATAATTTTTTAGTATTAAGGAGTTTTTTCTTTAATAATAGCAGTTAAGCAAAAATAGATGTCTTAGAATAAGACACTAGATGTAGTGACGTGTTTAACAACAAGGAACTCTCACTTTCTTCAGGATTTTCTGCACATATAACTATAACCATTCTATTTTAATGGATAGACAGGAATATATCAAACAACTGTACATCTATTTAACACTCAAAGGACAACCCCATCCACACTAACTCCCATCAACCTATATTTGTAGCTAAATAAAAAACAGAGAATATGATTATTTGTATCCCCATCACCTTGGAATATAAAAAAACACTTAGTTCATAAAACACTATCAATATTATTGTTAATAAATGCCATTCTAAAAAATTAATTTTTTCCTGAGTAAAATATTGATCAATATATGATTATTCCACTTAGACTTTTGGTACTACTGCTCTACTAAAGACATCCTTATCAAAGGTCAATGACCGTACATAGCTAAATCCATAATCTCCTTTGGCTTCTCATCTGATTTGATGTATCAGAAGCATTTGATATAGTTTATCAAGAGAATGTTTCCAACAGAAAGACCTGATAAACTACTCTACAGTGAGTCATACGCATTATTTTATTTATTCCCACAACATATCAGCAATTTGACAGATGTCCATATCAAGTTTTACTGAGTAGCTAGTAATTACACAAGTAGTAAGTGATGCCGTCTTACTCCAGAAACCTGGTACTTAACCACTAAGTTATCTTCTTTAATATCTGATATTGGGGTGATAGTTGTGGACTCCATAGGTCCTTTTCCTTCTGGTTTTGATACCTTAACTCAAAACAAATAGGATAATGCTGAGTGAATCAGATGCTGTCCTAAGTGAGTGGTTCTTAAATGTGGCATCAGATACATGTTTCCGAGTGGCTTTCAAATCATCTTCTGGCAGAGTCACTTGGATTTTACGTTTAAGGCCAATCCTGATTATGAATATCGAAACATTCTGCTCACCACCCCCAAAACCTGGACATTTATCTGCAACTCGCAGTCACAGCCAACAGGGGACCACATCATGGATCCAGGTAATTTATAACTGCTTTAGCTGCCAGTGTATTTGATACTTTAAACACCACAAAGTTTCAGAGCTTTGAAAGACTCTGAAAAAGCAAGTCACCAAAAAGTGCATTGACATTATTTAGGAGATTCTTGCTCAATGTAAAAGAAGAGAATGAGTGAAAAAGTAATGATGTTAATTACTGTATTTTGAGAAACTGTTCTTTGCAGAACACTTTCCTTGGAACTTTTTTAAAATTGTCAAACAACTCTATGGAGTATATATTGGAATTTTCTATGATAGACAAGAAGAAAAGATTAAGAGTAATTAATTAACTTGCCCAGGTAAACTTAGTGAGTGCAGTGAGAATTTAAACACATGGCAATCTGATTAGAAAATTCAGTTTTTCCCCTACACCAAGCGTACTTCTGGGAGACGCGTACTTCCGGGAGACGTATCTTTGAGTATCTATTCAACTATGACTCCAATGTTTTAAAAATGGCCTTCGGTTATCCTTAGTGTCTATACAGATAACTCTGGCAACAAATATATTCACTATCACTTTTCCTCAGCTCATTATCCAATTTTTAAATGATAAGAAAGGTGTCATATATCATAATAAAATTTACTGAGACCTTAGTCTGTATCAGACATTCCACTAAGGGCTTTAAAAGACTCAACTCATTTTAACATTTACAATAATCTTTTGACATAAATATGATGATTATTCTCATTTTACAGTTGAGCTGTATGAGACATAGAAATGATTGTATGCAAGGTCACAAAATTTGACTTGTAGAGCCAAGATTCAGGAGCAGTTCTCTCAGTGCTCATCATTTGTCCAAACGCCTGCATATCTCTCTAGCATTTGCTATATCCCAGGCGCTCTGTCAGATAATATGGAAAGTGATAGAACAAAGGTCTGGGGCTTGACTTCAAAAATATGTAGTTTATTGGAAGAAACCAAGCTTTTATAAACAAATAAGTACAGTAGGTTGTGATAGAACTATTGTTAGTGACAGTGGGAGGCAGGCCAGAATGGAGAGCATCCTAGGGGCAAAGAAGGAAATGTTGTGTGTGTGTGATGAGAGGTTTCACACAGGAGGGAGAGTCATGGATGTGAGCTTGAAGACATGTGGACTATCGTCACATGGGAGGAAGGCGTTTCTGGCAAAGGAAAAGAAACTGCAACTATTTAGATACAGAAGCAGGAAACGAAATGGATGGTTTGTCAGAAAGGCTGTCAGATCCATCTGGAGTATAGAGAGTGTATCTGTTAGAAAGAGGTTAGATGGACTGCAGAGGATTTTTTATGCTACACTCAAAAAACTCTCGAAGACAGTGCCTTCACCTGAACCAGTATTAAAATGCTTGAAATGTCAGGGTTTGTGGAAAAAGCTTGGTGGTGTTAAGGAGGCAACTACCACTGCTCAAATTGTTATGTGCACAGCAAGCCTGATTAATGAATGTATGCATATTTAGGATCAAAAATTAGGAAAGAGACCCTCCTAAAGACTGACCACTATGTGTTATGAAGCAAATCAGTGGGCATGGATAATCTAAAACTCGGTCCTTCTGAATCCACACTCTGTCCTCGTTCCACCTGACATACCACTAAAATTCCAGCTCTCTGAGCCTTATTCTTTAGACAATCAACTTTAGTAGGTCAGAGTCCCAAGAATCTTCCTCTATCCTAAGTAGCCCAGTGGTCTTGATGCAAGTTCATATATAACATTTTGAGACCGATTGCAGTATCAGCCACATAAATAGGCACAAGTGATTAAATCACTGTCATCCATGATTAGTTCAAACTTCAGCCCTTTTCCCATGGAGTCCATGGTTGGAATGAAAGTTTTAATTCTGTAATTACATGGTGCCATTGGCGATCACTCCTAATGTTAGGTGATTTCCACAAGTCACCTCACGCACATGACAAAAGACATCTTTATCACTGTGAAAGCTTAGAAAATTTCAAAGTTTGGGGAGCCCTGTGCCAGGAACCCTGGTGAAAGACCAAATATATATGAGAAATGCATTTTGGTCATTTGAATGACTCAAATTTATTCCTCTTGTAAATCACAATATCACAATTATATCCCTCAAACATATGTATGCATATGTATGTAAAATATTCTAAGTCTAATGTAAAGGTGATAAAAAAGAATGATAGTTCATAATACAAGTATTATATGGTAATAATCATAAGACTTATAGTAAAATAATGTACATTTAAACATGTAAATGCTAGAATACTTAGTGAAATGGATACACACAAATGTAGAATCTTTGTGACTCTATTAGTGACTCAAATATCAAGAGTTGCATTTACATTGGTAATCTTTCTGACAAGGTGAATTATTCTTGATAAAGCTCCAAACAAAACAAATGACAACTTTCCCTCAATTTTGAATTCCTAGGAAAGTCTGGCAAAATATACTTTGCATTTATCTGTAAAGTGGAGTAGATTTCAAACTCACTTAATTGTAATGATCTTTTTTGCAATGCATACATATCCATCAAGACACTGGATGTTTTGGGTGGGACATTTTTCTTTGGGTGGGACTGTCCTATCAATGCAAAACATTTTCATCCTTGTCTGCTACGTGTTAAGTCATCAGTAGAATCCCTGACCTTTATGAAAGATCACACAATTAAAAATGTTTCTCTAAGGACGTTATCATCCTGATAAAACTTCACCCCAAAGCTTTGTATTTTGCTTTGTAAGTCTTCATAATATTCTTCTAGGAATTTTATGAAGGAATAAAAAGGTAACTGGACAATATCCCTCCATAGTAAGATTACCCCTGAGGATGTATTGCCTCATTTACATTTTTTAAGGGTTTACTGTGTCATTGGGGTGATGCAGAGATTGGAGCCAACTAGGAAGCAAACTTCATGAAAGTAGGAATTTTTGTTTGCTTTGTTCATTACTATATGCCCAGTGCCTAGATATTACCTGGCACATAATAGACACACAAACATATTTAATGAACAAATGAATAAAAAAATGAATGAATGAGTTGAAAGAGAAACAAATCAATAGTATCAATTTTCTGGGTGATTTCTAATGATGCCATTTTATCCTTAAACCACCAGTGGAATTGTTTGATATCTCACATGCATTTTCTGGCATGAGTAATCCCTGGGGGTTGTGTTCCTTGGAGAAAGGAATAGGAAGAAACAAAGAAATCTGCCTACAAAATAGCCTTACCAAATATTTGTTTGCCAAACTGTAGGAGGTCTGTGTAGAAGGTGTTTTTAATGTCAGAACAGATTTTCCTCATATGTCACAATAAATAGGTATTATGCCTTAAAAATGAGAGCTGACTACTCAAACTAGAGAACTGGGGTATGATGGAAAAAGCGTTGATTTTCAGGCAATTAACAAGGATTCAACTCTCTATCACTAGTCAACATTGTAAAGGCTCAATTTCTTTACATGTAAGAAGAGGAGAAAATCTCTCACCTTAAGGTTTTTGTGAAGGAGATAACTCAAAGAAGGACTAAGCACAGTGCTTGGACATCATTGACTCTCAAGGAACCAGATTTTCTCAAATTCAGTGCATAAAACTCTCACCTGGCCCAGCCCAGAGTTCCTAACACAACAGGCTAAGGGTGGGGCCTGGGAACCAGCTTTCATTAAAGCAGCCCAAGGGCTTATACTGCAGGTTGTCTGTAGATTAAGTATGTGAAATGCTGAAATAAACATCTGTTGTATCCTTATTCTTCTTCATCACAAAAGTCCTGCCTGCAATGTCGTAAAGACTCAAGGAGTAAAAAAAATGTAAGCAAGTGTTCGGTAATGTTTGCAATGAAAAATAAGAGCTATATAAAGATCTACTTTGAATTTTAAGGCCAACACAAACAAGGTGGGACATACGTTTTCTTGGGTAGAAACTGGCTTGAAGGTGGGTTTTGTGTTAATCAGAACCAGAACACTGTGGTAATTTGGCTGTGTTTGCAAACTAGCTAACACGTTATTCTTCCTAAGACTGTGTTTTTGTGTTTCAAGCTAAATAATGCAGTTTCCTTCCAAAATTAATAAAACCAATTTTTTTTTTTGTATTTAGAGATAAGTTTCTCTTGTCTGGAAATCTTAAAGGCACTATATGTCTTTGTACTTTCGTAAAAACCATCAAACTGAAAGAAATTTAACCTTTTTTTGATATCTTTTGGACTTTAGAGGAATAATTTCTAGTAATCTCTGCTACTTCTTCCTGCTGCTTGGGTTGCTTTTGGGATGAGGACAATGCTGTATCTTTTGTAAGTGGTCCAGATAGTTGCTTCCTTGTTTTCTTGCTTGTGCATTTATATTTTCTCCTTTGTCTTTCTCTGTAATAGTAATTGCTCTTTTTGTTTGTCTCTAGTAGAGAGAAATGCTACTTCTTGTGACTCTCAGCAGTTTCAGAAACTGCAAGGAAGTTAATGAAGATATTTGAAAAGGGCCCCTTTCTTTAGCCCTTATTGTATCTCAATATGTAAATTACCTTAGGGCTGATTGTGAGAAATAAGTAAAAATTTTCATCTACCTATAACATCTGTATTAGACAACTCACCTAAAATTCTCAGCAACACCATCACCATTTGAATTCAACAGAGATCAAGTCTGCCTGTCCAGAATCTTTTATATCAGTTTCTAGATCTTCAACAATGTAGTCCTGCAACCCCTTAGGATTTCATAACTTTGGGAAATAATGAAAAAAACAATTAAATAAAATTGTATGTCAACAAACTGGTATCATTTAGTATTGGAGATATTTTTTAGACTGCAATTCCCTGGTGAAATGTAATCAGTCAGAATTTCCATTGTCATTGTATCTTGAATTGTATGGAAGTTAGACTAAGCATAAATGTGCATATATGTCATGTATGTGATATATATTCATATGCATTATCTACATATTAAAGCACAAATATTCAGTGATACTGATATTTTTGGTACATGCTGAATACCTTTCATCTGTTTCCAAATCCGTTCTCCACCCTTTTAATGTCCTCTCTGCTCCAGGATGCTCAGCTGTATTAACTGCCTCTCAGGCATCTTTGCTCTCTGTCTACTTAGTGTGTTTAGCCTGTGTTTGTCAAAGGCAGGGAAGACAGTGAGGTCAGAGTGGTTTTCCCTAGTCTCCTGTCTTGCAGAGATGCCACACCTCTGGACCTCAACCACATGTCCTGCCAGGTGACCCATTCCAAGGTTCTCCCTCCAGTGCACATAAACTCTCCCTCTTCATGCACCTTCAGGAACTGAGGAGGTAACTGCTGTTGGAAGTTATTTGTTCTAGAGTTATCATACTATACCAGGAATTCCCCAAAACACCCACATTCCTTTGTAATTAGCCCTTAATTTAACCCTCCCCAAATTAACCAGTATAAGTGGCCATTTGCTATCTGCCAGGTTTATAACTGATACTGATCTTAGAAGTAGTCCCAAGAGATAAAATTCAAATGGTATTAAATTATTCATGTTTGAAGATTCAGAATATAAACCCATCATTTGGTACATGGGATGATGGTAACCTGTGGTATCCAATGGCATTAACTTTACTAAAATGATCACCAAGGGCATCATGACATGAAGGACAGGTGGAGGGAGGGCACTGAGAAGTCAGTTTTCTTTGGTGAAGATATATGAAATAGAGATTTTAAGGAACACGTGGGGAGTTGTTTTCTACTGAAATTTAAACCTGGACTGTTCAACTGAGAAAACAAACAGGCAGCCAGAGAGCCATGTTGCAGTATATAACTCTCAGAGCCTGGATGGGAGCAATCACCCAACATACCACAAACTCTAGATAGTAACCAAGTATTTTATTGTTCAGACATTTGTGGAAATGTCTCTTGGACTTGGTGCTTCCTGAAGAATGCAGTAGATGCGAAACAAACTAAGGTGATATTTTTATGTAAAGAAAAAAAAACACATTTCATTTTTACTTGTGCAGAAACTAGCTTAAGATGTTCTAGTAGGGAAATACAGCCTCTTCTGTAATTCTCTGGCCTAAGCTAGTTTATAGTCATGGAAACCATAGACTGATGGTGAGTCCACGTTCCTTTTAGGAGGGACCCTGATACTCAGCCTTCAATACAGTGTGTTCCTTCAAGCATTCTTGTGAATGGCTTGCAGCCATACATAAAGGTAATCCTATTTTGGGAAAATGGAAGTACCCAGACCTTCTTCTGTAGCTTAGCTGATACTGACTCTGAACTGATAGTAATCTCCAGAGATGGAAAAACACCAGAGTTGCACACTTGCCGGTGGGACTAGTGGAAGTAACTTGAAAGGTACTTTTGGCTGGTGTTCATCTCTCAGTAGGTGCAATGGGACCAGACTTACAGGTGATCATTATTTACCCAGACCCAGACATCATATTGGGTATGGATGTCACAGAATAAAACAGCATCCTCATTTTAGTTCCCTGTCCCTGGCACTTGGAATTAGGGTTATTATTGTTGGAATGTTCTAGAAGAAGCCCTTGTAATTGCTCCCCTTAGGCATCCTCTGCCACAACGGTAAGCAAAATGCAGTATTGCATCCTTGGGGAGAAGTGCAAAAATCAGTGCCTTCATTAAATTTGAAGATGCAAGTTTGGTTGTCCCAATTCATCAACTTTAACTCATCTCTTTGTCTAAGGGAAAGGATTGAGGGTCTTCAAAGTGGAGATCATGAGTGAACAAGGTTTACTGGTAGGCAAGTTAAAGAAAGACTATAGGAATAATAACTTTTGTCTTGGGAAATAAAATGGAGGGATTCACCTTGGAGTTAAAACAAGTTTATGTCCCTCAAAACTGTACAATGGAACTAACTCACATTAGGATTAAGCAGTTGCAGCCTTTGAGGTATAAAGAATGCATTTTGAGATCACTAAGTTTGTAAAGGAGGTTGAGAGACTGCCATATTTTATTGAAACTTCAAAGTCATAGACTGGAAGATGTCTTAAATCCCTTATGTCCACAATGTATTCGATTCTAGTCACAAATGCATGCATAGGAGGCTCTCACTAATCAGGTGGCTGAAGTGACATGCTCTGTGAATGTCAGTCAGCCTCTTTCCCCACACACTCCAGTTCATGTCCAATGGGCTGTTGTACAGAGTGGCCATAGCAGCTGGAATGGGCTCAACAACACTGTCTTCTCACTAAGGCAAACTTGTCTAGCACTGCTGTTAGGTGTCCAAAATGCAAATGGCAGAGGCCACCGCTATGCACTTGAGATGCCTTCACATTCTGGGAGAATGCTGAACCATTTGGGTAGCACAGTGATTGGGTTAGACAACTTCCTGCTATTCAGAACTGCAGAAGTAATGAATTTCCTCCTTGCAATAATCACTATTGGGGGACTTATCTTCTTTACATATTCATTTTCTTACCAGTTATTTTTCCTGCCAGCACCAACAGATGTAGACTTACATAATGGCTTTTTCATGACCATGGTATCCACCAAACATTACCTGTACCAAGAAATATATTGGATGGCAGAGGAATGGTAACAATCCCCCCCCCAATTTGCAGGAATAATTGGTTTTACTATTTACATCATTATTTAGAAGTAACTGCCCTGATGCAATAATGGAGTGGCCACATGAAAGTTCAGTCATGGTTACGGAGGTGTCTGCTAAGTATGCTACAAGTTTAAAAAGAGCAGCAAATGTATCGTTCATTTTCCCTTATTGAGAATGTTTATCCTTATAAACCCAAGAGATGAGATGGGAATGGCTCCTGTAGTGACCAGGAAAATAAGCCTTCCAAAGATCCAGGTACAGACAGTGTAATTGCCCAAAGGACCTAGCTGCTGACCTCTGATATACATCCCCCCAATTCGTATCAAGGTCATGCCTCCCACATGGTCCTCCCAGCTAATGACTGAGTACAGAAGGCATACAAGTGCAGGAACATCGTGTTAGACAGTGGACCTGCTTGATCACTGATTTTACCTCAAGGACCTTCCAGTGATGCTGCTGAACTGACTATAGTCTGAGCAATGACCCAGGATGTTTTTGCCCATCCTTCTTTCCATCTCTTCTTCACTTGCAGCCAGACTTCTGTCATGTTGGTGGCATTCATTCTTTTCTTCTGGCTCCCTCTCCATTTTCTCTTACACATTCAGTTATTTTCCCAAATAATATTCATGCATATGTAATTCCACTTTGGTGTCTGCTCCAAAGGAACCCATCTAACACAGTCTCTTTTACTGTTATATGAAATATCCCAATAGGAATATAATTTCCCTGTCCATAACCACACACTCAGTATATTTGGAAGTTTATGTGCACAAGGACGGAATGCTGCCCCAGCAAAACACCTGGTCAGGTGCTCTGACCAGTTGGAATCCAAGAAGTACCCTGGTCATGCTGGGCTCCTCCTGCATTGAACTGAGGGGTCACTCTCCTGGGCAGGGCTATTGATGTCAATCACCAGAGAAAAATTATTGGAGGCTATAAAATGAGATCAAGAAGTATCATGGCTGGAACCCATGGGATTTAGCAGCACATTTCCTAGCATCCCCTTAGCCTTCTCTGTCAAAGGAAAAGTACCACAGACAAATACAAACAAGATATTCAAAGACCCAGTTCTAACAATAAGATAATTTGGACAACTTACCCAGTAATTCTCATTTAACTGAGGTGCTGAGAAAGTGTGAAGGGACTAGAGCCATGCAAGAAGGGAGGTAGAGAGATTTGTTTTGTTATGATGGCAGTAGAATTTATGATAGTAGTCAGTTTTGTACATTTCAGCCATATAGACCCTGTTACTGCACTTCTTTTTCCTTATTTTTTCCTAGAAACAAGACTGAATGTGAATAGAAAAACCCTATAGTATAATTTCGGAGATACCATAAGTCCCACGAGTAGGAAGTACCCACCGGCATCATCTATGCTGTGAAGGATCACCATGTGTTTGTTTTTAAAAATAAAACATGTAAATCTGAGGCATTTATTTACATGGAGAACACTCATAAACATAGGTACTTAAAAATATTTGTTAATACTCATATACTGAAAGACATAGTTAGAAGCTACTCTAGCACTTTAAGCTTCATTTGTGATTTGATAAAATTCCTTTAAGAATTTCTACTATAATTTTAAATTAATATGGAAGAGTCTTCAGAATGTTTCATAACTATAAACTACATATGAAACGTAGCCAACAACACTTTAAAAACTTACTACTGATCCCACATTTAAACATATTCTAAAGCATTTTCTAAAACTTCAGTGCCATGTGAAATATAGTTTTATTAATACTATGTATTTTCATGTCTTCCTAAGATTATCATCAGCTGTACTTTACCTTCTAACTAGGGTCTTAGTAACGTTAGACTTGATTTTGGAGTTAAGATCACTTGTCAATACACAAAATATTATGATTATATGCTTAAACCAGTGAAACTTATGGTATCTGGGTATATTGATAATTTTTGAGAATAGAACTTTGTTATTTGTCTTAAAGGAATGCAATTATTTTAGAAAAGAAAATTTTCATCAGTAGTTGAATATCCTTTTTTGTAGTTAAATATCAGAATTTGTAATACTAGGATGTTCAAGAATAGGTCTATTACATCAGTTTTACCTTTTGTAACTAATGTTTCCCTCCAGAATGGTGAATTTTCTACTTTCAGTTAACCAGCATCACATAACTGATTTTCTGTCACTCTACTGTTAACCACTTAAAAAGAATATAATTTATAGGAATTTCATTATTATTAGTGGGAAATAGAGAAAGGGATTTTAGAAAATGAGAATCTAAGTTGGCATTAATAGCTTTTCTTTTTAAAACATTGTCTAAACCAAGCATCTTCCAATTACACCATTGGGCCATGTCCCTATTGGGTTACTATGTGTTACAGCTACTAGGGATTATACACCGTGGGTTTAATTTCAGATTAATATGTATCATGGCCAGTGCTGATTGGTTTTTCCTGCTCTGAGAGGATCTCCTACAATTTGGGGGTATACTTGCTTAAATTTCACTTTCATGAATGTTTTTGTTGCTACTGTTACTGTTTATACAAATAGAAAAAGGGCATTCTTCACTTTTTGTTGATATAAATTACATTAACATTGTATTGCTTTTAAAAATCAAAATTATATGCATTCTCATCATATTTCCTCTTCTGTTTGACCACTACATGTATAAAATCCATCTATAAATTTTTCTTCTGAGTAATGTGTACTTGTAGACTTATTTCTTAAGTTGTTCAACCTCACTATACTTATTTTTTATTATTGTAATTTTATTCTTGTAATCTTGATGCTATGAATGTCACAATTTGAAAGTAGAAGTCCTTGTAGGTTCACTCCTATAAAATAAAAGAGAAGCACAGGGAGTTATACAGTGATTCACAAATATCGTGTCCATGGCAACTTGACCAATTTTTCCTTATTGAGGAACATATTTAAGAGACATGTAGATTGGAGATATCAAGCTTGCTGATTATAGTTTTATGGATATTTGATGGATGCCTCTGGGCTTTTGTGCTAAAGCCTCTGGGGAAAAAACTTGCATGTAAAAATGCTTTAGAAGTTCTGTTGTGGGAATGGAAAGTGATGATTTTAAGTAGTTAATAGTCATATAAAAATATTAAAACTTAATTCAGCATTCTCTTATTTCTATTGGATACTATTCTATATGTACCAGTCAGTCAGAAATGCTGACTATTGGATACTATTCTATGTGTACCAGTCAGTCAGAAATGCTCTCATGCTAAAGAGAAAGCTATTCTGTCACTTTATGAAGGTAGAGAGGAGGGTTTGATTTTAAGTTTTTTTGGTTGTTTTTATTTAGAGTATTAAGAAATTCAAAACAAATTCTTATATTTTATACCTAAATTTTATCTCTTAAATTGCCCTGATTTTCTCATTTTAATTCTTTTGAATTGTCATGCACTAAGGGTGCAAATTCTTTAACTGGCATTATAAGAATTCTTGATCCTAATGGAACAAAATGGCAGCTCTTCTTAAAATATAATAACCTGATCAAATATTGTCTCTGGATCTCCTAAAAGGAAAGAATCTTGATTTATTTGAGGAGTTTATTCAGAGCCTCTTTCACATCCTTATTCCTCAGGCTATAGATCATGGGATTCAACATGGGAAACATCACAGTATAAAATTTAGAAAATATTTTGTCCCTGTCCAAAGAATAGCTCGATTGTGGAAGAGCTATAGATGTAGAAAATGGAGCCATAGTACAAGGTGACAGAGGTCAGGTGGGAGGAGCAGGTGGAGAAGGCTTTGAGGTGACCCTGGGTGGAGTGGATCTTCAAGATGGTGGTGATGATGAAGAAGTAGGAAGCCAGTATGAGCACAGAAGGTGTGATGACATTGGAGGTCAGGAGGAAGTACATCAGAGCCTGATAGCCATCCTTTCTGCCACAAGCCAGCTTCACCAGGGGAAGCAGATGACAAAAAAAATCATCAATGACGTTGTCATTACAGAAGTTCATGATAAAAGTTCTTTTGGTAATGACGAAAGAGTTAATAAAGCCACCAAGGTATGAGGCTGCTACCAAGAATGCACACAGCCTAATGGGCATGGCCTGAGAGTAAAGCAGTGGCTTTGACATGGCCACATAATGGTCATAAGCCATGGGAGCCAACAGGTAACACTCACTGTACACCAGCCCAGCAGAGAAGAAGAACTGAGCTGCACAGCCAGCAAAGGAGATGCTCTTGTCTTCAGAGATGCAGGTCACTAGGATCTTTGGAGTGTAGGCAGATGAATATCAGAGATCCAGGAAAGATAGATTCCCAATGAAAAAGTACATGGGTGTGTGCAGCCTCGAGTCATTACAGATCAACACCATGAGGATCATGTTTCCCACCAGGGTCACAAAGTAGACACCAATGAACACCACAAAGAGAACCAGCTGCATCACAGGGTCTGTTGTGAAGCCCAGCAGGATGAACTCAGTCAGTGTATCATTGCTTCTCTCCATGGTTATTGGAATCTCACCTAAGAAGAGAAAAAATGAGAATTCAGTTTAAATCACTGTCTTGTATACATAGAAAATATGTGAAATAATCTATGATCCAACAGTGTAATTTTTCATTTTAGAAAGCATTTTCATTTTGTAATAAACCACTTAGACTTTACAATTATATATATTGTTAAATGATAAATTTAGGTACATTAATCTTTCAATAGTTTATTTGAACAAACACCTATTTGAATCAGGCAGCTATCAGATTAATTCTGAGTACCCCAGGAGAAAACATAGGAGAGATATTTTTATAGAAAAGACACAGATCAAAGCAAAACAATCATTTGATTGGCTAAAGATTAAGTGGTTGACAAATTTGGGAGACCCTAGCTGGCTCTTTGAGATTGGTGCTTCTTAAATTTCATTTTCTGGGATTCAAGGTCCTTAACACTGGCTTAATGTTTTATTTTGCTTGCAGTCGTTATCAAGATATAAATAAGAGCCACCTCAGTCTGATGGCTCACTTGTTTAATGACTTTAGATATGCAATTCCAAAAGTCTGGAGTTGGTTAATGTCCCCCCCTCCACCTTAGGAATGATAATGATTGTTCAAATGAAGGATGTCCTTATAATTTCTATTTTCTTGTATTTTAGCCTTCTTCATCATGCCAGACTACTTTACTGCTAAATGTGTGATCTCTAAGCTTAACGTGTTACTTGTTTGTATCTGGAACTCTGAACATCACCTATTTTTAATGTATTTTGTTTTGTAAAAAATTAAGCAGTTTTCTTTTAACATTTCCGCATATTGTGACACCCTGAATCCCTATAAATTCTTGTCATATTAATACTTATAGGCATAAGAAAATACTCAGATTATAAGAATAAAAATTGAATATATACAATTTGGGGGAGGAAATGTATGCAGGAAAATAATATATAAAGATGGGATTATAAAAGGCAAAGGATTAACTATTTTTTCCTTATTCTATCAATAAAAATATATTTGACAATAATCTAAATAGCCAGTTTTATTTTATTTTATTAAAAAAATGTATTGAAGCAGTCAATTACAATGTGTCAATTTCCGATGTACAGCATAATGCCCCAGTCATGCATAGACATACATATATTCATTTTCATAGTTTTTATTAAAGGTGATTACAAGATACTGAATATAGTTACCTGTGCTATACAGAATAAACTTTTTTAAAATCTATTTTTATTTGTATGTAAATAGTCAATTTTAGATGTAAGCAATTCATATGTAGTATGTAAGAATTATAGGAGAATAAACTTACAAGTTATTTAAAACTTTTAATGCACTATAATGTTTTTATCAAGAATTTTTATCTTAATAACAATTAGTCAAAAAATTACATATCTTAGGATACGACCACGAGACTCAGCCTTCCATCCAATGACACAGAAATGTGCTCACTTTCTTCAGGATTCCCTGCACATAGACTCCAGCTGTGTTCTTGAACTGGACAGACAGGAATATATCTAGTGTCTGTGCATCCATGCATTGAAGGAACAGTTCCAGTCACACTAAGTTCCCACCAACCAAAGTTGTTTTGTAGCTAAATAAACAAAATTTTCAGTGAATATGACAGTGATGTGTATGCTTGCCATCTTGAACTTATAAAAATACTGTTTGCCCAAGACTCAGTATTAGTGTTACTAAAACCTACTTCTGAGTAAAATGTAGGACTCTATCAGACTGTCCTTCTCAGGCCTTTGCTACCACTTCTCTTCTAAAGGTCCCTATGTGGGTTCAAAACCACACACAGCTGAATTCAATGCTGGTGCTTTGGTTCTCATCTGACTTGATCTACCAGCAGTTTTTGACGTACTTTATTCATTCTTCCTGCTAGAAACACTCTCTTCACTTGGTTTCCAGGTCATCAGACCTGCCCAGGTTTTATTCTACTTCTAAAGCTACTTGTTTTCCAGTAGCTTTGGTGTTATGGCCTCTAGCTTTGAATTTTGGAATGCCCCGGAATCAACCCTTGAATCTCTCCTCTTTTCCATCCACAGTCACTCTGGTGGACCATCTAGTCTAATGACTATAAGTGCTGTTCACATGTGAGGTCCTCCCCCTGCTTTGTGTGTGTGTGTGTGTGTGTGTGTGTTTCTGTTTCTTCCTGACCATGCCTCTTCTCTGAAATCCAGATTCATGGATCCAAATTCTTGCTTAACATCTCTTACACGATGTCCACTGGGAAGGTGAGGAAAAAATGAGTTTCCAGTAGTCCATCCTAGACTGCTTTGCTCTCAGACTTCTCCACTGTAGTAAGTGGCATCATGTCAGTTTAAGGATAATCAGTGGATATTTTTCACCCTTGTTTGTCTTTTGTTCTGTAGTTGACTAATCAGTGACTTCTTGATTCTACCTTCAAAATATACCCAGAAACTGGCCCAGTTTCCCAGCTCCGGTGGTTCAGCCCTGCACTGAACTACTGTTATCTCACATCTGCATCACTGCAGAGCTTCCTGATGGTCTTCCCATTTCCTCCCCACTTCCGTCCTTACCCTGCTTAGTCTCTCAACAAGACCGCCAGAGTGATCCTGTGAGAACACCTGTTTAGATCACGTTACTCTTCTTCTTCAAACACTCCAATGACTTCACAGTTTATTCAGAGTAAAAGTCTAAATCCTTACAGAGATGTACAAGCTCCTTAGATTTCTGCTCCCAGCCCCTCCTGTTCTCTTCTTCACGGTTCACTCTGCTCCAGCCTAGTAGCAATGCTGCCCTCCTTTCGATTCCTAGAATAAACTGGTTTCACTCAGAGCCCTTGACAGTTACTCTTCCCTGTGGATAGAATGCCCTTCCTTTGTATCTTTATAGAGAATCCCCTCCCTTTTCTCAGGGGTCAGTTGCCACTCACATTACCCCTTTCCAGGTGTTCCCTGATCACCATGGTGCACTCCACTTCCCTGATGTTCTTATACCCCCTTCTACTTTATTACTCTCCCTAGTGCTGCTCACTCTCTAGTATTACATATTTCTCATTAATTCAATGTATTCTCTTTCCCCTTCAGTAGAATATCATCTTTCCCACCTGCTTTTGATGCAAAATGTGTATCAGTTCAGTATTTATCTCATTTAAATTTGTACGTTTATTTTGACGTTTTGTGGGCTGTTTATTCTAAGTTGAGTAACGTCAATACAAACTGAGAATAGTTTGGTGATGGAGCAAAGTCTTTGAAAACACGGATCCAGGAGAACTAAAAGGGGTTTCCTGTGAGAAAAAGTTGAAAACTCTTGTACCGAACCTTAAACTTAATAACTTCTGTTTCCATTTGTTTTATGATTCTCGTATTTGTACTAGAACGTTATCACACATAAAAATAATATCTGAGCATTTTGAATACTGTACTCTGAGTCAAGTACTGAGCTCAATGTTTCATAGGCATTAGTTTATTTATTCCCATTATTTTATTTATCCATCATGGGTATGTTTAAGGATTAACAGAAATAATTTTACAGAGGACCAAACTGAGTTTTCATGAGTAGTTAGTCATTACACAATTAGTAAGTGGTGTTGTCTTACTCCAGGGACCTGGCACTTAACCACTAAGTCACCTCCCTTAATATCTGACATTAGAGTAACAGTTGTTTGTGGGCTCCGTGGGTCCTTCTCTTTTTGGTTACAACACCCTAACTCAAAACTGATACGATAATTCTGAGAGACACGTGCTGTCACAGGTAAGCACCTCACACATGTTGCATCAGATAAACACTTACTCACGGCTTCCAAATGGTCTTCCATCAGAGTCCTGTGTCTCTTCCATTTACAGCCAGTCCTGTCTATAAGTACAGAAGCATTCTGTTCGCCTCTCCCAGGACAGGGACGTTTACCGGCAGTTGTCGTAGTCACAGCCAACAAAGGAGGACATCATGGGTCCAGATGACTTATCTTTATTCAAGTTCCCCAGTGTATTTGATCTTTAAGCACCTCAGGAGTTCATAGCTTGGAAAGTCTCTGAAAGGCAAACTAACCAAAAAGTGTGTTAACATCAGTGCCAAAGAAGAGATTGAGTTAAAAAATTGATGATGCTAATTACTACATTTGAGAAACTACTTTTTGTAAAACATCTTCCTGGGGTCTTTATTTAGTTGTCAAACACCTATGGAGAATGAATTGCCATTTCTCCTACAGACGAGGAAATAGATCAGGTCAGTTAATTAATTTGCCCAGGGAAGGGCAGTCAGGGTTTGAACCCAAGGCAATCTGATCAGAAAATTCATAGTCTTCCCCTTACATCAAATGTGCTTCAAAGACTTAATACTTGAGTCTCTATTCAGCTGAGATAATAGTGCTTCAAAAGCGGACTGCACTTACCCCGAGTGTTTATAAACACAGGCTCTGCACCAAGCATATTCAGCCTCACTTTTCATCAACTCATTACCCAACTTTTAAATGGCAAAAAGCCTTTCATATTGGCTAATGTCCTTAAAAGCAACTTGTCAGGTTTCTCCATTATTTATCTTAGTAATACTTATTGAGTACTCAGTATGCATCAGAAACCACACTGAGTGCTTTAAAGTCATTGCATTTTAACTTTCACAGTAATCTTGTGAAATAAATATCATCATTATGCCCATTTAGATGTGGGCTATATGGGACATAGAAATGATTCTACATCCATTGTTCAAAGTCACAAAATGTAAGACTGGTACAGGGAAGATTAAATCTATTTCTCTCTGTGCTAATCACCTGTCCCCAGATCTCCCTAATTATCCAGCATTACCTCTGTTCCAGATACTCTGCCAGGTACTGTGGAAAGTGATAGAACTGAAGTATGGGGCGTGGCATGAAGAAGGTGGAATTTATTGGGAGGCACCGAATCTTTGTAAACAAACACAACAAGTTATGGTGGAATTACCTGTTGTATCTGATAATGAGAGGCAGGCCAGGATGAAGAGCTTGCTAGGAAGCACTGTGTGTGTGATGAGACATTTTTCACAGGAGGGAGAAACATGCTTGTGAGTTTGAAGATGCGTGGACGGCTACCACATTGGAGGAAGACATTTCTGGCAAAAGGCACAGCCGCCAAGACACTGAAACTGGAAATGGAATGGAGGCTGGAGGAACTGTCAAAGTCCATCAGATCCATTGGGAGCATGCAGCGTATTTGTTGGCATGACGTTAGATGAGACTTCAGAGGTATTTTCATGCCACATTCACAAAATCCTCAAAGGCAATGTCTTCACTTGGACCAATATTAAGATGCTTGAAGTGTCAGGGGCTGTGGCTAAAAGCTGGGTGGTGTTAGGGAGGCAGCTACCACTGTGGGCATCAGCATGTGCAGAGCAAGGCTGATTAATGAGTGCTTAAACTCCCTACTCCATCCCTACCAATGTCAGGATTAGGGGGATGAGGAAAGACACTCTTCTAGAGACTCAAAGTGACCACCAGCAATTATAAACCAAATCAGTGGCATGGCTGAGTCTGAGATTGGTGCCTCTGACTCCACGTTCTATGCTCTTTCTCCCACAGTAAATTCCTCCTAAGCCTTCTCCTGCCATGACTTAAATTCTCCTTTCTTTTAGATATTTTTGCTGTTAGTCACATCTTGAAGAGAAAGGGAAAAATAACTCTTGATTTCTTAAGCATCAGGCCCTAAGCCTGAATTCTGTGGATCTCCTCAGTTGAAAATGTTCAAATCCACAACACAAACACACACAAATGAAACAGTGCACATATTTTCTCCATGTTTTCCTTTAGGCTTAAACATGGATGCAAAGTCACAGGTTAAAAATTTTACCTTAAGAAAGGAATTCTCTTCCAGTCAATCTCAACTGGTAGGCTATGACCACTTGGCAGTAATGCTAAGCTATTGTCCAACATTCATTTTAAATGCATCATTTGTCTTCCTATCCCCCTGGGATAAATTTTTTTTTTAATTGGACTTTTCATTATTTTGAGCCTGAGTATAGATGGCTTTTTTTTAGTTTGCTGTCCCCTAGGGCTCTTGTGTTAGTCACAAAAGCTTATTCCTGTGGTAAATAGTTCTCAATGGCAATTTTTTTGCACTTTTTGTGTCAATTATAGTTTTATTTTTCATTTCTCCCCTTAATGTAAGTTGTCATTTCTCACCACAAATAGTTGGGAAAGCCCAGTCTCCCTTTTTACTCAGTTTCAGAAACTGCCATAGAATGATTGTGCAGTATGAAAATGAAGCTTTGAGGCTCCTGTCATAACAGAATGGAAATGACTGTTGAGTTTTTGTGGGAGTAAAACAAAGATTTCTGTGCCAATAGTAAATCTGAATCACACAATTTACCAGGCTTTGTAACAAGATCTCATCCCGACATTCTAATATTTAAATCGGTGAGTTCCAGAATATTTGATAACAGTCGATCCCAAGGGTTTTACATTCTTGGAATTCCTCATGGTTTTGTAGCTTGAGGGAATGGCAAAAAGTCAATTAAAGCAAAACTATGCATTGACAAAGTCAGGTCAATCTTACTTAATAAGACTTAGATAGGCTTTGTTTGGAGATTGAGATTTCCCCAGTGATAGATATATTCAACCATAATTTTCCTTCACATTTTGTACTGAGTTTTGCTGAATCCAAATATGTATATAGAAGGCATGTATTCAGTATGTACAACTGAATATTAATAACCACATAGGTATCAATATATCTGTGAGGTGCTTAGATATCTTCCATTTGTCCTTCTAAATAAGCTGCCACCCTTTGCCATACTGTTCTCTGGTCTCCAGGAAACCAACCCAAATGAACTGTATTACTTAAGATGAACAATGGAGAGAGAACTAAAATGAGAGAAAACGCTGGGTTCGGAACACTTATTTCCAGACTATGTCGCTGCACAGGTGGTGACGGCCCCATTAATCCCTAGACCACCGTCCTGGCTTTTATCTGGTTTCTCTTACTGCAGACTCTCCTTCTCTTTCTAGGCCCTGGTAACTGATCTTTCCCCTTCTCCCTTCAGGCCTAGATGTAGTATGATGTTGTGTCAAAGAATGAGTCTATTCTTTGTCATTTTCCCATATTCTGTTCACATATTTATAGATATTCTCTTTATTAAATTCTCAGATTGCCCGATTTGAGTGGGCTATTTGGTCTCTGACTGGTGACAAAATTAGCATTAGCTGTAGCCCTGGAATCAAACCTTTAAGCTGGGTCTCTGGGATTAGTTTGCTCGCACATTTAAAGAATGAGCAAATATATCACTTGCCAGAGAAATGGGACACTGGGGAGCCCTGGCAAGTGGTAGTGTCGTGATAATTTAAATGATCATTAGTAATGTCATAGCATGAAGTGCAACCGGAGAGCAAAGCACTGAAAGATGATTTCGTTGTAGCACTGATGGTGACCATAATACTGGTTGTAGAAATCACAGGGTCTTCTAAATTGAAAACTGTGACTATCCTTCTGCAAACATGAAAGAGTACTTGGAAAGCCTCAGCAGTAGGTTTGAAGGAGCTTCTCATCTCCTTTAGTCCCTTAGGAAAGATATGGTTGAGGTCCAAGCCAGGGCTTAATTATAAGGATTGCAGACACGCAATACCAATCAAATTCCAAACATCACCAGATGGTTTATGGTAAGGGAAAGGAACTGATTGAGGAAAGAATTGAGGTCATAAAATAATGGGATAGGGACATTGGGCAGACAAGAATGGAGCTAAAAACAAAAATCTTTGCCTGAAGAGGCAGTTCCTAGCTTCTCCCACCTTAGAGAGTCAGTTATTCCCTGTACAAAACTCTTCCAATGACTGTACTCAGGGAGTTGCCTTCTGAGCTCATGTGATTCTCCTCAACACCCACCCTCAACCCTCCACATTGCCTTTGTAGTGAAAGTTGAGTATTGCTTAGCCCAGATGGTGAATCAAATACTTGCTCTTAGAGAAAATGCACACTAAAAAATGTTATGAGATTTCATTAATCTCTATTAGTAAGAATCTAGAAAGCATGCAATTGGCTTCTAAAAGCGGTAAACCAAGCAGTATGAAATATAAGGGTTATTGAAACCAAGGTTATCAACACAAGTGCACCCATGGAAGATTCAGGAATTCACTGTGTGTCCTTAAGAACTACAATTAAGCATTCAGTCTGACTGATTCTTTTGAACTGTTTAATACTGACTGAAGAGAAAAATATCCCGAATGCAATGATGGCAAAACATGTGGATAACGCCAGTACTGTAGGCTTAATTAATTTCTTCATTATGCCTCTATTTAGTGTTGTGGCTTACTAAGATTATTTATAAGCATATTTGTAATCTTTTTGTGTTTTAGTAATATTATTTGGACCTTCCCTGTAGTTGAGGTGAACTTACAAGATAAAAATGAGTAAAAATCTTCACAGGCTAGCAGTGATTTCTTATTTGGAAAATCAACCAGTTTTCCTAAAGTAAATAAAACAGGAGCAATGTATCAAATGGTTAATTTTTTTAAAATAAAATTTTAAAGTCAATCTAACTTTTATATCCACCATTTTAAACAAAATTTTGCTTTTTTGTACAATGATTTCTCCCACTGAAATTGTTTTTTAATTCTCAGCCAACATTAAGAAACCTGTTTTATGTTACTATTTTGTATTAATTTAATACATGAAAATTACTCATGAATAATTTAATCTTGTAATAACTTTATTATAATTGTAGAACTTTATTCTAATAATTTATTAATTATTCTAATTAATTAATAAGTGTATTCCATCTTCATCTATTATATCAGAAATTGAGTCCACATAATTAGCTTTTATTTAGGAACTATTATCTAATAACTTTGTCTCAACTTGGCTCTTCTGTGTGACAACTGTTACTGATTACTATTAGTAGTATTAGTAGTAGCATTCATCAGTGCTGACTGTTCTTGTTTTTTGTAGAGCTTCCAGTTTTACTGGAACTGCTTGGAAAATGGGTCTTTATATTTATGATTTGCTGCTTATGCCAAAAAATTAACGTATCTGTATTTATTTGAATTTCTGTTTCTATGTACTATATATTTAGTCCAAACACACTTTTAAAATGCAATCAACAGGGAAATACATACAAGATCTTGTGGTAGCTCACAGCGAAAAGAAAATGTGACAATGTTTATGTATAACTGAAAAATTGTGCTCTACACAGGAATTTGACACAACATTGTAAAATGATTATAACTCAATAAAAAATGTTTTAAAATGCAATCAAAATGAAATAATCTACCATATTTACCTTTCTTATATTGTCTGTGTACATTTTTCATTTTTTGAGAATCCTAGACATCCTTGGCTTTTTTTTTGGTTAATATATTACAACTGAAAATATTATTTTGGTTATTATCATGATTTTATGTATATGTATATATACATATATATATCTCCAGGACGTCACAACATCACCAGCACGAGACTCTTGAAGTTAGTTTCTTTTGTTCCTGACTCTATCATTTGTAGAAGCATCCATGTTTTGTAGACACAACAGAATATTTAGGCACATACTACTTGTCCTCTCACACTAAAACACGGACTGAGCTGTCTTACAAGAATCTTTTATTCTTTTAGGTGAGTGGTATTAGGGATACAGATTAAGGACCCAAGTTTGCACTTGCATCACTTCATGGAGTGCAATGGGTCGTCTCTGTTTAACACAGAAGAAGGGTAGTCTGAGATGTGCAGATGTTTTCTTAGTTTAAGGCAATCTCACCCATGTTTGTGTGTTTTTCACATCATTTATGAATGACACAGAACAGGCCAATTGATCTGCCCCTTTGAGGATTCATCCTAGCGGAGCCCTCTCTGTTTCCCGGAGTCATGAGACTCACATGAGAAAGCATCTGCTAAAGGACGCTACATCTGCCACGTGCTGTTTCCCCTTTGCCCACTGAGCAGCTCCTACCACAGTACAGCCTCAGGGGGATGACACCCAGTGGGGATCCAGTCCTGGAGTCTCAAGCCTCGTGAAGAAGGCAAAGTGGAACTGGACGTTCCAAAAAGGCTTCAGCAGATGTTGTAAATTTTAGATTGTTTTCACACAACAGTTCTTAAAAGTTGGAATAATGTAGGGAAAAAATGGAAGTAACAACACGGAACTCCTTAAAAGAACACAGATTTGGGTCTTAGGTTTGTCTAAATCCACAATTGTGTCCTTTTCCAGTAGAAATATTGGGAAAATAAGGTTTCAAGGGCTCCCCTGGGGAGCTTTGGGAAAATACATATATCAGAGTTCTGTCTGCAGAGGTTCTAATTCAGGATAAGTCCTGGGTATTGATATTAAATAAATAAGGGACAGCAACCAACTCCACTGCATCCAGGATTTTAGAATATTGAGATTAAGTTACACTGTCATTTGGAGGCATTATTTGACTCAGCTGCCTCTTTGTACATTGAAAAGGCTTAATTAATATTAACCTTTTGCTTTTTATTCCCTTCCGTTCTTTCTCCTTTTCTTCCCTTGAGCTCCATGACAGGGGCACAATGCAGTGGTCTAGATACTTTAACACCCATTTGAAAAATGAATAAACCGAGGCTTATGAAAGTGACATGATATGTTTGAGCTCACCAAACTGGTAGTGCCCCTTCTGGCCTTACTGTTTCCTTATAAAAAGTTTGTGTTTGCTAGCTATGCAGTTGAAGATGGTTCCAGAGTTTGCTGTGATCTGGGAGAAGAGACCCTAGGGTTTGAATTTGCTATGTGGACAATTGAATGTATACAATGATCATAACCATCTCTACATTCCAGGATGAGAACACTGAGGTCACCTGGAAGGCATGGTTTAATCATGGCGAAGGTTCACACTCAGGGGAGGGAGAAAAGAGGGAGCAAGTAACACCCACATCAGCCAGGAATCCCTCAGAACAACTCATTACATTTTAATTACTGGTCTGGGACATTGTCTCTCAACAATCTAAAATTCAGCCTAGCGTCCTAAAATGAAACTCAAGTGACTTAGGGATTTTACTGGGTATGCATTCATTAACTCTCTTTTTAATCTAGAAAAGGGCTGAGTTGTATTATAGCAGTATCTCATTTGTGGTTATTTTAGGAGATTTATTTGTATCTCTATGAAATTATATGTTTTTTGCATGTGGATATCATGTTTATTCTGTCTTTCATGGGCTTTTTTTTTGCATGACTATGTGGTAGATACAGGTATGAAACAGATTATTTCTACACATCATTTATGACGTTAGGGTATTTTTTATCTCTTGTGCCTATGATTACAATTGCTTACTAAAATATTACAAAAATAACAGTAATAGTAAAATAAAACTACCAGTTATTTAACTAAAGGACATTTTGAAAATATTTCAACTCAAGTAGAAATTATGGCTTTGCCATGTGTCCTGACTTTGGGACAGGTGTATAATCTCTAGGATCTTCAATTTTCTCATATTTAAAATGGATATACATACATTGGAGTCATTGTAAAGATGTGATTTACTACCAGCAAAGTATTTACACACCTTTGTCATGTAATAGAGAAATATAATAGGTAGCATTTAATTTCTTTTGGTGACTTTTTTTTTTCCTTTCCACAGAGAAAGGTTTTTTCTTGGGACAAGAGGGTGGAAAGGTGATTTTATTGTCTTTACTAAGCATCAGAGTTGATTAACTTTTATCATGTTTTGCCACATGGCATTGTTGGCCTCTCTTAGAGCAGGGCCTTCCAGGAGCCCCTGCTGTCATAGTTTCCTTTTTCTCTCCCATGTGCTGTTAAAACCAGATCCCAATCTTTTATTCAAGAGGATTTGTGAAACTAATTCACAGTAAGTGGTACATTATCATCTACGGTGCAATTTAATTTTTTTTATTTAAGTACAGTCAGTTTATAATATTGTGTCAATTTCTGGTGTACAGAACAATGCTTCAGTCATACATGAACGTACATATATTCATTTTCATATTATTTTTCACCATAAGTTTTTACAAGATATTGACTATAGTTCCTTGTTTTATACAATATAAAATTGTTATTTATCTTTTATATATATATTAGTTAACATCTGCAAATCTTGAACTCCTAATTTATCCTTTCCCACCCTCTTCCGGTCTGGTAAACATAAACATAAGTTTGTTTTCTATGTCTGTGAATCTGTTTCTGTTTTGTAAATAAGTTTGGCTTTTTTTTTTTTTAGATTCCACATATAAGTGATATTATATGATATTTTTTCTTTCTCTTTCTGGCTTAATTCACTTAGAATGACAATTTCCAGATCCGTCTATGTTGCTGCAAATGACATTATTTTATTTTATTTTTTTTATGGCTGAGTTTATTCCATTATATAACTATACTACAGCTTCTTTATCCAATCATCTGTTGATGGATATTCAGGTTGTTTCCATGTCTTGGCTATTATAAACAGTGCTTCTATGAACATTGGCAATTTATAAACACTGTAAGTGGTATTTTTATTCAAATGATCATCCCTTTTCTAGAATATTTTCATAACTCAGAGGTGGATTCATTAGAAAAATATTTAGGGTCTTCCTGATAGTCCTACCAATTATTATTCCTTAGTAAGGGAGGGAGCAGAATCATCCCTATGCTCTCTTTACTCTTAGTCCTTAAACTTCTTAGTCCTTATGTTGATTTTTCTTAACAATAAGTTTCATTGATTGATGAGCTGATAACCAATGAAATCACAAACTTTGGCAATACTAAACACATGTATGGAGTGTGTGAGTTTGTGCAGGCTCTGAACACCTCTGCAGTGATAAATCAAGTACTGCTGATGTATTGTGTCTAATATCCCTCTGCTCTTAGAGCACAAGTATATTTCTAGCAAACCGTGTAATGTGACATTTATGTAATATTGTTACTATAATATTTTCACTGTGTCAGATACTGTGGTGAATTACTAAATGTACTTTCTAGTGTAATCTTCAAGACAATTCTGTGGATTAAGTATTAGTATAGTTCCCATTTCACATGGGAGAAAATGAGGTTTAGAGAAGTTTGGAAACTTACAAACTGACCCAGCAAAGAAATGGTGAAGCCAGAATCATATTCTGATTGTCCTTGTCCAGAGTGTTTACTATGTACTAGGGAATGGAAAAAATATAAATAAGACTTACAGGATCCCTAGAAACCCAAAGTCAATTGGCAAGATCGACTAATACATTTTTACTCACACACACCCCCACATGTACAACAATGGAGTATGTTAAAGGATGGAAGTGGTTCAGCAGAGGGGACTCTGATTAACTCTGGGTGAGTTAAATGAGGCAGAGTTTCAAAGAGGATGTCATGCATGCCTAGTATGTAAAATATTCAATAGGAGTTTTCCAGACAGACAAGAAGGCATGTGGCAACAGTGGCTTTCATCTTGTGAAGTGAAATGGAGGGTGTACAGTTTACTCAGTGATTCCTGTTTGATTGAGATGATTATATAGAATCTACTGGTAATTATAAATCATCCAGGGCTTCTGCAAGCCCATATTTAATTTGGTGGGCTTGCTTTGTACTATGGGCATTATATTTACTTACAAAAGTGTCTTTATTCCTCTTGTCTTTATGAGGGAGATGCAGTTCTGTGTGTTCTTATAGAAACAAAAACAGATTTATATCCTGAAAAACTGACAATTGAATAGAGTCAAGCTGACTTTGAGGAGTTTTAGCTGTAAAGTGACTAAAAATGTTCTTTGAGGAAACTGTGCATTTAGAGGAACCATGAGACTATCTTTTTGATTGAGTCATCAAACTACAGAGTGTTTAAATGTTGAATCAATATATTTATGTTCCTTCATGGGAACGTATTCTACATAAGCATGCATGCCTCTGGAACCAAGACTTTATTTTTGGCCTGGTTTTACTACTATTGAAATAAATATAGATATATTATATACATGTTTATTGTGGGTGCTTGCATATATATTCAGAAATTTTTTAAGTGATTTTGGACAAGTTGTTTACTGTCTTAAAGACTTAGTGTCTCCATCATTGGCCTGGGGAGGGGATGAGGAGTGCCAATAATTCCTGTTCTGCACACATAACAAAGATCCGCTAATGAAGGGGATCTTTATTTTTAGGTTATTGGACTTTACGTGTGTTACCTCATTTACCACATCCATCAGCTCTGTGTATGAGGATGTCACTCTTGCTCCCTTCCTGCAGGTAAATAAAGTTAAGCACAGACTGGCCATGTGACTTGTGCAAGAAAAGTCTCCCAGCTGGCACGTGATGGAACTAGGCATGTGATTTCGGCTCTTCAGATTCTGCGTGCTTCCCCACTAGTCCCATGATCTGATGGGACCTGATGGCGTGCCGCCTTGTTGTCAACTCAGAAATTCACTGTGGATATCCTTTGCTGTCATCATAATCACCCCTAAACATTACTGAAACAGCTTTTATTTTCAGCAGGACTTTCTAACCATTGTTTGGAGGTCCTGGAAGGGAGTTCCCTAACCACCCTTCCTTCCTACTCTTGATGTAAACAAGACTGTGACTTAACTCCTCTCCCTCTCTCCTCTCTCCAGACCCATCCCTCCTTTACTCCTGGACTTCGTATTTTAGATTACTTAGTTCACCAGTTCATGATTTATTTGATTCAAAAATCCCTGTTTAAGTCAAAAGATAAGGAAGCTCTCTAAAATATATTGTATGCATATTAATAGTATTTGAAAAATGATGCTTTGCATGAAGTAGTCTTTTTCATGACCTGCACCTACTTGGTTCTTCAAATGTCTTCTTCCTAAGAGTCCCTGTTCCTTCAGGAATCAGAATGCTTCCTTCATCACAACTTTCCATGGACTGTGAGGTTTATGAGAGTATCAAAATGTCTGTTGTGTTTATCAGAAGAGCCCAGCATCTGGTACATACTAGATTACCAAAAATATAGTTTTTGAAAGGAAGAAAGAAAGAAAAAAGAAAGAAAGAAAGAAAAAGAATGGACAAATGAATGGATGAAAGATTGGCAGCTTCTTTTTGCTCTTACAGCTCTGACTGCCTCCAGGGCTCTTCCTCACCCCATGTCTTTCTAATTTCCTGCTTTCATCTGCTGAAAGCCAGTTAACCAAACACGTTAACTCTGCCCCTAAACTAAATAAGCAGGCACAGGGTGGGGTCTAAGACGTGCTCAATGACTAGACCTGGTAACTTGTCTGGATCTTTTTTAATGATCTTTTTTCTCTGAAATGGTTTTTATCAGAGAAGTGAATTCTGGCTAAGTGTAGCAATACTGTGTGTTACTAGGGCTATAATAATAGTTGTTATTTGTGGGTTGTTCCCTACGTGTAAGCATTGCCTTAAATTCTTTATACACACTATTCAATTTCACCCTCAAAAAATTGGTTCTATCATTATCCTTATTGTAAATATAATAAAATCATCAACGACCCCTATTGCATGGAAGTTGTGAAGCTGGGAGAATCGGCACTTAGTGTGACCCATCACGGGTTTTGCTGTTGGTGTGCACAGTCTTTGTTCTTAGGGTTTCAGCATGTCTAAATACTAGAAAGCAGAAAATTGCATCAGGGTGATACAGGAGCGCAAGCCTCTTCTGGCCTTTATTTTTAAGTTCATGAACAGCACATCAAACAGTGTCTTTTTTGGCTTTTACTTGAGTTGTTCTGTGTTGGGTGTCGAACAAAAACATAATCAGATCTTTCTGAATAGGTGAGCGTGAGCAAGGCTTTGAAGACTGCATATGATTTGAAAAGATTATGAGCAGCCAAGAGGGCCTCCCCTCAGAGTAAAGGCTAGAATATCTGTTTAACTTAATCAGTGTTTGAGTTTGAATATTCTTTTGGAATATCCCCTTCAATAGCAGAGAGAAAGCTTTCTGCTTGTAGTACAACTCAGATACTCAAGATATAATCTCCTTGCTATCTTATTTTTATCTTGAATTTTCAACACTGATGTATAGGGCATTTGATTTTTTTTTCTTTAGGTGAGTGAATGGTTCTATGAGAGGGAGGTGACCAAGAAATGAATCTGATAAAAACAAACTTCACTGTGACTGAATTTGTGTTACTGGGGCTCTCATTTCAGCCAACGATAAAGCTCATTCTTTTTATTATGTTATTGTTCTACTATTTGTTAACAGTGGTGGGGAATGTTATTATTATCATTATTATCCAGATAGAACCATTTCTCCAAACCCCCATGTACTTCTTCCTCACTAATTTATCCTTTCTGGACATCTGCTATACATCCACCAATGTCTTACAAATTCTGTCCAACATGGTGGGGAAAAGGACAATCCTCTTCTCCAGCTGTGATACTCAGATGTTCTTCTCCCTCTCCTTTGGAATGATTGAATGTGTTCTTCTTGGTGTCATGGCTTATGACAGATATGTAGCTATTTGTCATCCCCTTCATTATACTCTCATTATGGACCAGAGCACCAGCATCCAGTTGGCAGCCATTTCTTGGTCCAGTAGTTTCCTAAGTTCCATGGTCATCAACATCCTCACCTTGAGTTTGCCCTACTGTGGGCCCAATGTCCTGAATCAATTTTTTTGTGAAGTTCTTTCCATCCTGAGGTTGGCTTGCACTGACACCTCAGTTACTGAGATGGTTGTCTTTATCTTCAGTGTCATCATTGTCTTCATTCCTTTTCTCTTCATTGCTGTTTCCTATACCAGAATCCTTCAATCAGTCCTCAGGATTTGATCAGCCTCTGGGAGGCACAAGGCACTATCCACCTGTGCTTCTCATCTGACAGTGGTGGCCTTATTCTATGGAACTGCCATCTTCATGTACATGAGACCCCAGTCGAAGTCCTCCAGGACTGGGGGCAAGATCACCAAGGTGTTCTATACTGTGGTCACACCCATGCTCAACCCCTTGATCTACAGTCTAAAGAACCAAGATGTAAAAGGAGCTTTAAGGAGAGCTGTTGTAAAACAGAGGACATGAGACCTCTTAGTGTGATGCTGAGGTTAACTGTTAACTTAAGATAATGGACTTTCCAATATGAAATGATAGAATAAAAAGTGGCTGGGACAGTCAACATCTGCCCTATCATTCATAAAAGACACTTGGTTCCAGCTGCAGACTCAACAAGAAACATGTCTCCCCCAAGGGCAAACCATAAATTTCAGAAAAAGCATCCTTTATTGAGTGACTACTAATTTCTCACTCCTTGAGAAATCTTGGTTCTCTAAAATCACAGACTCTTTGAAATTAATTGCTCCAAATTATATCAGTAAGAAGAAACATCTTACTCCTGCTTGAAGGATGTAAAACACTTTGGTGGGGAGAAGCATTCTCAACTTTCAACTCAGGTGCAGAACTTCAGATAGGGGTCTTTGGTTGCAACATACTGCATCAATCTTAGTTTTGTAGTTTCCGAGGAGACAGGACCCTGCATCTACTTTGTGGTTTAAACCTAATTTTGACCCCTTTATACATAGCCCTGCTTTGCAATGAATCTCTCAAAATGTTGCTTCATTTAAATTTTATCTTAACTCCACCCTCCCCCCAAATCCTAGTGTGTGGTATTTTTCTTTGCAATGGATTAATAAATCTGATTTTATGTGACTTATAGGCTTATTCCTGGTGGTCTTAGGCTGATTGTATGGACGGGGGATAGCAATGATTAGAAATGGAAGATTTGGTCAAGGATTAATAGATTAACTAATTCATTCACTACATATTGTTGAAGGGCTATAGAATAGAACTTTAAATAAAATAGAAATAATTTCTTTATATATAGATATTTGTAATATACATATACTATACACACTTCCATTGACAAATTGTGATAATGGATTAAGGGACATGATTATCAAGGGGTGGTGACAGACAATAATAGGAAAGATGACCTTCTCTGAGGAGGCTGCACACAAAGGAAGGAGAGGTAGGAGTCAGATCGAGAAGAGCTTCTGTTTGGAGCATGGTTGTGGACAAAGACTGGAAATGTGAGATGGTTTGTTCATTTGAGGGAATAAAGGAAACTATTGAGAAACAGGAGATGTGGCTGGAGAGGCAGACATGAGACGGACTATGCAGGGCAAAGCTGCTTATGGTCAGGAGCAGGGATGTACTCTCAGCAAAGTGTAAGCATTATAAAGAAGGGTGGTATGACACCACTTATGTTTTTGAGAGGTTTTCCTGGATGCTGTGTGGGAGACAGATATACATATATGTGTCACAAATGTGTGGAAAGAAATATGTCCTCTGTTTTGAAGCTTTTCAACCAGTGGTACCTTTAGTAAAGAGTTATTCTTCAAATTAAGAGAATAGCAAAATATAACTTCAGATTAGTCTACCTAATAAACTTAAATATGGCCTTTGACTAAATTATTACATAAGACATAAGCAATTCCTAAAATTTTCTCACTTGTTTATTTCATGATTTAGATAAAATAAAAATCATATTTCCCCTTTTGCAGATATCCAACAGTTAAATGCCACCATTTCTTCTAACTGCATACAAAGGTTGTATACAATCAGCAAATACATATGTGAAGTCTCCTTAATGAGATAAGTAATGTAGACATCACTGGTTTAGAACTGACTTAAAATGTAAAAAGCAAGCAATCAATCATCTATCTTTATCTAGACATCTCTATCCTCTCTAGAATAGAGTTATTATGAATTGATGATAAAGTTTATGTATTATAAACCTGTCAGAATTTCTTCAGAAGTTGCTTTCACTTTTTGGACATGGCTGATTAATTTTAAGGACAATAATGCAATATTGAAACGTTGTAATGTCATCATTGTAGGTATAGAGGATATAAAAAACACTACAACCATACATTATGTTACCAGCTTTCCTAATGGGTGTCTTTCCCTTTAAAGTGAAAAACATTAATTCAGCATTCCAGTTAATAAGTATGAGGATTGTAAAATATTGAAAAGGAAGAAAGTCCTGGTGAAGCTAATTATTCCTCATTAGTACCATTCTTGCAGCATAATTGGAAAGCTGAACTGCTTCTTTGCTATCATCTGTTTTACCTCTTGCCTTCATTTATTCCTATAATAGTGCCTTTTTTAGGCTATTTGAACTTGCTGTGAATCAGCTCACCACAGTCACAGGCAATGTGAGTCTTCCATCAAGTGCTTCACAGCACAACACCGTCTAAATTCTGACTAATCAAAACATCATGCTGAACACAACCATGGGCCAGACACTTACAGAGCTTCCCTAATCACTTCCCCAGTTCTAGTTGTGCCTGCCACTTTCTACCATGTTGCACACTTCCCTGTTTTACAGAACACTGGACTAGGACTCAGCAGAAGTGAGCTATCATACTCATAAGGGGTGTATGTTTTAATGTTATAGTGGATTTACATGTGAATCTAGCCCAAAGGACAGCTGCCATTAATTAAGCCCCAAAGTGCTTAAATACACGCCTTAGGATTTTCTCATATTTTAATATCTGGATTAGAGCACTTTTGAGAGTGAAATGTAGCACTGCTGATACTTATCCCAGGACAATGGGCAAAAACTCCTGAGCAAGGGGGGCCATTCGCCATGGTAACACTCTGTTGCTTAGTTCTCACAGAAATCCCACACTGTAGGCATTACTGGTACCATTCTGCAGATGGGAAAACCCAGAAAGTGAGTTCAGGAATGATTTCTAGAAGTGATGGTTGATTTGTGACATAAAGCAGAAGCAAGTGTGTTCTAGGTGGGTTAGTGGTGTTTGAAGCATAGACTCATGTAAGCAAAAGTATGCAAAGGGAGGAAGTTTAAGGTGTACTTGAGCTCGACGTAACTTGAACTTCTGGGAGGTGGGATGTGGGAGGAAATGACTAAGATGAAGCTGAAAATGTAGAATTTCACATGTCATCCATGGGTGGCATTCATGGTGTTGATTTCATCATGGGCTCCCATTCCAGTCTCCAGAATAAGGCTCATTATTCTCACTAACTAACTTTGCTCTAACAGAGCTAAACACACAGATACCAACACACCTGCTTCCAAAGCCCCTCACTGGCTGCACATTTTTGGTGTCTGACTGTTTGAAGCAATCTGGACACCAAACATTTCATCTCATTTCTTTCTTTTCACAAACTTCTTTAAGTGTTCATTATGAGTTTGCTGTTGTGAGAGGGACACCAGGTACATCTCACACAGTGTCTGCATTTTAGGCATTTAGACGTGTATGTGCATAACTATAACATCCACACACAATCAAAAGAAAGTTACAAATGAAATGATTTTGCTGTTCAGAAGAGTAAGTTTTTTTACCAGCCCAGTAGGTCAGAGAAAGAGGGTGTCTGGAGGAGTAGTATTTAGCTGGTCCTTGAAGGAAGAGCCAAGTTTGGATGTTCTGAGACATGGAGTTGGGATAATCAGGGAAGCAGGGAGCAGAAGAGGAGAGAACTGGTGAAAATACAGAGGTAGAAAAATGTCAGGGCCATTCAAGAAATAGCTTTATAGGAGAATTTGTTGCACAAAGAGATCAGGGAGAAATAATGCCACGTGGTGTTTAAGGAAGAGGACTTGGAATGCCAAGCAAAGGACTTTGGCAATTTTATAGCTTCTGTGTTAGGGAATAGGGGTAACTGTGGAATAGGACAAGGAATCTTAGACCCTAATTATTCCAGGTAGCCTCTCTATGGCAGATACTGAAGGGAGAGACTTCAGCTTACATTCCTCCCCTGGGAGAAGACCACACATAATTATGGCTAAAGGTAAGAGTTTTATTCAAGTTTTATTAAGAAAAGCATACCATCTTATGCCACTAAACCTATCTGAAGTAGCCAATGTCTACTTGGATTTACCCACCTAAAGACTGTGTTGCTACACTGGTTTCTCCAAAGGTCTTTCTGTGGATGGATATGTGACAGGACTTCAGGGAGCAAAGAGGTATCTTCTCCAGAATTCATGAGTGATAAACTCCCTACACTCCAAGTTACAAATTCCCTTGTCGTTAAATTGGTGCCAGATCTTGAGCTACATTCCAGCTTTGCCATCAAACCTTCCCACTGGACAGCTGGCCAAAATGGCCCATGGAACAGTCCCATGATTTCCAGCCTCTGTACCTTTCTTCACTATGTTTCTTCCTTCTGTCATTCCCTATTGGTTTGCTTTCCTGTTTAATTTCTGGATCTTTCTTCAAAAACAACTCACATGCCCCCTCCTCCATAAAATTCCCTGATCTCCCAAAAGGAGGTGCTGACTTTAAGGTGTGACTTCCCACAGCACTTTGTCTGCAGTCCTCTTCTCGTATTTATTGTTTTGTTTTCCTGTAATACATGATATATGCATTTAATTTATCTCCCTATGCATGTCAACTCAGTAAAGACAGAACATCTATATCTGCATTGATATGTACATCTACATCTACAAATCTACCCACCAAGTCTTAAGTCTTAAACACAGATTGTTTAAAAAAAGTCACCTGAGATTTTTCTTGTGTGTGGAAGAAGCAGAATTTAATTTCAGCTTTTTCTCATTCTGATCCCTTCCATCTTAACCACATCTGCACTGATTTTTGCCTATTATAACTCCTAGTGCAGTAGTTACCAACTCGTTTCTGATTAGAGAAAACAGCAGTTCATAAGATTTTTGCAGTCTATTATAGAGAGTATGATTGAAATGTCTGCTTTTGCTATGTTTTTAGTACTTGCTAAAGTTTTTAATGTATAAAGGAGAATTCAGGCCTTTTCAAACATCAGACATTTATTTACCACTTATTTGAGCAAATCCAAAGGATAGATGAGGTGTAAATAATAGCCCTTAGTTCATTGATGAATAGATTAAAGTACAGAGACATTATGGGACTTATCCGACATGATTACTGGCAGGACTGGGACAAAGACTAACATGATCCAACTTCCATCCATTTTTTCTCTTGTCATTTCAAGTTGATATTTGTGCTTCTAAAACCAATTACATGGGGAAAAAATGGCTTCCTCATTTTATGACAACACATTGACCCAAGATGACAGATAGTTAAGATGTAAATGAAAGAAAAATAGAAGGAGCTACTGTTTATTAAATATCTCTTATGTGACAGATTCTTTACAAGGATTACAGCATATCATTTGAAAAATGTTAAAAAGTAAGTTATTCCCATTTGTAAGATGAAATTAAGGCTTATAGAGATTAAGTAACTTGCCCAAGGTCCTACAGAAAGAGAGACCAGAATCTGAGTGAGGGCTTCTTTCTAAATAGTCCAAAGCCTGAATTTTGTCATAAGTCAGAGTGGAGAGTGCAGCCCCTGGGTCAGTTTTTGGTTTTACTACTTAACTTTGACAAGTTTGTTGTTGACTTTTCTATATGTCAGTTTTATCATCTTTAAAATGAGAATAATACATACATCGAATGATTGTGGTAAGAACCTAAACAGATTTAAAGTGTTTTGTTTATTGACTGGATACAACAATAAATTAGGAAAAAAAAAGTAGTCCTTTAGCAACAAGGTCAGTGAGTAGAGATACAGAAGTGGGATTCAAAGATCTTCCTTATTCTGAGGCAACTGCTCTTTCAATTAAGACATAGACTACTTGGTTCATAGTTAATGAAAATGGAAAGTCCTACCCTAATTTCTTGTTTTTCACACAGCATATAGATTTACATATTAGATTATATTTTTAAAAAACCTGAAGGCTAAATCTCTGGACTGTTTCAGGACTGACCACTCCACACCTGTCTATTAAGCCCTTTACTTTCTCCATAATGTGACATCAAGGATGTTTTTAGGAATTCATAATATGACTGAGTGATTTTGAACCTGGTCAATTTCTACTCATATATGACACCCATTAGAAAGCGTGGTGAATCCTGAGTCTTTTATCTCTAAAACTCTTTAGTACCTTTCATGATGAATGAGGTTTCTCTTACACTTCAGGGCAACCACTGCATTTCCCTGACCTTTGACTATACTGTGTGAGAGGAAAGGCTGAGACAAAAACATTATTGTCAGCATTTGAAACAGATGGTGTGATGGAATTTCAGCACATCTGAGAAAACCTTAGCTCTCCTCAGTTCTCAGTCTGCTGCCTTTACCTGCTGCTGATACCTGGCAGTCCTGTTTTTTAATTCAAGATTTATAGCCTTGAGACCATGCAAAAAGGAGTTACATCCTCCTCTGTTGTCAGTCATTGCTACATCAAGGTTAATGAAACTATGCTTTGAGAAGGGCCTGGGGATGATGGTGGAAAGCATGAAGACACTTAACTGCCATGGAAAAGGCTAGGGTTTCATTGAGATTAGAAGAGGGGGAGAGAAAGGCATAGGGGAGATTGGGGATTGATCAGGACAATCAGTCCTGTATACATTACAGTCTTGCTAAAATTAGCCTTAGGGATGGATCTAAACTTTATCTTTCTTACAAAAAGTTCCAGAGTCCTAGAATCCTAGGGCTTCCCTGAGGGCTGGGAGGAGGTCAGTATGTGAGGTGGACAAAAATGAGATGACCACCCCTTTTGAATAGACCAAAGGGTCCAGTGATTATAAGGTGAAACCAACCACCTGACATAAGAGAAAACTGAGGACAGAAAAAAAGGGTGCTGTCAATACTCACATGCTTAGTTAGCAGAGCCTAATCTCAGCTCTTATTCTTGGACTTTGCGTGGCTATTGATTGTATTGGTGGCAGCAGCTTCCGAGAGATAACAGAGTAACTGGAAGCACATCAAATTCCTATTGTTGGCACAGGTGTGTCTTACATTTGTGTCCTCTGGAGGCACAAATCTAGCATTTGTAAGTTTTTGCTGAATACACACGTGATTGGATTCTGGGATACATTAAGTCACTACTCACACCAGCCCCATTCCCACGTGTTTAACTAAATTTTCTCCGACTCCATTTCATAGTAGATATCTTTTCAACATTTGGGTCTGTCATTCCTCATGACCCTGAAAACAAATACGCTTTAGAGTGAGTAGCTATTTATTGCCCTTCTCAAGTCCTGTCTCCATTTCTTATTGACATGTGAGCCAATTTTAAATAAAAAAAATAATTAATGCATCTCACTCAGCATGACTTTCAGAAATACTAATTTATATTTGCTTCACACCATAGAGTTAAATTTTCCTGAAAATCCTCAAGAATTTAAGATTGACTTGCAGGGTGTTATGCTTAGTGAAGTAAGTCAGACAGAGAAAATGATTGTACGATATCACTTATATGTGGAACCTAAAAATACAACTAATGAATGTAACAAAGCAGAGTAAGTAAGCTATAAGGACATACTGCACAGCACAAGGAATATAGCCAGCATTTTATAATAACTATAAATGGAGTATAACCTTTAAAATTTTTGAATCACTATGCAGTATACTTAAGAATTATGCAATATGATACATCAACTCTACCTCAGTTAAGAAAAAATAAGACTGATGCAGCAGGTAGCTGGCACCTAAAGTAGTGTTTATTGGAAAGTTATTTGCATTTTCCACCTTCTGCCATCATTTTTCTACCACTAATTTTTACATGTGGTAATAACAGATTTTCCCCTTTTTTGTTTTTATTGAGGTTTTTTTCTAATTAGATTTTTGAAAGCAGCTTTCACATCCTTGTTTTGTAAACTGTAGATCAAAGGAATCAACATGGGGATGATAACAGTGTAGAACACAGAGGCCCACTTGTCTTGATCCAGGAAGTAGCTGGATGTTGGCCTCAGGTACATGAACATGACTGTGCCATAAAAAAGTGTGACACCAGTGAGGTGAGACCCACAGGTGGAGAAAGCCTTAAGGCGGCCTTGAGCAGAGCGCATTCTGATGATGGTGATGAGGATGAAGGCATAGGAGATGAAGATGAGGATGGTGCTGAATTCAATGAAGCCACACACACTGAAGAGCAAGATCTCACTGATGTAGGTGTCTGAGCAAGAGAGGGCTAGAAGCAGTGGGATTTCACAGAAGTGGTTTATGATACTGGAACCACAGTAACTCAAACTGAAGGTGAGGGAAGTGTGGGCAACTAAAATCACCAGACCAGCCAGGTCAGAACCCAGCACGAGAGCCAAGCAGTCTTGCTTGCACATGAGAGTGCTGTAGTGGAGAGGTCGACAGATGGCCACGAAACGGTCATAGGTCATGGCAGCCAGGACATAGCACTCAGCATCCACAAAACCTACAAAGAAAGCAGACTGGGTGGCATAGCTGGAGAAGGAGATGATTTTGTGCTTTGCTAGGAAGTCAGCCAGCGTCCTGGGGGCAATGGCTGAGGAGTAGCCCAGGTCAACAAAGGAGAGGTTGCAGAGGAAGAAGTACATGGGTGTGTGAACCTGGGTGTCTGTTATGATCAGGGTAATCATACTAACATTCCCCACCGTGTTGACCAGGTAGACCAAGAGGAAGACCACAAAGAAGATGATCTGCAGCTGAGGGTCTTGAGTGATGCCCATAAAGATAAACTCAGTCACCACTGAGTGGTTTTCTTTATCCATCTTTCCAATTTTATGTGTGCCTGGGTTTGCTTTATCATTTGCAGTGATTCTTAAAAAGTTTCCCAGTAATTAGATTCTATGACCCATAAGAGTAACTCAAATGACTTTGGTAAGAGCGACGGTCATTTGTCTTCTCCAGAAACCCAGTCAAATAGGAGAAGATGTTAGTGTCTTAGGGATGGCAAATTCTGCTTCTCTGAAGAAATTGGTGCCCTGTTGTCATTTATCACATGGTACCAAATGTTTGAGCTGATCTGTGCAAGTATCTCCCAATTAATTAGTAAAGAATAACAGATTTGAGTGTCTCTTCCTTCTTTCTAAAACAAAGCAGATAATGGATAAACACTAACTCTCACTACAGATAGGCACACATAAAAAAGGAAAGATCCAGTGGTCTTAACATGTAACATATCACTCACACACACATACACGCACACACACAGAGAAAGAGAAATACTTGGAGCAGAGGGTGATAAATATTAGAAAAAGTAGTGAATAATAATAATTTTTAAAAAGCCAGGAGTTAATGGAATATCAACTATATGGCAGAATTTTTAGTGCTTTCATACATTACATAATTTCATAGTCACTAGAACTATATTAAGTAAATGCCAGAATTATCTCCATTTTATATCTGAAATGAACAAGGCTAGATACTAAGTAACTTTAGCACAGTCAACAGGCAATAAACAGCAGAGCTGGGTCTGTCTGAGTGTAGAGTCTACTTCACTTTATTGTCTTCTGTGAATGTGTGATTTGATGAAGTTGATGTATCTTTATTTTTGTGTCTGTCCTTCTTTTTTCTGCCTTTCCTTTTATGCATGGACACAGAATTAGTCTCTGGTTTCCCTGATCTTTAGAAACACCCAGAAGTTTGGCCTGAAGCATAATCAGGGTGAAGACAGAGCTGTGTCTTTGGACAATCTTATTGCCTAGCCAACAGTTCATTGCACAGCTCAGTTTGGGGTTAAGACTCAAGGGTCCCTGTCTCAGGGGAAATAGAGAAAGTGTTATCCAACTCTGTGGGCAAAAGAAACATGGATTTGGTAAACTTTTTCTCTTTGATTGGAGGGATATCTGGTCCATTGAAGAATTCTAAGAAGGAAGTGGAAAACCAAACCAAACCCAATCAAACCAAACCCAAACATGAAGTAAGTTTGTAATAAGTAGCATCCTCTACCTAAACCTGAAAGGAGAAGTCATGCTGTCTCTTCTCTAATTGGTTTACTGCTTGAGAAAGACAAGAAAGCAGAGTAGTATAATGCATCTTTCACGGGGGTGTGGCTATCTTAAATCCTGGGATGATTGATAGTAGTGCCCCCATCCTTAAGTTTCTGCACAGAACACAAGCAGCTGCAACAGAGAAGCTGCTCTAAAAATGAGGAATCAAAACCATACATTTGTCTGAAAGTTTATAATTTGTAAAGTACTTATATTTATCCCTATTCAATTCTTTTTTAATATGTTGTGAATGTGTGCATCATTCCATCATACCTTAGGTCAATTAGGAAACAGAGAATGAAAAAACAAACCATGGAAAAATTATTTGAAAAAATACAGTTCTCATAAAGAACTTGTACCCACAATATAGAAAAAATTTAAAATTTAATAATAAGAAAATAACCCCAAAAGAATGGGCCAAATGTTTAAACAGACACTTCACCAAAGAAGATGTTTGAATGACTAATAAATGTATGAAAATGCTCTAGTCATTTGTATTATGAGCACACAAATTAAATTTATTGTTACAATTTTATTAGAATGGTTATTGCTAACTGAGCTTTTCCTACACATTTATTAGAATGGTTAAAATTAAAAACATGTGGGTCATACTGATCATTGACAAGAAAATGGAAGGACTGAAAATTTCATCCCTGTTAGTGGGAATGTAAAATAGTGCAAACACTTTGGAAACCTCTTGACAGTTGATACTTGCAACACAATGGATGAAACTCAAAACAGGAGTACCTTATGTGATTTCATTTCTAAAAATCTAGAAACTGCATGCTATTCATTAGTGATAAATAGTAGATCAATGATTGCCTGGGTACAGGTGTGTGGAAAGAGAAGGAGGAAGGGATTACCAAGGGGCATAAGGAAACTTTGAGGGAAGGTGGATTAGTTTACTATGTTGATTGTGATGATGGTTTCATGGGCATATATATGTATTAAAATATATTAAATTTTATTCTTTAAATATAAACGATGTATTGTACATCAGTTATACCTCAATAAAGCTGTTAGAAAAGAACAAACTACTTATCTCCACTTCATTTCAGCTCATTCTTACCACATGTGATTGCATACATTATTTCATAGGTCATATTAATGAGGAAACAAAAACAGGCTGAGATAACTCACAAAGTCACACAATGAGTTAGTTGCAGAACAAGCAATGGAATCAGAAGCTGCCAGTTTCATCTGTAGCAAAGTGTTCTTCCCCACCATCCAACTGCTTCACATAGGAATATAAAAATAACTCACTATGAAAAAATATAAAAAGTATCTACCATAGTCCTTCCCCTATCAACTTGTACTTCCACTTTAGCAAGAAGGAAAATAATCCTGTTGTTGACACTGGAAATACTCCTTTAGTCCAGATTCATAGTTTTATAAATGAGGAAACAGATCTAGACATCAAGATTCAAAACACAAGGGTGATACCCGGCTATAGCAGTTAGAGGAGGGTGAGATGCCTGGTAAGAACACAGCCCGGGGAGTTAGGACTGATCCAGGGCTGAGAATGTGCTGATCTATTCATTCCATTCAATTGGAAAATGTGATTAGAAAACCATTCTTTCCTCCCTTGTAGATTCAATGTTCCAGTTAAGTGAGGAAGTATGTGAGAAGGTGTTTCACCAATTGTAAAGCACCCAGCTCATTTTCTCTTATAGTGAACAAACAAATCCAGGTCTTGCTACTTTCTGCTATTAATTTCTAGCACACTACTTACCTTCTTGGGGTCTTGGTTTTTTTCATTTGTTAATTAAGGTTAATAATTTTATGAAAAATGGTTAGATTATACATACATATTTATTCTGTCTCTCTCTCTCTCTCTCTCTCTCTCCACACACACACACACACACACATATATACACACATATATGGTGTGAAGTTAATGAGTTGTGTTAAGTGCTAATGCATTTGGCAGTTGTGTGTAAGTGAAAGTGATTTAATTCAGTAGATGAGTGTGTACTCATGACTCCCTGAAATAAAAAGATTCAATGCTTATTTCATAAAGGTGATGTTTCATGGACTGACTTAACCTTTAGGAAAGGTATGACCTTAATTCTGTAGCATTTCCATTGAATAATAAAACAAGTAGAGATGAGGCTAGAAAAATTCAAAATCAAAGCAGTTAAGACAAAAGAAGAGAAAATAAAACTTCTGTATTTTTCTTTATAGTTTCATGTAACTAAAGTTCAACTGATACAACTCTTGAGGAAATGGTCAAACAGTGATTAAATAAGCATTCATGGTTAATAATAAACTCTAATATTTAAAAAAGACCAGTAAAAGCATTGTCTTACAGAAGCAAATATAGGCAAATATATTTTAGATTTCTATGTATTATCTGCTTTTGCATGTTTATATGAAAAGAATATTGGGATTATAAGAGTGTGGAATCCTGATTATAGTACCATTTTTCCTACAAATTAATTGTTCCAACTTGATGAACTGCTATGTGAGATGAAGCTTCCTTGTCTATGAAATGAATGGGACAATGAACACTCTATAATAATTTCCAATTCTAGCATTTTTTTGAATTTTGACTTATAATGAGACACCCAAAAGCCAAGCCCTTGGTCAATGACTCTTTTTGAAATTTTAAGATGGTATGAGCCTGGTGCCAAGGAAATCCATGCCCAAAGGAGCACTGGGTAGTATAATGCTCCACTGCCAGTAGGTCATGTCTCTTTCTCTTTCTGGCCCAAATACTGACCTGTTTTTCACCTTTAGGGAGAGGTCAAATGTCTCCTCTTCTCTTAATGTGCTGTGCTGAACAAATATTCTGAGAAGAATCCAAAGACAGTCAATCACTCTAGTAGTTGTCTCTGAGCCACTTGCTCATCCCACCTTTGCTTCTGTTTGTGGGAGGCATTTAAGCTTCAGAGTCACAAATCATCCCCTGAGAAAATGTAATGAAATGACTTCTACACTCACAGGAGACTCAAGGATTTAATGAACTGTCATCCCCTAAGGAATTTCACTCTCACTTTCTTCAACATTAATGATAAAAGAAGGAAACACAAGGGAATTCTTTTCTCCCTCTCTAGTTGTGATGGTGGAGTCAGTAATGAGTGTTGCATGCATTATTTTCACAAGCCCAAATCTGCCTTCATGGTGTGATTTTAATGGCAGTTTAGAAAGGTCTGGTTGCTGATGCCTGAAGTCTTTTCAAAGAGGATGATGATACTTCCCATGTTATATGGAATGGCCACTCTATTTTTTTATTTGAAATACAGTCAATTATGATGTGTCAATTTCTGGTGTACAGCACATTGTCCCAGTCATGCATATACATACATATATCCATTTTCATATTTTTATTAAAGTTTATTACAAGATATTGAACATAGTTCCCTGTGTTATACAGAAGAAACTTTTAAAAAATCTATTTTTATATATAATGGCTAACATATGTAAATCTCAAACTCCCAAATTTATCCCTTCCCACCCCTTTTCCCCAGTAACCATAAGATAGTTTATTATGTCTGCAAGTCTGTTTCTGTTTTGTAGATGAGTTCATAGTATATATACATATATATATATATTTTTTTATATTCCACATATGAGTGATATCATATGGTATTTTTCTTTCTCTTTCTGGCTTACTTCATTTAGAATGACAATCTCCAGGTCCATCCATGTTGCTGCAAATGGCATTGTTTTATCATTTTTTATGCTGAGCAGTATTCCATTTTATAAATATACCACAACTTCTTCATCCAGTCATCTGTTGATGGACATTTAAGTTAAATTCTGTTTTAACCGGAGAGAATCTGGCATAAGGGACTGAAACTTAACATAAAAAACTAGTGAGACTGATCTTTTTTGAGAGGCTGATTTGGTGGGCAGGAAAAGGAACAACTGGGGCTCCATGAAAATAACTTATTATTTTTTTAAAGGACATTTATTCACCAAAGGCTTTGTGGGGTACTTTCCACATGTGATCAACTGAGTCTTCTGATGATAACATTATTGCCTCTGGTTTCAGATGAAGTGAATGACTCATTGATTTATAGGTTAAGTGAATAAGTAATAATTGTTTAACTTTTCCAGGGCACACAACTTACATTAATAGTTTCAGAATGTAAACACTCATCTGTCTGAGTACAGTGCTCATGCTGCATTTCCTTTGATAAGAAGGGCGAGAAGACTGCCACTCATAAGGCAAAGATTCCTACCCAGGAATAGATCTAGGGCAGCTCTCCAGACACTTCCATTTTTTTACCCCTGGTATATATTCACAAACAAAACAAAGAAAGCAGGATGAAAGAAAGATAAGATTCAAATGCCAAAAACATGATTACATTCTTTAATTCTTTTTTAATTTCAAGAGATGGCATATAAATTTATTTCAGCTCTCCATTGTATAAAGAAAAAGGAAAATTAGTGGTTTTAAGAGTCTTATTGCCTACACAATTTTTTTAAAAGCCACTTAATTTGGAAATTCTATTTGACCTGAGATAAATTTTTATCCAAGGAGAAAACATTAAAAATAAAATCAAAATGCTAATAAAAAATCTTTGTAATACTTTTCCATTTCTTCACATTTAGCCTGTGTGTGTCCTTAAGGAACTCTTGTAGACAGTATATAGTTGAATCTTGTTTTCTAATATAGCTTCTTTAATTTTATTCTCAAATCTCATTTTATGATGAGAAATTAATTTCTAGTAGTATTTACATATTTTCTTACTAATAAAATTTGTTTTAAGTCAAACTTTGATTTAAAATAAATATTATTGTCTCGTATCTTCAGCTTCGTAGTAATCAATTGTGTGGCTGTACCATTGCCTATTTATCAAGCATCCTGTTGACAGACATTTGAGTTGGTTCTGATCTTTTGCTATTGGAAGAAAATAATGCAACAATAAATAGCCTAATGCATATGTTTTTTCCTACTTTTACCAGCACATTAAGTGAGTGGGCTCTTAGAAGTGGGGTTGTTAGGTGAAAGGGAAATTTAATGTGCAATTTTAGTAATATTATAGTTTTCCCCTGGCAATGTATGAGAGTGCCCATTTCCCCACACTCTTCCATAAAGTTTGTTGCCAAATGTTTGTAATTATTTCTCATCTAAATTTATCTATCTATTCTCTCTCTAGTTCACTATCTATCTATATTTGCCAATCTAAGAGTTGGCAAAATAAATAAACTCAACATGACTTAAAGACATCAACATAAGACAAGACATCATAAACCTCCTAGAAGAGAATATAGGCAAAACATTCTCTTATATAAATCATAGCAGTGTTCTCCTCAGCCTACCAAGGCAATAGAGATAAAAGCAAAACTAAAGAAATGGTACTTAATCAAGCTTATAAATGTTTGCACAGCAAAGGAGACTATAAACAAAAGGAAAAGACAGTCTATGGAATGGGAGAAAATATTTGCAAGTGATGCAACTGACAAGGGCTTAATTTCCAGAATATACAAACAGCTCACACAACTTAATATCAACAAGAGCAAGAAAAAAAAAACATTCCAAAAATGGCCAGAAGACCTAAATAAACATTTCACCAGTTAAGACATACAAATGGCCAATAGGCACATGAAAAAAATGCTCCATATTGCTAATTATCATGGAAATGCAAATCAAAACTACAATGAAGTATCACCTCACATCAGTCAGAATGGCCATCATTAAAAAGTCCACAAATGATAAATGCTTGGGGGGCTGTGGAAGAAAGGGAACCCTCCTACATCGTTGGTGGGATTGTCATTTGGTGTGGCCATTATGGAAAATAGTACAGAGATTCCTTAAAAACTAAAAAATAGACTTACCATAAGATCTAGCAATCCTGGGCATATATCTGGAGAAAACTCAAATTTTTATAAAGGTACATGCACCCTAATTTTCATAGCAACACTATTTACAATAGCCAAGACATGGAAACAACCTAAATGTCCATTAACAAATGACTGGATAAAGAAGATATGAAATATTGGAATATTACTTGGCCATAAAATGGAATGTTTTTCCACAGTGGAAAATTACTCAGCCATAAAAAATGAAATAATGCCATTTTGCAGCAACATGGATGAGCCTAGAGATTATCATACTAAGTGAAGTAAGTCAGACAAAGACAAATACCAAATGATATCATTTATATGTGGAATTTAAAAAGTGAGACAAATGAACTTATTTACAAAACAGAAGCAGACTCACAGACATAGAAAACAAGCTTATGGTTATTGGGAGGAAGTGGGTGGGGAAGGATAAATTGGGAGTTTGGGATTTGCAGATATTAACTGCTATACGTAAAATAGAAAAACAACAACAACAAGGCCCTACTCTATAGTACAGGAAAGTATACTCAATACATTGTAATAGCATATAATGAAAAAGAATATGAAAAGGATTACATATGTATAATTGAATCACTATGCTATACACCAGAAATTAACACAACATTGAAATCAACTATACTTCAATTTAAAAAATCTTAGAAAGTATCCTCTCAGGGTAGTCATATTAATATTTTTTTCTTATTAGGAATAATATCATGCCAGCATAAATTTTTGGTCTCTCAGCTCCAAAACCATCCATCTCTGCTTTGCTTTGTTGATATTGGACCTCATACTATGAACATTTCCCCTTCTCCAGCTGGACAGTACTATGCTAGTCAGCAGAGAATGCTGGAGGAACTCTGCTGGATAAAAAGCCTCTCTTTTTGATACTGTTATGTTCTTTCCTGTGGCTGGATGATGTGTGGTAGCCAGCAGCATATGGGATACTCAGTGGTGTGCACCATTGATCAAGGTTGACCAGCACTCCCGCAAGTAGTTTCCCATCAAGTTTCATTAGCACCACAGGGGTGGATTTCCAGTAAGAGTTGGCGGGAAACCATTCACTGATAGCTTCAGTGTAAGCCTACTGAGATATTTCTTGATCAGTAGACCCAGCCAGAGAGTGTCTTGGCCACATAGTGAGCCATAGGCATACCCAGCACAACCATGTCCAAAGAAGCCTTGGAGATGGGGGCCTCTTCCAAGTCTCTTCCTATCTTCATGTGCTGCCTCAGCTCCAGAGGTAGTGGCTGCCCTTTGTATCTATTCTTCCTGTATACTTTAGACTTTTCTTGATCACTCAATAGTAGTTAATCCCATTACCAGGTAATAAATGTTTATGTTAAATTTTACCTGATATAATTACTGTGTGGTTTTTCTGTTTCCTGATTGGATCCTGGCTGATAGAAAGGGTGAACATATTTTCATATATTTAAGAGCCATTTGCATTTCTACTTTTGTGAAATGTTTATTCATGTCTTGTATCCATTTTTTCCCAGGGCATATCCCTTCTGTATTTTGATTTATTCACAGATTCTTTTATTTATTAGTTTTTAGATATTCTTTATTTATTGGAGACATGTTCTGTTTGTCTAGTATATAAGGCGTGAGTTTTCCACAGTTTATCATTTGTCTTTTGATTTTGCTAAGAAATTTCTTACCATGAAATAATTTTCTTTTTTCCTTTCTTCCTTCCTCCCTCCCTTCCTTTCTCATTCTTCCTCTCCTTTCCTCCTTCCTTCCCTCTCTTCTTCCCTCACTCCTTTCTTTACCTTCCTTCCCTTTATTTTTGTCAAATTTATCATTTTCAATTTTACTATTTCTAGATTTTGAGTCCTATTTATACTGTATTCAGATGCAATTAAATTTAAAAATCGGTGTATTTGACAAGATAAAATGAAAAATAACTGTTATGTATTGTTAAATTATGCTTCTGTTTACAAAGGACTGCACCATGTTTTCTCCTAGTTCTTGTGCTATTTAATGTTTTTAAATTTTTAAAATCATAACTCATTGAAATTTTACAGGGTCTAATAAGTAGAAAATATCAAGTTTTCTCTTTTTCTATAAGGCTATCAGCAATTGTTGTTAAAAAGTTTCCTTTCCCCACAGTTTTGAGATGCTATTATCATATATTGGGTTTTCATTTCATTTTATTGGGTCTATATCTGTATTTTTCTATTCTGTTCCTTGTCCTTTCACCAATTCTGTAAAATTGATTTATCAGTAATACACTGCTTTAATTATAAGCATCCTTACATACTTTGCACCAGTAAATCAGGGCCCACCTCAATTTGTTTCCTTTTTTACAGGGGTCTCATGGCTATAATAAGAATAATATCAGTTTGTTCCTATGTAACAACTAATTCACTCTTAATTGAGGAAGGATATTTATTTGCTTATTAAATAAAATTCACTATTTGCCAATCATGTTTCATACTCTGTGTTCAGAAGAGCCTAATGTATTTTCCCTCCAAAATACAAAAAAAAATTTTTTAAATTTAAAAAGCAAGTGGTTAAGCATTAAAATAATGTGAATTTTGTCTGAATTGCTAGAGACAAATCAAGCTTTTGTGTCCCCCAGAATTTAGTGCAAACTTATTACACTGTACTGAGAGACAAATCAGAGTGTCTTCTCAAAGTGGCACAGATAATACAAATGCTCATCAGATGATGATCAATTTGTCTCAGACCCTGTACCTCTTGAATGGAAGATGTATTTAGGCAACAGGAAAGCTTGTAAGTCTCCATCTAGACTTCATTGGCTGATGACTCTTCCTTACTCTGGACAGTATGGAGGAGACTCAGGGTGGAGGGAAGTCTTATTTATTAATCATCTATCTATATTCATTTGATGCAATGATGCATGTTCTTTGATTTACCTACGGAGTCACCCTGTGAAGCAGGTGTCAGTACTCTTACACAGAAATGAAGAACCTAAGGCACAAAGAGATTTAGTGCGCTATCTAAAGACACACAACCAGAGAGGCACGGAGCCAGGACTGAAGACCAAGTCTGTCCTTGTCCTTGCTACATCCCTGCATCCCCTCCAGTTTGCCCCTCACTGTGATTCAGGCAGCATAACTTCTCATCTGTACTCGAAGTCCTTAGAGAAGGCAAGACCAAAGGCTGAGCAAACCTGCTCTGCTTTTGATTCTTTCAATGCATCTAAGGGGACCAGGCCACCAACTATTAGAAGAGACAGAAAACGAACATTAAATAATTGTTTGGAATATGGGACTGAAAATTCATTTTTCCACTGGGCCCAGGTGTCCTGAGGGTAAAGGAGAGAAATATGGAAAGACATGTGTTTTCCTTAGATTCAGAGGGAAACAAAAACAAGTAGATCAAAATGAGGTGACGTGAGGGATGAAGTCCACAGAGACCAAAGAACAAGAAGTGCCTCCTACTTAAAATAAGTCAGGATGCCCACTCCAGACACTGGTCCAGAGCCTCTGCAACCGGAAATAACCACAAACAATATCACAGCTGTACCGCAGCAATGTTTTCTGTGTTTTGAATTGTGTTTACCATGACATAACAGATTGGGAAAGTTTAAGGAAAAATGAAGGAGAAAAAACTCAATCTCTGCTGAATGCAGGTGCAACTCTCTTATGACAGGGAAGGTATAAAGCATTTCAGTTTTCTTACCTCTGTAACAAATGATGTCTAAAGTCCATTCCAACTCTGCCTGTTGCTTAACCTGGGAGAATTAGAGTGACTGCCTCCTCTAAGAAAAACATTTGTTTTTCTTTTTCTGCTTTTTTTTTTTTTGATGAATTTAAGCCTTAGACAAGAACAAGCAAAAGGATCAAAGGTAAGAAGATGATATAAAAAGTTCTGTCCATGTAATTTACTGACCTGAGGAAAAATTTAATATCCTGTTAATTTCTGCAATCTACCCATAGACCCAAAGTTCCAAGAATACCGAATGGCTAAGAAAGTATGTTAAATATTCTGTCCATTTTTATTAATTAAATTTTATTTGTCATTAGGAAGATTATAAGGATCAATAAATAATATGATTTCAAGACCTTTTCAACACCAGCAATTCTCAGGAAATCTCACTAATATTTTCACAAACTCCTAGAAATTGACAACCCAGTTGAAGGATCTCTGGACTAGAGGCTTGACTGCAAAGTCTCAGGCTGGGGAAGGGGAATGTTTCAGAGAAAACAGGAAATGCATTTGCTAGCATAGAGGAAAGATGAAAGCATGTAATCCACAGCACTAGATGTAAAACAAGTGGTGTTTTGCTAAAAATACTATCTAATGAATGTGAGTTCTGAGAAAGACAGTTTTCAACCACTGTAACTGTATTTTCTCTTCAGGAGGTGTATGGATTTCTCCCAGTGTAACTAAGTGTGTTCTAGTGCATCAATAAGGTTCTGAGAATTACAATATCCATTGCTCTGTGCATTAGTGCTCACATCCATCACTGATGGGGTCCTTACAAATCACCTCAAGTGTTGCATTGGCTGGCTATACATCTGTAGGTGATCTCTGGGACTTTGGGCAAAGGTCACCAATCTTTTGTGCCTCCCATCTCCCATGTGCACAAAGAGGACTACAACACTGCTTATCTCATAGGATTTAAATAAAACAGTGCAGGAAGAATACTTAACATGGTGATTATGGAACATGGGAAATGCTCAGCACAGTTCAGTACTTGTTATTGTTACCCATCTTCGCCTTTCTTTGTGTGTCTAGCACACACGCAATGTCTGGGGCATTTTATTCTTTTTACTATTTCTGAGAGAAAGGTACTCAGAGGGAAATTTTCTGGTTGAAGATGAGAGGAAAAGATCTATTTCTTTTTTCTAATTCTTTCTGCTCTTCTTTGAAATTCAAACAGCAAGCGTTTTCCAAGGAAGAGGACTAGGCTGCACCTCTGTCCAGGGAAATCTGAAGGGAGACAAGGTAGTGTTGGGGAACAAATAATGTGGCATCAAGACACCCAGGGTTCAAAATGTTATGGTAGCTCACAGAGAAAAAAATGTGACAATGAGTGTGTATATGTCCATGTATGACTGAAAAATTGTGCTGAACACTGGAATTTGACACAACATTGTAAAATGATTATAAATCAATAAAAAATGTTAAAAATAATAGACACCCAGGGTTCACCGCTGATTCGCTCCTCTACTTCATTGACCTCCCCTAACAGAAGGTCATCTTATTAACACTCCTGGACCCATGTGTATCCCCCTCACTGGTCTGTGGTGAGGCCTAGATTAGATAATGAGTGCAATGACACTTTGAAAAGTACTGTAACACTGTACAAACATGCCAGGTTCTGTTGCTGGTGAGGGCACTTAGCCCCTACCCAAGGGGGAAGCAGGTGGAGCAGAGTGCGGATAGGCACTTCTGTGTGTGGCAGTGTCTGTGAGCCTTCTCCCCAACTGTGCTCAGTAGATCCTTTAGCTCCGATGTTAGCCCACATAGTGGGTTACTTTGATCCCACATTTAAATTTGAGACAGTATCAAATAAATTCCTGCTGTAAATGATAAATGATTTAATACTTTAAGCTATAATTTGGCAGCTAGATTAGCACCATTTTATCTACTGTTTAATAATTTGAGGTCATTGAGGTAGGGAGTTAGGCTGGAAATGGAGAAGAACTCCCCTGGAGCTGTTGCCTAAATTTTACTTGAGAGATCTAAGCTGGACATCTATTTTGATTTTCCTTCCTTCCTTCCTTCCTTCCTTCCTTCCTTCCTTCCTTCCTTCCTTCCTTCCTTCCTTCCTTCCTTCCTTCCTTCCTTCTTTTCTCCCTCCTCCCTCCTTTCCTCCCTCCATCCTTTCTTTCTTTCATTCTTTCATCTTTTTCCTTGTATCTTTCTTTTTTCTTTAGTCCATGATTTCACTTCATTACACTCTGCAAGGGGTGAATTTTAGTTCCAGTTAGACAACCTAGTGTAAAATTATTCCCTAGAATGAATACAGTGGAATATTCCACATGCTGGTGGTGATGTGTTCTGGTTCTGTGGTGATTCTGTGAATCTGGGTGTTACGTAGGAGTTTTCATTGCTGTATCTGATCTATTACTTTCATGTGGGATGTCTACTCATTCTTACAACTTGATTCTCTAGATATTGAAGGCAACTATCCAAAATGCTCAATATTTATTTAACTTTTTTTTTTTCTGTAAATGCTGATACTGGGAAATTAGGGTAGGGTCAGAGCCATGCTAGCTGTATGGGAACTGTCTTCTGGCTTGGACTTCAGTTTTTAAAATTTCTCCCAGGCCCAGGAAGTTCAAACTTCTTTATTATTATTATTATTATTATTATTATTATTATTATTATTATTATTATTATTATTATTATTATTTAGTTTAGTGACTTATTATTGTTTAGTGATGTTTATTAATTTTACTAACTTTCAATATTTTGTATACATTCCATTAGTAGTGTGGAGGAATAATCAGTGGCCTGAATACATTTTGATCTTTTTTTTTCTAGAAGTTGTGTCTAAATGGTATATTAATATATCACTTAATTTATTTATCATAAATAATGATGCATCTAAAGGATAAGTTCCTGCAATTACCCAATAAATAGTTAATGCCAGAAGTGACCTTGGTTAATGGATATTAAGTCACTCATGTCAAGGTCATTTCTTAGTGTGCAACAAACCTAGAACTCAACTGTCTTTTCATGTCTTTTGACTTGGCATCAAGTCCAACACACTTCATAGTAAGTTTTTCACTTTGCTCTCTTCTGTTAGAATTTGCATGTGTACATACCAGTAAAATGATGTTTATAGCTCTGTCATGTATCCATCTGACCAAATGCCATGTTCCATCTTCTCTCTTACTGCAGCTCAGATGATCAGGCATATGAAAGAGATCCAAGGTGAGAATCAAACAGAAGTGACAGAATTTATCCTCTTAGGACTCTCAGACAATCCAGATCTACAAGTTGTCCTCTTTGGATTGTTTCTGTTCATCTACACGGCAACCATGGTGGGTAATTTGGGGATGATTGTGCTAATTAAGATTGATCCCTGTCTCCACACCCCCATGTACTTCTTTCTCAGCAGCCTCTCCTTTGTTGATGCCTCTTACTCTTCTTCTGTTACTCCTAAGATGCTTGTGAACCTCATGTCTGAAAATAAGACTATTTCTTTTAATGGATGTGCTGCCCAGTTTTACTTCTTTGGCTGCTTCTTGGGGACTGAATGCTTCCTGTTAGCCATGATGGCATATGACCGCTATGCAGCCATTTGGAACCCTCTGCTGTATCCAGTTCTCATGTCTGGGAGAATCTGCTCCTTGCTAGTGACTACCTCATTCCTAGCAGGCTTTGGGAATGCAGCCATACACACGGGAATAACTTTTAGATTATCCTTTTGTGGCTCCAGTAAGATCAACCACTTCTACTGTGACTCTCCAGCCCTGCTCAAACTCTCTTGCTCTGACACCCACATCAATGGCATCGTGACCATGGCTTTCTCCAGTTTTAATGTCATCAGTTGTGTTGTGATTGTCCTTGTTTCCTACCTGTGTATCCTCATTGCCATCTTGAGGATGCCCTCATTAGAGGGTAGGCAGAAAGCCTTCTCCACCTGTGCCTCTCACCTCATGGCTGTCACCATATTCTTTGGGACAATTCTCTTCATGTACTTGCGCCCTACATCTAGCTACTCAATGGAGCAGGACAAGATTGTCTCTGTCTTTTATACAGTAGTGACCCCTATGCTAAATCCTCTAATCTACAGTTTGAAAAATAAGGATGTGAAAGGGGCCCTTCAGAAGATCTTACAGAAACAGATACTGTAAAGCCATATTACACATCACCTTGTTACGTAGAAGAAAATATGTTTTCATATTAATTGTATCGTCAGATTGCTTAAGCTGTTTTTCTGTGTTAAGGTAGATTGTTTAAAGTGAGGTATGCTTCTTAATCTCTTGGTGTCTTAAATGTGTATTCATGGGCTTATAGGATGAATCAACATAGTGGGGGGCACAGTGTCTGGTAAAGTATCAATACTTGGAATTGGCTGACCTGGGCCTAAGTCTCAATGCCAATATTTGGCTTTTTTCACTCTCAGTTTTGTTATTTACAAATATTGGTGTCTTTGATTGGGACCTGGGCAAACAGACTGTGAGACAGATACTTGCATGCAGGGAGTTGATTGGAAAGTGTTCCCAGGAATAGTATGTGTAAGGGAGTAGGAAAATCAGGGTTGGGTAGAAGTTGAATTGTGATGAAGTCACAACAGAGTACCTAGCCAATTCCACATAGAACTCTGGGGTTGAGATGATCCTTTAGATATATTCCAAATTGTCAAAAAGGGGCCAGGTATTTGTAATGCCACAATGACCAGTTTTGGATACGGGTCCCCCACTGGAAGGGGGTACAGTCTTGGGCGTGACAATTCCATGCAGCAAAGATTACTCCGAGTGGAACTCAGCTGTGAGATATCAGTTGCCAATACACTTAGAAGCTGGGGGAATAAATACTTCAACCCTGAAAGGCAAATCTGGACACTATCTCAGCATCCATTATAAATAGTGACACTATTCCCCTCACATGAATGTCAGGAGTACCAAACAATACACAAGAAAGAGTGTTACTGGGTCTTATAGTAACATGGATACCACACCAATAGCAGGGGAATATTTTACTGACTTTGTGAATTGGAATATTTTGAGGGTAGTGATCTCAAAGTTAAAGTACTTTAAAATTTTATGTCTAGCCTTGTCAAAGTTTAGATAGTTTTCAATAAACATTTATCAAATTAACTTATCTATCTATAGCTTATTATTATAAAGCTGGGGGCTGTCAATCTTACAGCAATGGGAAAAAAAAAGACTTCTTTGATAGTATGGCATACTGAAGAAGGACTAAATAATGATTTGGAATCAGGTAAATGTCTATTTCCTATTTCTGTTCACCCCACTATCTACAGAAGACAAGAGCAGAGAACACTAGTGCGCCACATGCTCCAGGTAAGACCACCTCATCCCTGAAAAACTTCTGAGAGAATACAAAGGAAGAGATAACTCATCCTATCCACCCAGAACAGTTTTCTGGTCTCCCTACAGCTTCCTCTGTCAACTACTAACCATGGTTTCTCTCAAAGATATTCAAAACTATCATGGCTGGCACCTTCCTCCCTGCTCCCTTTTATTCTAACTCTTCCAGTATAATATCTATCCTTTAAATGTTTCTTATTCACCAATCTAAAAAGAAAAAGGTGATATTTTGTCATTATTCCTATATCCACATTTCATTGATTGCCCAACTGAGATTCCATGGTCCATTATATAATGACTCATTCTCAATCTCTTTCCATTCCATGGTTCTACATTTTCTTCATGTATGTATCTGATTGAATCCCAACCAGTTAAACTTACTCGTTAACTTCTCCATGTCCTCCGCTTAAGCTACTTAGTGCAGTTAGAGAAAACCCTTAGTATTCCAATTTCTATTGCTGATCTTTGGGTGGGAGCCAGTGCTGGCTGGGGTTACCTGTGGGTGAGACAGGATGGGAGCCAAGAAGGGTGCTAGTACTGGATGGGGCTGCCTGCAAGCTGGGGTGGAACAGAAGCTGGATTAGAGAACCTGTCCATGGTAGGGGGCTTGAGTGAGCTGGTCCTCAGGAGAATGCTGGGGAAGGGTGTGTGTTGTTGATTAGGTTGATGGAGAGTGACAGAAACAGTCCTGCCAGCACTGAGCCAGGTAGGTGGAGGGAGAGAAAAAAAATAGGTGCCAACTAGCACTTTCATTACTAGGGAAAGTTTCACTAGATCCCTGCCCCTCTGGCACATATTGTAAAATTAATCAATGGATCTTCTTCTCATGTGTCTCCGACACTTTTCAAGCTGCTGCCTCTGTACTGGGACTTAGTAGTGAGTTTGTTGCAAGCCCTTCAAGAATGAAATTTCAGTTTCCCACAGCTCTCTGGCTCTCCCAGACCTCAGCCCTGCTGGTTTTCAAAGACAGATGTTATGGTGGCTCATCTTCCTAGTGTAGGGCCCCCATGCTGGGGAGCCAGATGTAAGTCCCAGACCCCTCACCCCTCAGACTGGACCTTTGAGGTTGTGATGTCACTCCTGCTTCTGGGTCTCCACACCAGAGTGTGGGTTCTGACCAGACCATGACTCTGCCATTTCCACCCAACTCCATGTAGCCTTTTCTCCATATCCTTAGTTGTAGGCAGTTTGCTCTGTTGGTCTTCGGGTCGTTCTCAGAGACAGGTGTTTTGCTGTGGTTGTAGTTTTGGTGTGTCTGTGGAAGGGTGTGAGCTCAGCATCTTCCTACTCTGCCACCTTGATCCAGACACCTCCCCACTCCACTCAACAACAACAACAACAACAAACTATTAGTGGAAAAATCAGCATGTAATACAAACTGAAGATATACAGGTGAGAAAACAAAGTTTCTCATTTCATGAAACCTGTATTCAAATGAGGAAGACATCATTGTACTTAATTTGTGTTTATGTGTGCATAGGCATTTATGTGTGTGTGTGTGTGTGTGACATGGATGTGAGTGGTGCTTTAAAGAAGTTAAAGCAGGCAAGAGAATAGGGACTGGTTGTGTCAGAGATGAGCTCACTGTGGAAATGATACTTGAGCAAGGCCTGAGTAGGGTGAGCATCACATGAATGTCTGTGGAAGAGCCTTACATGTATAAATACAGTGAATACAAAGGCCCTGAGGCAAGACCCTGTTTGGTTTACAAAAGGAATAATAAAGAAAGCTGATAAATAGGCCTTGGACTTTATTTTTTTCATATCACTTTGTAATAGCTGTTTTCCCCCACCCCAGACTGAAAACTGCATGAAGAAATAAACAAGATTGACTTTGTTGACTACTCTATCAATACCAAGGATGCTTCTGCTACATAAAACACATTCACTAAACATTTGTTGAATGAATTAATGAGTGTGATGTGAATTATATTCTAATAGAAAGGAGTAGACATTTTATTTTAAGTGCAATTCTGAAATTTAGAGGCAGGATCTAATCAATCCTGTACCATTTAATTCAATGTTGTGCACAATGGAGGTTCAAGACTGTAAAAGTGATTTTGTATTTCTCTCAATGCCTAAGTTACTCCCCAGAGTATAGATGGTTCATTGAGGAGAATGTAGTTCAATTATCTGAGTGAAAAATAAATGAATGTCTTAATTTTGGATTAGCACATTTCAAGCTTCAGACTTTTTCCTGTTTTGCAGAGATGATTAAATCTCAAGAGCATTGTCACAAACTTAATAGGCTGAAATTCTGCCTCAGATTCAGAAGCAGCATTGTTTCTACTCCTTTTACTCATGCTTAATTTCATAACTATGCCTTAATTCTACCACAGCTGAATATGTGATGCCACTTCCATTTTCATCAAAGCTATGAATTTCACATTGTAAGGAAGAAAACTTGTATTCCTCCAATACCCAAAAAATAAAACTAAACTAAATAGACACCACTACTTTGGGAATATTGTTTTAAGGACAAAAGGTAAGATGATTTAATTTATTTCAAAGTGTTGAGGTATAGAATTTTCCAGGAGGACTCAAAAAACATTCAAGTAATTAAGATTAAATATCTTAATTGCAATATGTTTGAAACACTGAATTTAATAGTATCAACTGAACTAACCTGGATTTTTTTAGAAGAGAGAAATTTAGGATGACTAATAACAGATGATTTTTTTTCAAATATTCAACATGTGCATACACATACATATATGAATACATGCATATGTGTGCGAATATATGTATATGTGGTATGAATTTGTGTGTGTGTATAAAGCAGGAAAATTTAATTAATTTTGTGCAGAAGGAGCGCCAAAATACCTGGCATGTGTGCGTGTAAGAGCAAATTATTTTATGCTTTTTATGCACCCGTTGAGAAAATGACTGCAATTTTCAGCCTTTATCTACATATACACAAACACATATGTATACACATACACATACATATAGGATCATATATATCATATAGGCTAATATTCCATTTATGTCAATTTATATGTTTGTTACATATAAAAATTGTATTTGTATATTATGCATAAAGTAGAGCTTTATAAAATGGCTGTAAATTTTTAAAAGTGGTATTTTACAGGATAATATTTTAGCCAAGTTTAGGGATAGAAAGATCAGTCAAAAGACTATTGTAGTTATGTAGGTGGAAGATGATTGTTGGCTTGAGCCTTCACGATAGGAATGGAGGTGGTAGGAGGTTGTTGGATTCTTGATATACATATCTTGAAGGTAGGGACAATATAATTATCTTAGAGACTGGTTATAGAGTGTGTGGGAAAGAAGAAAGAATGATTTCTCTAGTATTTATTTATTTATATTTAATTTTATTTGGACAAATATGAGTGGAGAGCTGTCACTGGCTTGAGACAGGGAATGCTATACTTGGAAAACATTTAAGGAGGTCATGAGCAAATCAGATTTGGGTCATGTTGAGCCACTATTCAATATTAATGTGGAGACATGAGTAAGCAACTAAATTGTAAGTTGAGTTTGGAAAAGAGGTCAGGGTTAAATACGTACATTCAGGAGTTGTAAGTACGTAGGCAGAATTTAAAGTCATGAGACTGAGTAAGATCAACAAGGTAGAGTGTAAGCAGGACAGAGAAGAGGGTCAAGATGTGAGTTCTGAGTGACTCCAACCTTAAGAGTCAGAGAAAAGAAGAGGAATAAATGAAGACTGAGAAGGAACAACCACATGGTAAGAGGGACACTCAGAGTCTGGTGTCCTGGAAAAGAAGGAACTTTTTCAAGGTGTAGTTAGCCATCACCTCTGCCCAATGTTATGGATAGATCAAAATGATGGCTGAGAATTGACCACTGGGTTTGGCAACATAAAGACTCCTGATGACTTTGAAGAGATCAGTTTCTGTGGAGTGATGGGATGAAAGCCTGATTAGAGTGGGTTTAGGAGAAAACAGGAAAAATAGAACTGGATACAGCAGGTCTATTCAACTGTATCATACATTTAATTGCAAGAGGAATGCAGAGGAATTGGATGACAGGTAGTGAAGGTAGTATGATCAAGAGGGGAGGAGATAAAATTTGAGGAGTAGGTTAGGATATAGAAAGATAGACTATCAAAGCCTTCACACAAACATGAGCATAAATACTCACTTTTAAATAAAGTAAGTTACTTTAGTGTTTAGTTACCTTGTTTTGTTGTTGTTTTTTGATAGTAAAAAAGAAAAGAGGTTTTTTCATGTTCTTAGGACATCTTGGAAATAACCTTACCTACAGCAAAAAACAAGCTGTTTGATTCCCCTGATATTTTTGTGTAATTTATTTCCTTGGTTTCTTATCTCAGCAAATGAATCATCTATTCAGAGACAAAAGTATGAGCAACCATTCAACAGTGACTAAATTTATTCTCTGGGGATTCAGTAATCATTCAGACCTACAGTTTCTTCTTTTTATGGTATTTCTAGTCATCTATATGATCACTGTGCTTGGAAATCTTGGCATGATCCTGTTAATCAAGATTGACTCAAATCTCCACACGTCCATGTACTTTTTCCTCAGCAATCTGCCCCTTGTTGACTTCTGTTATTCTTCTGTCATTGCCCCTAATAGGCTAGTAAATTTCTGGGTGGACATCCCAGTCATTTCATTCAATGAATGTGCCACTCAGTTCTTCTTTTTTGGTTCTTTTGCTGGCATTGAGGGCTTCCTGTTGACCGTGATGGCCTATGACTGTTATGTGGCCATCTGCTAGCCTCTTTTTTACACAGTCTCTATGTCCCCCCATCTTAATATCATGCTGGTATTGGCCACATATTTTGCAGGCTTTATAAATGCCGCCATTCACACTGGCCTTACCTTCCAACTGTCTTTCTGCCACTCAAATGTCATCAACCACTTTTTCTGTGACGTTCCACCTGTCCTGAAACTCTCTTGTTCTGACACACATGTCCATGAAGTTCTCATTTTTGCTTTTTCCAGTTTTAATGAACTGAGAGCTGCCTCCTGACTATTCTCACTTCTTATCTCTACATTCTCATGGCCATCTTGAGGATCCATCCAGTGAACAGGAGGTATGAAGCCTTCTCCACCTGTGCTTCCCACTTGATGGTGGTCACCATCTTTTTTGGCACAATCCTGTTCATGTATCTGCAACCCAGCTCCAGCTATGTGATGGACAAAGACAAAGTGGTGTCTGTGTTTTATGCAGGGGTCATCCCCATGTTAAAACCTCTCATCTATAGTCTGAGAAACAAGGAAGTCAAAATTTCCTTAGGTAAAAATTTTAAAACAACCTCTTTTTGCCTCTGTACTTAGAATCATCAAAGCATGGGATTTTAGGACTTGGAGGTAACTTAGAAATGACCAGTCCACTTCCACTCACCCTGGGTCCATTTCATTCTGTAGTGAGGCTTTTTAAATTTTTCTTTTCCTTTTTATTTTTTGGGGGAGGTAATTAGGTTTATTTATTAATTTTTTAACCTCTGGAGGTAGTGGGGATTGAACCCAAGACCTCGTGCATGCTGGGTAGGTGCTTTATCCCTGAGCTGTGACATCCCCCAGTGAGGCTTTTTATCTGATAGCAGAGTTGGACCAAATGTCTCAGGCATCCTGGGGAATACGGTCACTCTGCATAAATCCCACTTATTCCACAGAGCTTACATGCTTGAAAATAACCAAATATCCCATTTCAACTCCCTGTTCAGAGGTATAAAACCCAGTACTGGCATACCTCAGAGATATTGTGGGTTTGGTTCAAGACTACTCTAATAAAGTGAATATCACAATAAAACAAATCACATTTTTTGTGGTTTCCCAATGCATGTAAGAGTTACATTTATACTATAGTCTATTAGGTGTGCAATAGCATTATGTCTTTAAGAAACAATGTACATACCTTAGTTAAAAATATTTTATTTGGAAAAACTGTGAAGCATCACCTGAGCCTTCAGTGAGTCATATTTTATTGCTGGAGGAAAGTATTGCCTCCATGTTGATGATTGCTGACTGATAAGGATGGCAGCTGCTGAATATTAGGTGGCAATTTCTTAAAATGAGACAACAATGGAGTTTGTCACATCATTTGATCCTTCCTTACACAAACAATTTCTCTGTAGCATGCAATCCTGTTCCATAGCATTTTATCCACAGTAGAGCTTCCTTCAAAATTGTAGTCAGTCCTCAAAAACTCTGCCACTGCCGTTTCAACTAAGTTCACATAATATTCTAAATTCTTAGCTCTCATTTCAACAGTCTTCACAGCATCTTTACCAAGAGTAGATTTTATCTCAAGAAACCACTTGCTTTGCTCATCCATGAGAAGCAGCTCCTCATCCATTAAATTCTGATCATAAAGTTGTAACAACTCAGTCCCACCTTCAGGCCCTACTTCTAATTCCAGTTCTCTTGCTGTTTCCACCACATCTGCAGTTATTCCTCCACTGTAATCTTGAACCCCTCAGACTTGTGGATCCCTTGAAGGTTGGGATCCATGTTTTCCAAACTCCTGCTAGTGTTGATATTTTGACATCTTCCCAAGAATCACAAATGTTATTAATGGCCTCCAGAATGGAGAATCCTTTCCAGAAGATTTTCAGTTTCCTTTGCCCAGATCCATCAGAGGAATCACTATCGATGGCAGCCATAACCTTACAAAATGTGTTTCTTAAACAATAAGACATGAAAGTCAAAATGACTCCTTGATCCTTGGACTGCAGAAAGGATGTTGTGTTAGCAGGCATTAAAAACAAATTAATCTTGTTTTACATCTCCATCAGAGTTCTTGAGTGACCAGGTGCAACATTGCTGAGTAATCATATTTTGAAAAAAAAGTTTTTTCTCTGAACAGTAGATCACAGCAATGGGCTTAAAATAGTCAGAAACCACACTGTAAAGCGATGTGCTGCCCTCCAGGCTTTATTGTTTCATTTATAGAGCACAGGTAGAGTAGATTTTGTGTACTTCTTAAGGGCCCTATGACTTTTGGAATGGTGAATAAGCATTGGCTTCAATTTTAAGTCACAAGCTATATTAATCTCTAACAAGGAAGTCAGCCTGTCACTTGACACTTTCTGTTTTTTTTTAATTTTTTATTGATTTATAATCATTTTACAATGTTGTGTCAAATTCCAGTGTAGAGCACAATTTTTCAGTTATACATGAACACATATATATTCATTGTCACATTTTTTTCTCTGTGAGCTACCATAAGATCTTGTGTATACTGTCATTTGACACTTTTAAGCCAGAGACTTCTCTCTAACCAGGAAACTTCTAGCTGATATCTTCCAATATAAGGATGTTTCATCTACACTGAAAATCTGTTGTTTAGTATAGTCGTCCTCATTAATTACTTTAGCTAGATCTTCTGGGTCTGGTGTTATTGTAGGGTTATTAGCTAACTTAATTCCAATATTGTTTCTCAAGGAATGGGAAGCCCTAGTAGAGGGAAGGAGATGGGGAATACTGGTTAGTGGAGAAGTCGGAGCACACACAATATTGATTAATTTTACTTATATGGGAACAGTTTGTGGTGCCCTGAAGCAATTATAGTAGTAATTTTTTGTGTCACAATATTTTTTGTGTCAAAATTAATGCTTTTTCTGTCCTTCCTAAGAAATTTTTGAAAACCTCATGATTATAAAGACTTTCTTCTATTTTTCCTTTCCCAAGAGAACTTGTAGACATAGCATTTACATTTAGTCTTATGATTCACATCAAATTAATATAGAAATATTTGATTATGGTGATATAGGGATTGAAGTTAATTTTTTTCTATATAGATATCAATTATTCCAATAACATTCTCCATTGAAATACATTTATACTTTTGTTCTAAAATCCATTCACTATATATGAGTGGACATATTACTGGATTTTCTATTCTGTATCATTAATCTGTTTGCTATCTTTGGATCTGCACATTGTTTTGAGTACTGTAGTTTCTTGTTAACTCTTAAAATTAGATAGTGTGAATTATTTAATAATTTTTCTTCTCTTTCAAAATTGTTTTGATGAATATAAATCTTTTTTATACCTCTATATATTTTACAATCAGTTTATCCATTAAAAATAAGCCAATTGAAATGTAGACTGGACTGGCATTAAAACTATCAATCGATTTTGGAAAAAATGGCAACTTAAAAATATTAAATATTCCGAACAATTAAATATATTTCTCCATCCTTTAGGTCTTCTTTAATTTCTCTCTGCAGTGTTTTATAGTTAAGTTTCTAACTCTTCCAGTTTTTTAATATTCATTTTAAGTGGTTTATGCTTTTGTTGTTATTATAAGAAATATTACTTTTTTTTCCAGTTGTGGTTGGTTTCTACATAATAATGTAAATAATCTATGTATATTGATCTTGTAGTCATGTGACCTTCCAAAACATACCCTTAATTTTACTTTTGCATATTAAAAAATATTCAGATGTATAACATGATTTAATATTAGTATATATTGCAAAATGTTTAGCACAATAATTCTAGTTAATATTTCTTTTACTTATTTTAAAAGGAGACTCTATGTAAACTCTCATGTGACCTGTGAATAACATAATTTTGTTTTCTCCTTTCCAATCAGCATAACTTTATTATATAGATTAGAGCTTCCAGTACAATGTTTAATCTGCTACAACTCAAAAAATAAGCCAATTAAATAATCACAAAAACACAAGTAACAAATTTACAATGGCAGTGGGATGTTTCCAACTATAAGGCTGCTGCTGTGACATTCATGTAGCTAAAGTCATTAAGTGTTCTTTTAACAGACACACATCAGTTAGTCATTGGAATTGAAGCAGAGTGATATTAAGGAAGGAATTCATGTCTTCAAGTATAATTTAAACACAATCATCTGGAGACTTTCTAGAAAATAAAATGAGAATGAATAAAACACTTTTTTTGAGTTAGCATCATACATTTGGGTAAAGTCTGTGCCCTCTAATCTTATTCATCATGATATATAAAAAAATAAGCATCAAATTCTTGTTGTGGATTTCTGATCAAGGGATCCCATACTGAAAAATATTGATACTTTGCCCTTCCAGATCTGAAAGAGCAAATACACTACCTTTCAGCTACCCATTCAATTACTATCGAGTAGTCCTATCTCTTGTAAAAAGCTTTTGTAAATGTTATGATTATTGTAATGCTATTGTATTTTAAAGCATATCAGAAAACACATACATAAGTACTTTAGGAAAAATTTTCCTTCAAACTAAAAGCTGACATTCTGCTTAAAGATGGACCAAATCTTCAACTTTTTTTTTGTAAAACAAGGACTCTCCATGTTAAGGGAACAGGAAATGTGCACTTTACAATCCTATAATGAGCTCTAAAATCAAACAAAAAACTGTTATTTCATGGGAATCTTTAAGCAATAGATTTTATTCTTTAAATTGTATTATTTTATATTTACAAAGAATCAGGAAAAAGCACATCAAATTTGAGATACAGAAGTCTTTCCACCTCAATTTGAAAAATACATGGTACTGCTCAAATTTTCTCTGATGTGATACATTGGTAAAAATCTACATTTTTGTATTGCTATACAGCTTTATCTCACTGGCTGCTTTCCTACAGTGTAACCCATCATTTGAAGATCTAACATAATTAAAGATTTCTCTCTTGTCTTGGTGAGAGCACACTTTTAATTCCTATGACTGTGTTGACTGGAATTAACAGTGCCTTGGAAGATACAGACTAGCCCGGTCATCTCTCGATTCCTTATTCTCTAACAAACACGGTGCCAAGGAATTGATACTGTCCAAATAATCTTCATTCCACTTTGAAACCTCCTCCTAAATCACCAGCTTTATGAATCATCAATTTTATGAATGATCTTGATACTCAAACCCATCTTTGTTTCCTAGAGTACTGATGAAATCAGCTCATTAGGGCAGATTGGTTTCAGGATAAGCCCATGATGCCACTCTCCAAATGAGCCTTCCCCCTGACTTCCTTCCTCCCATGGCTCACTTTTCTGTTCCTCACACTCTGCTCCTCAAATCTTACATCTCTTTTATATTCTTACTTTTCAGTCTTATTAGATGACTTTACCTCAGTGTTTATGGAGAAACACTGAAGCCTTCTGATGAGGATACTCTCATTTTTATATACTAAAAATATAAAACTTATCTACCCACATTCTCCTCCTCCCATATTCCATAAAACTGATGGCTGATTTCTCAATCTGTGTTAAAGATCTCAGGTGCTAATAGTGAACAGAATACACAGATGTTTGGCAGAGATTTTGGCTTCAAAGAAGAATCTGAGGCCTCAACACATCAAAGGTTATATCCTTGAGAAATATAAACTACTTTAATTGGCTTTTTAAATTTATTGTAAAAATACTCTAGTGAATGTTCCTAAGAAATGTATTATAAATCTTCCCACCTTGTTTTTAGAAAATATAGTAAGTCAGCTTTGGCAGGCTTTTCTGATGTATATGTGAAAACTAAATAAAATAGCATTAGGGTGAAATTATTAATGCACATTTTTTTCCAGTTATATCTTATTTTCTTCAAAAAAAAAAAAAACTAACAAACCGGAGACAGTGGATACAGCTGGGAACTAAGTCCACGTTTAAACATTATCCTAATGTGCATCCCTAAACAAATTTCTTTTATGTTAGTTGCAAAAAAAGGGGACAAAGAAAACTTCCACATTTTTCTCCAGATACTTGAATTCTTTATTTACTGTTCCATTTCTGCCTTCTCAGAGAGACCTTTGCTGAATGGCCATCTGAAAGCACCCCACATTTATTTTTCTTCATAATATTTTCTTCTAACTGAAATTCTGTGGTGAATCCTTGGCTGTGTGTTTAGTATCTATTCCTTCCCCTACAATATATGCTTATGAGGCTGGGGAATTTCTTCACTGCTGTAACCTCGGAACTTAGAACAGAAAAAAATCAATATTTGCAGTGTACATAAATAATGAGTGGGTGAATTTACCAAGCAGAGAGAACAATTCTTCATTCTGTACCTTCTTGGCCATATAGCAAGAGATAAATTTACTAATTCAACATCCTCTGAATGCAATTAAGCCAGACAAATATGAGTTTCAAGTGAAAATGCTGTACTTAGTGTGTCTTCTATTTTGTATCTGAAACACTAGTCTATCAAAGCTGGAGGGAACCTAGAAATTCAGCTCCCTTCATTTGTCCACTTGAATGATGCAAATGATCTGCTGCTTTTCATATCTCATTTTTATTCCTTTGGCTTTCTTTTTCACAAAATTTGAAAAAATACCAAATATGAAGCTCTCCAAGAATACAGGTAAAAATTGTACACACACACACACACGCACAATTAAGACAGAAAGAGTTTGGAAGTGTGTGTTTGAGATATATAGAGAGAGTTAACACAGAGACGTAAAGTGAAAATAATTATGGAAACATTCTGATGCATTAATTGAGAAGAGTAATTTCCCCAGAGATAAATAGATCAAAAGTAAATGATACAAGAATGGAATAAATGCAGAGTCTGGGTTAGACAGAATTCTTCATCTTTTTTGTCTATTCAGTTTTTCAAGGGACAAGAAAATGTCTTCCCCAAACCACACTCCGGTGACAGAATTCATTCTCCTGGGACTCACAGACAACTCAGTGTTACAGAAGACCCTGTTGGGGTGTTTCTGGTGATCTGCCTAGTCACACTGGCAGGGAACCTGGGCATGATCATGCTGATCAGGACCAATGCTCACCTCCAAACCCCCATGTACTTCTTCCTCAGCCACCTGTCCTTTGTAGACATTTGCTATTCATCCAACATCACTCCAATATGCTATACAATTTCCTCTCAGACCAGAAGACCATCTCCTATGCTGGATGTTTCACACAGTGTCTGCTCTTCATTGCCCTGGTGATCACAGAGTTTTATATCCTTGCATCAATGGCGTTGGATCTCTATGTTGCCATTTGCAGCCCTTTACATTACAGCAGCAGGATGTCCAAGAGCATCTGCCTCTTTCTAGTCACTGTCCATTACTCTTGTAACTTCCTTCATGGGCTCTCTCAGACACTGCTGACTTTCCACCTGTCCTTCTGTGGCTCCCGTGAAATCAACCATTTCTACTGTGCTGACCCTCCTCTCATGATGCTGGCTTGCTCTACACCTGAGTCAAGAAGATGGCAATGTTTGCAGTTGCTGGTTTTACCCTCTGCAGCTCTCTCCTCATCATTCTCCTGTCCTACGTTTTCATCATGGCTGGCATCTTGAGGATCAGCTCTACAGAAGGCAGGCACAAAGCCTTTTCTACTTGTGGTTCCCACCTGACAACAGTCACTATATTTTATGGAACCCTCTTTTGCATATACTTAAGGTCCCCATCAGAGAATTCTGTCAAGCAGTCCAAAATAATTGCAGTCTTTTATAGTATTTTGAGCCCAATACTGAACCCGTTGGTCTACAGTATGAGGAACAGGGATGTTATCCAAGCCTTACAGCAGATGATTAAGAGAAATCTTTCATAAAATAGCAGTTTAAGGATCTGCTCATTTAAAATGACTAAGTGTCTGTGACAACTTAGTGTTTAGAACCTAGAAATGAGTAACATTGGATTCTGTCTGTGATAGAGTTCCCAGTTTCAATTTTTGAGGATCAACATCATTCAGTGTGGGACATTCCTTTAACTTATAACAAACTTCCTTTTGGCTAAGCAAAGAGTTGTGTCTTATTCTTAGCAAACAGAATGTTCTCATATCAAGATTTATAATCCTCTTTCAAAATGTGTTTTAAAATCACTGTAAAGTACTTACACATTTTGCTAATTACTTACATTTTGTGTAAATAATTATGTGCTTCCTTTTATTTTATAGTTCTGAGAACCACTGTGACTTTCAGGACTCAGATTTAAACTCAATTTTGGCCACTGTCTTAATCAAAATGCTTGATCTGTTTGTGGTCTCTCCTTTTTATATACAGATATCTTTGCATTTTTTTAAATTGAAGTATAGTCAGTTTACAATGTTGTGTCTGTTTCTGGTGTAAGGCATAATATTTTAGTCACATATGAACATGCATATATTCATTTTAATATTCTTTTTCACCATAAGTTACTATAAGATATTGAATAGAGTTCCCTGTGCTATACAGTATGGACTTGTTGTTTATCAGATTTTGTGAGAATCTTCCTGTATTTTAAAGTGAGAGACACTGCCAGAGTTCAGCAGGTGTTCTGTGTGATTCAGTGGATTTGTAGATGTAATTCTTGGAGTATTTGTGGGAGAGGCTGAGCTGTGAGTCTCTCTACTCTGCCATCATGACAGCTCCCCTCTGTCTTTTTTAAAATATTCTATTTATTTATATCTATTTGTGATTTAATTTTTTTTTTTTATTTTTAGGTCTTTGGGTGGAACCAGCCTCATAAATTCTTCAGAGATAGGATAGAATATAAATCAATAGATTTAAAAATAATCATAAGTAACACTCAATTATAGTTTAGTGCTCACTTTTACATCACTGCATGTTTAATCCTCAAAGAAATTAGTGAGAAGATTATTGTCTCCATTTATAGCATTTGGAATCCTAGGCACAGAGAGATTAAATGACTTACCCAAAGTCACTCAGCCACTTAGTAGTACAGAGTCAAATCCCTTGATTCCAAATTTTCTCTCATTCTAATTCACACTGCAGTGATTAAACCCCTTAACACTCTGCAAATGCTGGGATGATAAACTGATGAGGTTGTTGCTATACATGTTCATGGTGATCATGATGAGAGGATATGACTAGTAACCCCTAATGTGGGTTTCCTCTAACATTTCAGGTAAACATGATCATTTGTCATCATTATAGTAGAGTTGTCTCACTGTTTCATGTAAAGCAAGCAATTTTGATATTTGGAAAATCTATCTAGACTGCATTTTATGAATATGTTTTCCAGATTATAAAAGCATACGTTTATTATAAATAACTAGACAATACAAAGAGATGTGAAAAAATAACTTGTATGAGTGTTATGTCTTAAACCAAAAGATTATTTATGTTTGTGTTTTTTTATATTTCTTCTCAATATTTTATACACATATATTATTATAATTGATAAAATAAAATTGTAATCATGTGCTGTATACAAATTTGAACATTGATTTTTACTTGATAGTACAAGGTTTATGTTTCAAACAGACTATTTTTGTGAACACCATTTTAATGCCATTAATATTAATAGTTAAATCATACTTAATTACAAAAATAATACATATTGATTATAAAAAACAAATACTGAAAATATATAAAAATATGTAACTTTTCCCCTGACATTTTAACCTATTTCTTCCTGCTCTCTTTTAAGCAACCCTTTATTTTCTCACCAATTTGTGATGTTACCTTTCATTGTACCCTAAATGAATCCATTTCTGTTAATTTTTTTCTTATTTTTTACCAGTTTGTTTATGTATTTTAAGCCAAATTCTTATCACTAATGTAGATTTAAAATAAGTTTTAATTTCTGATAGAGAAATTCCATCTTTATTATTTTTGCTTCCAAATTCATCTTAGGAGAACACAAATCAGATATTTATAGCTATTCAGTACATTTACGTAAGATATTATGCATATGAGAGTTCAATCTAGAAAGTATATGCACATACAAACATGAAACTCCAATCTAGCATTCCATACATTACATATCTATTATAGATTATTTGAAAAACATGGAAAAATATCTTAGTAATATTGTTCTAGTTTGGTCCCCAAGTCTGATGGGAGATGTATGCAGTGGAGCCCACAGAGATGGGATGGAAGGTGTAGGAGAGTTAAGTATTTTTGGCTGGTAAAGTGACCCACAGTCAAGGAGAAAAGCATTTAACCTGTGTACATTAATACTGTGTATTTATTAACTTTTTACACAACCAGTTATTTTTGCACTTTACCTTTTATTAGACTTCCATTATGCAACATTATTTTCCCACAAAAGTGTATAAATGTAGACTCTTACCCCTATGTTGTCCTTTGCCAGGACTTGTCCTCCAAATATACATATTCCTCCACTGTGAGTAATTTCAAAAAACTGAGAAAAAATTCTATATTGATCCAAGTTAAAATATGTCTTAAGTTTTTAAATAATCAGAAGGAAATATTTCTGAGCATCACTGCAGTGGAGAAATTCACAGTGGAAAAATCAGTCAAATTTGATGGTAAAAGAGACAGCTAATACTTTGGTGAAGTATTTGCCCCAGATAAAGTAAAGTAGTAAACTTAATGTATGATAAGCTCATAGAAATCATATGAAGTACAAAAAATGTTATCATATAAATTAATGTTGAAGGCTAAATATAAAAAATTAATAAAACCCCAAATGCTGAAATCAATGAGTAAAATTATTAATAATCACAAATATGAAATTACATACTGTTTTGTGTATCTGTATTTAAGGGAGTTCAAAATGACTGGCACTATATACTTTGTGTCAGGAAAAATAATAATATACAGTTTTTCTGGAGATCAATTTAATGTTGTTTTCAGAAGTCTTAAAATCATTCTATACTTTTACTTTGTAAGTCCTATTTTAAAAATTTTACTTTGTAAGCTCTATTTTTTAAAAAATGTGTTGCAGGCATACAAAGAAATGTAGATAAAATTTTCATAGTAATATTTGTTTTATAGCTGAGAAGAAGGAAAGAAGTGATGTATTCATTCAGGCAGACCTCACTTGGCACGATCTCCTGCAACTGAAGTTGGTGGAACTTGGAAATGTCTTTGCTTTGTGTGGATCTGCATGGCCACAATACTGTGCAAAGTGGGGTCTTCCTGCATTCAGTACAGTTAGGCATAGACATATGCAAATAGAACTGAGGTTGGCTGTATGTAACTAGAAACCCTGGAAAGCTGTGTTGCTTGTGATCATAGAGGAAAGTTTGAATATTATGTGACAGATTTTGCATTAGAATATATATAGACAGTAAAATTAAGAAGATCCCAGTTAAGGGAAGGGAAAATCACTTTGCATAGCTCTTTTTGGAAAAAGAAGTGTTCGACAGCTTTGTAATATATGAGAATTAAGGAAACATAAAACTTGTTTTTTATATCCATGTACCGATTTTCCATGATAAACAATTCTTTCTTATATAGGCAAGAAAACAAGCAAACAAAAACTTACGTATTTTCAATTCATCCAGATCCCAAGATGCAAAGTTAAAGGGTCTTTATTTATTATTAGAATTTAAATGTGAAAGTAGGAAAAAGCAGAGTTTCAAAACCTGTTCTATGAAAGTGTTGAACCAAATGGTCATCCAGGTGTCTTCTAATTCAAGCTTCTATTATTTTCCCCCTTAAAACTGTTGTGCTCCTGAATAGGTTGAATTTCTTCGGTTGTAAACAAAGCTATAAATTTATATTTGTTATGTAGGTGATGGGGCAAGTAAATCATTCTCTATCCATAGTGTTTTAATCTGGAAAACAAAATTTTTCTTTCATTCAGAAGTTTACTTCTCAAGAGAAAATTCATCCATAAAGGTTTTTTTTTTTCCCATCTCCTCAAGCTTAAACATCATTGTCAGTTTCCTAGCATACGATGACATCGAGATGAAGTGGCACACATTAAAGCTGATTTCCAATAAATAATGTCGATGGATCAATTTTTTCTGTGTTGAATTTATATCTGCTTATATATTCACACATGTACACAATGAAATGAAGACTCTCAACAGAATGAGTTTCACTGAGGATGTAGGAAAATTTGAGTACTCTTAACTGTTGGTAATTTCACACATCACTACATCCAAAAACAAATAAATATAAGGAGAAGTAAAAATAAAACTTTAGAAATCTGCCTTAACAAAGTTTATGATCAGAAATAATAACTTATATGCTAAAGATTTTCTTAAGGAAGGAGAAAATTAAAAACTCCCTAAATTTTAAAAGGAGGTAATGTCATAAAATGTCACATATCAATGTGAAGCCACATTATGCTCTTCAATAAAGACCAGTTTCAAAGAATATCTGGCAATCTGGAACATGCGTATGCTGCTATTTATTTGTAAAACACTAAAACCTAATCTTCACGTGTACTTGAGCAGCAGCTAAGTCAAAACTCTTTGTGGGAAGATAAGAAATGAAAGATAATATGTAAAATATAAGAACAGTTACTAATGCTGTAGGGACAGATGATATAAAACTCTTCTCTAAAAAAGGAAAATTCTAAATCAGAATTGGGTATCCTTTATTGAGAAAGGAATCTGTTTTGGTTGAAAGAAACCAATGAAATAAATTGTGGAATCATTAAAAAATATACACTATCAAGTTCTTTGTTGAAATAATGAAACATATATAGTTTTATATTCCAAAGAAACAGACTAAGAAATGTATCAAAAGTGCAGTAAAAAAATGATCAAAATTTGAGATTTGAGTTTCTTTTGAAAAAATCAGTTTCTAGGAAAGGGACTATGTATATATCCAGTGAAAGTAAATCATTTTCATATTCATAAAATACATTGCAGTACACTTGACATTTCTGGTAAGGGTGGCTCAGCCAGGCTTAATTATTGCTGACCTAGGAAGTGAAAGGAAGAAACTTTATGCTAATTAATCTACCAGAATAAGTTCTTGAGTGAGACTAAAACAATGACTTTGCTTAAGCATAAACAGCTCATTTCTGATGCTGTGCTTCCATCAACTGTCATTTCCAAACAATTTTCTCTTTCATTGTTTCAATTAGACTCACCTGATCCCAAACTCTGCAAATATATACATTGTATGACTGTTATCCCAGAGAATTACATTCAGGCAGATCTAAAAGGTGCTGCAGAAAAATGTGTTACAGCTCGGTGTTACAGCTCAGTTGTGACAGCATCCTGGATCGGGGTGAGACCAAGCAGCACTAGGAGAGTTGGAGAACTCAGATTTACTATGCCATCAGGCCCAAAGGAGTTAACACTTCAAGCTCTAAACCCCATCTGTAGGTTTACACAGGCTTTTTATAGGCTGCCAGTTTTACACTTTGCAACATCATATGCAAATAAAGTACAACAGAAATTGACCAACCAGGAACAAGCTTTGTAGAAATAGACCAATCAGGAGTGAGCTCCATGCAAATGAAGTACTACAAATGGACCAATCAGAAGTTAGGGAAGTGGACCAATCAGAAGTGAGAGTAATAACCAATCAGAAGTGAGAGTAATGACCAATCAGAAGTGAGAATAATAACCAATCAGGAGTGAAGGAAAGTGAGCTCAGGGAACCAATAGAATTCTAGGTGTAAGTTAGTCACTTTAGAGTCAAAAAGTGATACAGAACCTCTGGGCCAGGGAACCGGATGGTGCTAAGAGGAGAGCAGCGGCCCTGCCCAGGGGTCCTGCTAGTCTTTTTATGGGGCTTCCCACCTCAAAGGGATAGTTTTTTTTATTGTTTTAGACTTTTTTTTTCAATTGGGAGCCTGTTGAAATAGAGTTTTTCTCCATTATAACAAGGTTTCTCATAAACATTCTTCTTAAAGCCTGTTTCACATCCTTGTTCCTAAGGCTATGGAGAAATGGATTCAGCCTGGGACCCACAAAAATACAAATGCTACCACAGTTTTCACTTGTTCAACAAATCGCTCATTTAGTGGTCTTGGATACATGTTTCTATAAAACACACTAACAGCTGTCAGGTGGGAGCCACAGGTGGAGAAGACTTTGCTCTGCCTTTCATTGGAATAAACCTTCATAATGGTGATAAAAATGAAATGTAATAGATGAGTATGATGAGGAGGGAACCTGTGAGGTTAATCCCTGTGGGCAGAAACAGGGCAGTTTGCTTCATTCAGTGTCAGAACACGTTAACATTAAGAGGGCTGGTCAGCACAGTAGAAATGGTTGATGGCGTTGGGCCCACAAAAAGACAAGCAAGAGGTCAGTATCACCTTCACTGTGGCCACCATGGACCCCTAGAGGTAGGGGAGAGTGACCAGGCAAATGCAAAATGGCCTGGACATTCTGCTGTTGTAATGCAGATGATCATGGGCTGACCATATCCATGGCACTGAGCAGTTAAGACTTGGTGAGGAGCAGAGTCATGAATGTTCAGAAAGAAGTCTCCTAAGTATTCCTTTTGCCCACTCCAATTTGCTACTTACAACTTCTCATCTAAGCCCTTTTCTCCCCCTGCCTCTCACTTCCCCTTCCCCTTCTTCTTCTCCTTCTTCGTCTCCTCCTCCTCCTCTGTCTTCCCCTCATCCTCCACTCCCCTCCTCCTCCCCCTCCCCTTTTTATCCCTCCTCCTCCTCAATCTTCTTCCAGGCTTTCCTGATACTGGAAACAAGTAAATGAGTGGAGATCAGAGATAAGCCAGTTAGCTTTTTTAATTCCATTCTTGATGTAATTTAAAAAAAAAAAAACTGTTCAGGTGAAGAATCAGCTTGAAGAAAACCTGAGATTTCAATGCTTAGCTTCTGACTTGTTTTAATATAGCTAGGAAGATTCCTGATAACATTGTGCCTCTATTGTATATTAAGAGTACTTCAGTATTAAACATCTAGTGAATAATTTGATCTGCTTGACTTCGATGAAAGTAAAACTTACCTTTAAATCAATTTTGGTGAGGTAAATTTACTTAGAATAAAATGTAGAAATGTTTAATGCAGTTGGACAAATGTGCACAGACATGCAATCATAAATCAAGTTTTCAAGGCTGCTACACGGGTAGGGAGAGGGCGTGGGAATAGGGTGCAAAAAAAAAAAACCCACAAAACTCACTCAGTGAGATTCTGATATTTTTAGTTGAATAAATACTCCTAGGATTTTTTCAAGCCTTCAGTTACTATTCAGAATTCTGAAAAGTTAATTTTGACAAGTTTTGCCAGTGTGTTCGTGGAAGAGCAAATTTTGGGAGGCCATCACACTTCATTCAGAAGTTAACTCCTTCTAATACAATGGTTTTGAGATTCATTTAAGTTATATTATTGCTTTGTTCATTTTTTATTTCTGTGTAGCGTTCCATTATATGGATGTATCAGAATTTGTTTATCTATATATCTTCCAACATGTGAGTTTCTTTGTGGATATATATATTCTTTGTTCTTGGATAAAAACCTAATACTTTCTGGGTCATAGTTGTATAAGGGACTAAAACACTTTAAGTAATTTTAGAAGAAGGAACTTGTTTTCCAAAGAAGTTGAATTATTTTACACTTCATCAAGTGATGTATTATGACAGTTATTTAAATTGTCATTGTCAATAGTTTGGCAATTTTTTAATTCTTTAATTGATGAGGTTGTGAAGTGGTATGTCTAGGTAGTTATAATTTATATTTTCTTGACAATTATAAATATTGATATTCTTTTCATATGGTTATTGGATATTCATGTTTTCTTTTATGAAGTATCTCTTCACATCTTAGACTTGTTAAAAATTAGTCTGTTTGTATTTTGATCAGTGAACAGTGGAGGGACTTTATGTATTCTGAATAGAAATCCTTGTTAAAATTACTGAATATGAGTATTTTTCCCTAATCTGTGGCTTTCCTAGACTTTCTGCTCCTCAAATCTCTTTCATACTTCATGTTTCTACTTCTCAATTTCATCAGGTGACCTCATCTTAGTGTTAATAAACAAAGCTTATGGTTGGAATTCCCTCTTCCTTACTATAATCTAAAAACTAAACTTCTCTACTCATATTTTCTTCATCCCATGGTACTAAAATTAATGGCTACTCTGTCTGTGCTAAATATTTCACACCTAGTATGAAGCACTGTAAATATATGTTATGCAGTGATTTTGGCCTCAAAGGAGAGTCTAGCTCCCAAAGAATCAAATTATCATTATGCTTTTGAGAATCAAAGACAATTTTAATTGTTTTCTAGGATGATTTTTAGAATAGCCTAGGGAATATACTTAGGAAATACATTATAAATCTTCCCACATTGTTTTTTCCAAAATATAGTAGGTCCACTTTTACAGGTAAGTCATTTGTTCATTAAATATATGTTTTGTTCTTATGTGTGGAGTTTAATATTTCACCATGTGGAAAACTTGAATCTAAAAGCATCTCACTTGTATTTTTCTTCATTGTACTTACTTCTAACTGATGTCGTGTGATATATCTGTATCTGTGAGTTTAACATCTATTCCTTCTCCTACAATATATGCTCCATGAGGTTGAGGGATTCGTTCATTGCTGTAACACCAGACACTAAAACAGGAAAAAACAATTCAATCTCTGCAGTGTAAAAGAATAAATGAGTATGTGAATTCACAAAAAGCAGAGAGAAAAATTCTTCATTCTGAAACTTTTTAGCCATATGTTGAGATAAATTTCACCAATTCAACATCCTTTGATTGAGATCAAGACAGACAGCAATGCGGTTCAGGTGAAAATGCTGTACTGAACATGAATCTTCTGTATGTATCTGAACAATAGGCTATCAGAGCTGCTGGGATCCTAGAAACCCAAACTCCTTCATTTGTCCATTTGAGTGATGCTAATGACCTGATGCTTTTCATAACTGATTTTCATTCCTTTGGCTTTTTTTCCCACAGAGTTTGAAAAACTATCGAATGTGAAGTTCTCCAAGAAGACAGGTATAAATGTATGAATGTATGTATTAAAATATGCAATATTCTTAGAGTATATTCATATATAGTATAATTGCATATTAATAGTGAATTAATCCTATATTAATATACACATAAGGGAGAGAAAGAGAGCCTGAGCTGTAGAGAAGACAGCGATAAGCCAGATATACAGGAAAAATGTTTGTGTAGAAATTTTGATGTATTTGTTGAAAGAAAAGCATGATTTATCATAGATTAATAGGCCAATGAGTAAATATAAAAGGGATGGAATAAATGCAGAAGCTGGATCAGACAACACTCCTCACTTTCTTTGTCACTTCCAGTTTTTAAGGCATAAAAAATGTCTTCCCCAAACCACACTCCGGTGACAGAATTCATTCTCCTGGGACTCACAGACAACTCAGTGTTACAGAAGACCCTGTTGGGGTGTTTCTGATGATCTACCTAGTCATGCTGGCAGGGAACCTGGGCATGATGTTGCTGATCAGGACCAATGCCCACCTCCAAACCCCCATGTACTTCTTCCTCAGCCACCTGTCCTTTGTAGACATATACTATTCATCCAACATCACTCCAAATATGCTGTACAATTTCCTCTCAGACCAGAAGACCATCTCCTATGCTGGATGCTTCATACAGTGTCTGCTCTTCATTGCCATGGTGATCACAGAGCTTTATATCCTTGCTTCAATGGCGTTGGATCACTATGTTGCCATTTGCAGCCCTTTACATTACAGCAGCAAGATGTCCAAGAGCATCTGCCTCTCTCTAGTCACTGTCACTTACTCTTGTAGCTTCCTTCATGGGCTCTCTCAGGCACTGCTGACTTTCCACCTGTCCTTCTGTGGCTCCCATGAAATCAACCATTTCTACTGTGCTGACCCTTCTCTCATGATGCTGGCTTGCTCTGACACCCGAGTCAAGAAGGGCAATGTTTGCAGTTGCTGGTTTTACCCTCTGCAGCTCTCTCCTCATCATTCTCCTGTCCTACGTTTTCATCATGGCCGGCATCTTGAGGATCAGCTCTACGGAAGGCAGGCACAAAGCCTTTTCTACTTGTGGTTCCCACCTGACAACAGTCATTATATTTTATGGAACCCTCTTTTGCATGTACTTAAGGCTCCCATCTGAGAATTCTGTCAAGCAGTCCAAAATAATTGCAGTCTTTTATAGTTTTTTGAGTCCAATGCTAAACCCATTGATCTACAGTTTACAGAATAAGCATGTGATCTCTGCCATGAAGCAAATGATTAAAGGAAATCCCTTTCATAGAATTGCACTTTAGCCATCTGTTTGTAATTACTAAGTATTTGTAATAACATAGTGATTCCCTCCAAAAGAAAACCTAGACTTTTATAGTCATAATTTGTCTTCATAAAATCTCCTCAAAATTAATATCTTCAAGACAAATTATTTTAATACAAACTTTAATGCTGAAATGAAATTATAGTTTCTTTAATGGAGAACCTCTGAAAATAAATTGAGTAATAGTCAGTAATTCCATATAACAATTTAACATCTTTACATATTTGAGTGTAAATATTATAATTAACTCATTCTGTTGGTAACATTAGAAATTCATTTCATTTGAATTTAATGGTCTGCAGAACTACCATGAGGTTCTAAACTGAGTGATTAAGTTTTACACTTCATTTTTTAGAAATGTTATGATCTAATTTCTTATTCAATCTCTGATATAGAACAATGACTCCAGTGCCCATGTAATCTCTGGATTCATCTTGGGGAAATTTTAAATATATGGATCACCCAATGCTTTAAACTTTAATTTAATTTTTTCCCCAACTCACATCATAGGTATCCTGAGAAACTGTTTGTCTGTTTGTAAATACTGGATTATGCTCCTCAACATTGAAAATAAATTGTCAATGTCTCCATGAGTTTCCAGGGATATGGATCCAATTCAGTCATCGAAAAGTACAATGGTATTCTAGTTGTACTTTTCATGTAGTAGCTCTGACTCAGGTCTACTTTATCAAGAGTTAATAGAGTCTATCAATTGACCTGTAGATAGAAAAATTTCCTTGAAACAATATACAGATGAATAAATGTCTACCCATCTCTCTGGAAGAGAAAACCCAATGTTTATTTTGGCTTATAAATCTATCTGTGAAACATTATTTTCTAGATAACACTATTCTAGTCGTTCTCAAATTTTCAATTGAGAAAATCAATAGTATAGAAGTGTATATAAATAGATATGTGAATCATTCACATTGTATGTGCATTAGTGGTCAACCAGATGATTGCACATTGAAAAACTGATTTAATTTTCTTTAAACTGCTTTAAATGTTTGTATTCTAATATTGTGCACTCTGTTTTTAACTAAGACCATAGTACTAAGTGCTTATATGAACCAATGTCTAAATTTACTGTAATGTGTTCAAATTAATTTCCAAAAAATCATCCTGATGACCTGAGTTTTAGAAAATTGAACTTCATTCTTAAGTCTCAGTTAATTGAATAAGGCTGATTCTATTGAATATTTTCACTATAGATAAATAAATTTGGGGACAGATGTGAGAAAGTAGCATTTACCAATGATATGTCCTAAACCAAAGGAAAATTCTTGCATGTATTTGTTATATTTTTTCAATAAATTGATATGCTTATATACTCTTATAGTTAATAAGACACAGTTGGAATATTATGCCATATACAAGTTTGAATATTGATTTTTTAATTGATAGTATAATGTTTGTTTTTTCATACAGACTAAATTTTTAGTGAACATAATTTTTAATGTAGTGTAATACACAATATCAAATCATACTTAAACTTAATTATAAAAATATTACATATCAGTTGTAGAAAATAAAATTGAAAATACTGAAAGCTATTTCAATTTTGGAACAAAATGTAATTTCAATTTTGAATAAAAGTACAATTTATTTGTAATTTCTTTCTAAAAGAGAACTTCTCTCTGCATTTGATATATTTTTTATTTGTTTATCTCAGAAACCATTATTCTATCATATTTATCCTGTTTGTTTTTATGATTGTCTAATATATCTATGTATATATCTTTCTGATTTTTCCTTTAGGATAGATTCCTAAATGTGGAAATGCTGACTAAAGTGCTAAATTTTTCTGTGGGTAAATTTTTCTCCAGAAGTCATCAACCATGTACACTTATGACTAGTAATGTTTGAGAGTAAACATTTCACTGTACCTTTCTTTCTCCTTTTTTTTTTAATTGAAGTACAATTGATTTACAGTATTATATTAGTTTCAGGTGTACAACTTAGTGATTCAATGTTTTTATGGATTATACTCCATTTAAAGTTATTGTATATGAGTTCATTAGTGTCTCCTTTTTTCTTTTTTTAATTACAGATACGAGTGATATAATACGATAATTTCTTCCTCTTTCTGGCTTACTTTACTTAGAATGATGATCCCCAGCTCCACACATGTTGCTTCAAATGGCGTTATTTTATTCTTTTTTTATGGCTGAGTAGTATACAAAATGGAAACAGACATAGTAAGCAATCATGTTTCCTGGGGGAAATGAGGATGGGAGAGGATAAATTTGGGAGTTTGAGATTTGTAACTAATAACTACTATATGTAAAAATAGATAAAAACCAAGTTTCTTCTTTACAGCACAGGAAACTATAGTCAATAACTTGTAATAACTTTTAGTGAAAAAGAATATGAAAATGAATATATGTATGTATATGTATGACTGGGACATTATGCTGTACACCAGAGATTGACACATTGTAATCTGAATATACTTTAATTTGAAAAAAAGAAAGTGATAGTAAAATCTCCACTATATTCCTTGTGCTGTACAATATTTTCCTGCAACTTATTTATTTTATGCATAGTAGTTTGTACCTCTGATCTCATAGCCCTGTCTTACTCCTCCCCCTGTCCTTTCCCCATTTGTAGCCACTAATTTGCCTTCAGAATCTCCCTGCTTTGTTACATTCATTCATTGTAACTTTATTAATGTTAGAAAATAGTATTTAAGATTATTAGCTTCTTTGTTGTCTCAACTGAAATTCTTAGGAAAGGAATTTTTAAAATGGAACAGAAGAATTCAAATATATGTATATTTAACCAGTGAGGGACATACATTAGTTAAGTATTTTCACAGCCATATTTTACAGAAGTATCTTGAATATTTGAGATACAATGTTGTTGTATGTTGTAATATTACATATAACCTTTTTCTCACATTTTAACCCATTTTCACTGCTGTTTATTAAGCAATGCTTTATTTTCCCACTAACTTGTGATGTTATCTTCTCTGTACAACGAATGAATCTTTTAATTTCTTCTTTGACCAATCTATAAGTATTTTAAGTTAAATTCTTGTAATTTATGTAGATTTAAAACACACTTTAATTCCTAGTAGAGAAATTCTATATTCATTATTTTTCCCTTTCAAATTTATCTCAGGAGAATACAAACCAGATATTTCTAGCTATCCAATATTTTCAACCCAGAAATTATGTATATACTGGTTCAATTTATGAGCTATATGCATACATATACATAAAAACAAACAATTGAATATGGCCATACACATGATAAATATTTACTGTAAATTACTGGAAAATATTCAAACATATTTTATTATTTGTAATACTGCTATAGACCTACTGCATAGCACAGGGAACTGTATTCAATTTCTTATAATAACATATAATGGAAGAACATCTGAAAAGAAAATGCATATGCATAACTGAATCACTTTGCTGTAGACCTGAAACTAACATTGTAAATTAACTACATGTCAATAAAAATTTTTCAAAAATTAAAATAGTAGTATCACTATAGTTCAGTCCCCAGATACTAAGAGAAGATGTATGGAATGGAGGCTTTAGGGAGGGCAGATTAGGGATGAAATGTACAGGTGACTTAATTTTTTTTTGCCAGAAAGGTGGTGGCCTATAAATGAGGAGGAAATCATGTAACCTAGGGGCATTAATGCTGTTTAATTATCAACACTTCTAAAAACATTTATTTTTGCATCATCCCAGTGTCCATAATGTAACATAGTTTTCCAACAAAGATATCTAAATACAGACTCCTATTCCTACTGGAATTTCCTTTTGCCAACCACTGCCCCTCTAAAGAACTGACATGCCCTGCATACTCTCAACTGTGAGTCAGTCACTGAAAAAAATTCCGTGTTGATCAGAACTGAAATAACTGAAATACTTCAGCAATGCGAAAGGATGTCTCTCAGCTTAATAGCAGTGAAAGAAATTCACAATAGAAGTCACTTGAATTTGATCATAAAATAATTTAAAATTAAGCAGCACCCAACAAGTTGACAAAAGGTTTTGCTACAAATAAGACAAAGTGGAGACAGTACCAAAATATAAGTTCATAGAAATCATTCAAATAACAACATGTTGAAGGCTATGAATAGAAAATTGATAAAAATTTTAAAATGTTAAAATTAGTGAGTAAAACTCTTGGTAATAAAAATATGAATTAAATACTGTTTTGGGTATTATATTTAAGAGAGTTCAAAGACTGGCACTTTTTTGTACATTGATGATGTCAGGAAAAATAATAATACATTTTTTTCTAGAAATTAACTTAACATTATGTTTTTAGGAGCCTTAGAAATGGACACTTTTACTCAGTCCACTTTTCAGCATATGCTGAAAATAGAAACTTGGGTGAAGATTTTCATCATAATGTCAGTTTTATAGTTGAGAAAAAGGAAACCACTGATACATTAATGCAGGCAGCCCTCACTCTCTGTGATCTCCTATAAATGAAACTGGCGGAACCTGGAAATGTGTCTTTGCTTTGCATGGAACTCTGTGACCACAGCATATTCAAAGTGAGGCCTGCCTACATTTAATACACAATTAAGCACAGACATATGCAAATAGAACTGAGTCCTGCTGTATGTAACTAGAATCCCTGGAAGGTTGTGCTGGCTATGATCTTAGAGGAGAGTTTAAATTTTATGTGACATATTTTGCCCTAGAATGTATACAGACATTAAAACAAAGAAGTTCCCAATTTAAAAAAGGACAAATCATGTTATATAGTATTTTTATGAAAAAGAAGGGTACTCCAATATATACATTATTATAATTTTATAAAATACTAGGGTTAAGCAAAAATTAAAACTTGTTCTTTATGTCTTATGCACCCATTTTCCATGATAAGCAATTATTGCTTTATAAGTACAAAAACAAAAAGTACATATTTTCAAACTCATCAAGGGGGAGAGGGTACAGCTCAGTGGTAGAGTGCATGCTTAGCATGTACTAGGTCTGGGTTCAATCTCCAATATCTCCATTAAAATAAATGAATAAATAACCTACTTACATCCACCACTAATAAAAGGGGATAAAGAGAAATTAAAAAAAAAACAACCAACAAACTATCCATATCCCAAGATATGAAATTAAAGAATATTTATTTACTAATGTTAGAATTGGAATATGAATATAGGGAAAAAAAGCAGGGACTCAAATACGTTCTGTAAAATTGTTGGAACTGGATGATCACTCAGGGTCCTTCTAAATCAAGGTTCTATTATTTTTACCTTTAAAAATATTGTACTTCTGGGTAGGCTGAGATCTTCAGAGATAATCAGGGCTATCCTTATGTGTCTGTTAGGAGTGAGTGATGAGGGCCACTGACTGTCAATTTCTCTACCTACAAATGTTTTAATCTGGAACCCCAATTTTTCTTTCATTCAAAAGTTTACTTCTTAAGAGAAAGTTCCTCTGAATAAAGGCTCTTTTCTTCTTGTGATTAAATATCACTATCATGGTAGCTAGCACACTATGAAATTGAGAAAAAGTGAAATAAGTAAAAGTTGAGTTCCAACAAATTGTATTTGATGCATGAACGTTTTCTGCATTGCATTTATATCTACAATATTCACACATGCACACAATCAAATGAGACTCCCAAGGCCATTAAGGATGTGGGGAAACTAGAGTGTTCATTGGCTGGTGTTGCTTTCTTATATCACTGCATTCAAAATGAGAGAAATATAAAGCAACGATGAATAAAATGGTGGAAACCTATCTTAATAGAATAACTGATCAGAAGCAATAAATTACAGGTGTAAAGATTTTCCTAAAGAGGGAAAAGTAAAGACTCCCTAATTATTAAAAGGAGGTGGTGAACTATGTATGTCATGTCAGTGTTGTTACATTATTCTTTTAAATAAAGGTCAGTTCCAAAGAGTATCAAACAGTCTGAAATATGCTTATGCTACAATTTAGTTGCAAAACACTAAAACCAAATTTCATGCATATTAAACTAGATGTTATTTTAAAATTGTTTGTGGTGAGATGTGACCTGAAAAGAGATGTGTAAAACTGTGGCACAAACAATTGTTAATATTGTAGGGACAAGATGATATAAATATCTTATTTAAGAAATGAAAATTCTAAATCAGGAATGGATATCTCCTATTAATAAGGGTGCCTGTTTTGTTTAAAGGAAATGAAATGAATCATTGGGTCATTAAAATGTAAATATCAGGTTTTTGGTTGAAAGAATAAACATATATGGGTTTCCATTCAAGCAAAGTAGACATAAAAATTCATCAAAGATTTATTCAGACCAAACACAGAAAATTAGAGAAATGAGATTTTTCTGAGAAGATAATCAGATTTCTTTAAGGAATATACATAAGATGTACCAGGGAAGAAAACCAGTTTCTTGAGGAAATTTACTACAATGCACATCACTTTGCTGGTGACAGCAGCTCAGGGATGCTCCATGTTGGTGACCTAGGAAGTGAAAAGGAGAACTTCTCAGCTAACTAACCAAGTGGAAATGCGTTCCTGAGTGACTCTAAAACTGTGAACCAGCTGAATCGTAGACAACTGACTTCTGCTGTCTTGATTCCTGCCCACCGTCATTTCCACACATTTTGCCATTCTGTTTCCATAGACTCTCACTCGATCCCAAGCTCTGCGTGCATATAAACAATGATTGCTATTCCAGAGAGTTGCATCCCAATGTTGGCAGAACCAACAAGGGATACTTTTCGATTGTTTTGGGGGATTCTTTCTTCTTTTATTGGGAAACTGGTAAAATAGAGCTTTTCCCCATCGTACCAAGGTTTCTCATAAATACCCTTCTCAAAGTCTGTTTCACATCCTTGTTTCTCAGGCTGTAGATAAATGGATTCAGCATGGGACTCACAAAAATACAAAACACTGAGACAATTTTCTCATGTTCAAAAGATTGCTTGTTTGCTGGTCTCAGATACATGCAGAACAGGGACTCGTAGAACATAGAGACAGTTGTCATGTGGGACCCACAGGTGGAGAAGGCTTTGCACTGCCCTTCACTGGAACAGATCCTCATGATGGTAATGAAAATGAAAACATAGGGGATGAGGATTATGAGAAGGGAACCTGTGAGGTTAATCCTGGTGGACACAAACAGGGTGGTTTGCTTTAAGTAAGTGTTAGAACACGTCAACATTAAGAGGGCTGGGTCTGCACAGTAGAAATGGTTGACGACGTTGGATCCACAAAAGGACAAGTGAGAGGTCAGTATCACATGCATTGTGGCCACCATGGACCCCCAGAGGTAGGGGAGGGTGACCAGGTGGATGCAGAGTGGCCTGGACACTCTGCTGTTGTAATACAGGGGACTGCAGATGGCCACATACCTGTCATAGGCCATGGCACCAGGCATGTAATACTCAGTAAGGAGCAGGGTCACAAAAACAAAACATTGGGCCAGACATCCCGTGTAGGAAATGGTCTTCTCAGGTAAGAAGTGTGCAAGCATCTGAGGAGAGACATTCATAGAATAAAACATATCTATGCGCGCTAAGTGGGTGAGGAAAAAGCACATGGGGGTTTGCAGCTGGGAGTGAATCTGATTAAATAAAATCATCCCAGGGCTCCCGGCCAGGGTGACGGGGTAATTCAGGAGGAAGACCACACAGAAGACGGGCTGCAGGTCTCGGTGAGTGGTCAGTCACAGCAGAACAATCTCGGTGGCCTCGGGGCCATTGTGCCAGGGAAATAGCTTCATTGTCATATTCTCTATTAAAAGAAGAATGATTTTTCAGATTTAAAAAAGAGAAATGAATTGTGTGCAATTCAAGAATAGATAAAAATGTATCAGTACCCCAAAAAACTGGTTTTGAAAAGAGAGGTTTCAATAAATTGTTACCTCCTTCAGAGATGGAGGAGATTAAGCAGGTGCCTCCCACGGTCAGTGGTGCTGCTTAAACGGGAAAATGTATTTGATAAACATACCTTGAAGTCCATGTACCACCTGTGCTGGTTGTTTTGCTACACCCACCAACACATCTGAATCTGAGTTGGCTCTTTCATACCCCTTTTTGGAAGCAGAACCTTGGATGCTCAAACATAACTGCTACCTGTGTCTGACCATGACATCAGTGCTCAATCAGGGAGGGAGTGGAGGGGGTGACTGGCTTTCTGGAGATTGGTTCTATCATTGCCAGTGCAGGCACACCTGCTGTAACTGGAGTGGCATATACTCCTTGAGAGCCTCGTTGTATATTTATTCAGATTCAGTTTCTTCCTGATTTCTTACTTATTCTCCAACAGCAATCAACCTCTTGGGTCCTTTGAATTTCTCTTCATCCCGTCACCTTTGTTTCAAACCAACAATTGATGGTCTGCATTGTTTCTTCCCCCAGTATTACCTATGATCTCACTAATCTCTTTGTGCCCCACAAAATCCCAATTTATTTTGTATTATATGTTTAATATTCATTGTATTTTATATTTAATATTCCTATTTCAGTTAACCTCATAACTTCCCACCTTCTATCTAAACTAGCAAGAAATCTCTGCTCTACTTCCACACATTGCCTATTGAATCTTAGAACAGCTTGTCAGCATCTCCTCCACTACCAGTCAGGTCTAAGATTAAATTATCTCTTGCCAAAGCTACTGTTAATGATTTTTCTCCTTTCAGTTGGAAACTTTCTATCCACACAAGCCACTGATCTTGTTATAAACATAAATTACATCCTGTTAATGACCTAAAGTGGTTTGCTAATGTTCCATCACACTTGGGCTAAAATCTTCACTTCATACCAGGATCCACAAAGACTTACGTGATCTCTTCCATAACTCCAAACACTTCCACCACTTTCCCTTCAATCCTTTTGTTCCTGCCACAGTGACCTTCTGGTCGTTCCTTAAACATGCTGAGCACATTCCTGCCTCAAGGCCTGTGCACACACTGGTCCCTCTGCCTAAAATGTTCTCCCCTCAGACCTGTAAGTGACTCATTCCATCACTTCAGTTAGGTTTCTCTTCTAATGACTCCTCCTCTGAAAGGCTGGCTTGACTGCTTGTCTAAGTGACTCCATTTCACATAGCTCTTTTACCATGAAGTATGATCTATTTTTTCTACCATTGATCACTTCTGAAGTCATTATTTACTTACATAAATAAGTTTAGTTTCATGTTTTGTCAGCCCCTTCCACTTTTAGAATGTTAGGGAATTTCTTTGGGCCATATCCCCAGAATTTGGGCAAATGTCTGAATCATCAGTGAGCAGGATCCATTAGTTGAATGAATGGATGGAACGAGTAATGTACACTTTTCCACTCACATCACCTGACTTTTCCTGGTATGTAGATTTCTTACTCCCCTGATGGAGACTGAGTTACTACACAAGGCAATGTAAATCTGCTTTGATTATTACGGAGGGAGCAATGCTGTCACTTTTTAATGTAATACTGAATTGAAAAAACCTAACAGAAGCCTTTACAGATGAGGAAGGAAATGTGTTCACATATTTTTTTTCTTCTCACCTTTAGCCTTACACTCACCCAAATCCCTTTAAATTTTTCTCTTAAAAATAAGTGTCTGAAATCATTGAAGCCATATGGAGAGGGAGTGTATTTTCTTGTAGCAAATTTTAAGGTTATAGGCTTGGAGAAGGAAAACAAGTTAAAAGAGAAATACGTCATCTTTAAAATTCCTCGAATTCGCTAAAGCTCCACATCTAAGCCTGCTCTTCTTCTTAGCCGTGTTGGGAAATGCACCTGTAACTGAGGTCTGGAGCAGTGGCAAGGTCTGCCCGACCTCCTGATACATCACAAGTCACCTGCTGTCTTTGGCAGAAGGAGTCTGGACTTTGTCTGCCTCCTGTTTGGTCTCAATCTGGCAACCTTATAGTCACTACTAATTCCATTTGTTGTTCTAAAGAAGAAACAGTAAGAAAACAAGCAGTATTTCGTATGAGTTCTTGATTTTCAGAACAGTCAGACTTACCTGTGGAGAACAGTGGTTTCTTGGCCTCCATGAAGGTCCCCAAATAGGAGGGTTTATATCTGAATGGGGTCCAGCCCTGAAGCATTCATCAAGAAATCACCTATGGAACATCGTTAGAACTCCCTCCAGAGGTGCTGACGAAAGTCACATCTTAATGAAGTGGATCTTAATTTATGGGTTAATCATTATATGTACACAGTGTCTTTTAGAAAATGCAAAAATGCATCATACTGATTTTGATATTGAAAGTAGTTTTTGGGCAGATAAAAAGCTATTCCTCCCTTTATACTGAAAGGTCTCTGCATGTTTCTGTGTACCTTATCCTCAGCTGGGGTAATGTTTCCCTCTTCCAAGTGCCCACTGTTGTCTCTGCCTCTCTTGTGGTCCATGCCTCCTTCATAACTTTTCTAATTCTTTTAAGGACAGTAATTGTCTAAGGACAAAATTAATGCCAATTTCATCTGCTATCCCCAGTAGCAATCTGTAAACACTTTGAGTGCACATTTAATCTTTAAAGAAGAGTTACTGAATAAAAAAATAGTGATGCTAGGCAGAAAGTTGTGAATTCATGGACTTTCGTGTAAATAGTACATTATCCTGTTTTCGTGAGTAATCTAAGAGCATTTCATCTTGTGAATTAAAACACAGGGAATCAGTTTTTAGAACCTCAGATCCAACTGAAAGATCAGTTTAAATGAAATTAGTTCAAGTAGACATTAGCATAGGCCACTTATACAAAGATATTTTAATTCATGACTCCTGATATATATTAACTCACACAGTATTTTTCTTTAGGTCTTATCTACATTAGTGCTTGAAATTAGAGTCAAGTCCTAGTATTTCTGACCAGATGTATAATAATGCTACTATAAATAAGAAAAATAATGCAGCAATATTATAACTTCCATATGATTAAGCCAATCTTCCTCTCTCTAACTCCATCTACCATTCACTACTCACATAAAAAATATAGATTATTACAGAAAAAAATAAACAGAAGTAAGTCTTGCCTTTGGGCACAGGCATACTAATAATCCATTTAAAAAAGTGATTTAAAGCCTTAGGAGAGCTCTCTGAGCCTGGCTGTCCCACACTACTCACTGGAGGCATGGCCCTGAGTCAGTCTGGTAGGCGGCCACAGCGAAGTAAACCTTGGGTTCACACAGCAGTTCATCCACACTCGGACTTGGGTTAATGCTCCGACAGTTTCTCATTTCCATGGGACATAAACAGCACCCAGGTTTCCAAAATTCCACGTCTTCCTAATAGAGGAATAGGCAAAAAGCTAAACGGGATGACTGGGACAGGTGCACCAGTGAAGCTGAGAACCCACAGCAGATGTCCTGGGCCAGGACTCATGACATAAACAGATCAGACCTAAGCAGGGCCTGTAATTCCCTTAAGAGCCAAGATGCAGCCGGGTCAGCAGGGAGGGTCAGCAGGCCCCGTCCAGCCCAGAGGGGACAGTGACCCCAAATTGCACTGGTCCTAGAGACTGGCAGCAGAGTAAACTAAGCATCCATGTCAGAGACCAAGGCAGACCAGAGAGAAGCAGGAAGGTAATGAGTGCAGATCAAAGCCTTCCTTTCCGGTGCTGGGAGGCCTCCACAGTCATATGAGGGAAAAAAGATGAGACTATGAAGCGCTGGCCATTGCCTTGAAGGGAAGGATCCAACAAAAGAGTTTATTTAAATTATTGACTAAGTCCAAAGCTGCTCTTTAAAATAAAACCACACTTCACAAGTTCATGTATGTAATTACACCTTGACGTGAGGCCCCAGGTAATACAATTAAAGATATTGGGCCATTAACATTTTTTTCTGAAAAGATGAGTGAAATATACATAATTTTTATACACTAGTTCCCATAAACTTGCAAGGAAGAAACCAAAGCTCTTGGGCAAAGATCTTTCAGGTTTGGAAAAAAAAAAAGCCACATTTCAACAAACCTACTGGACAAAAACTATTTTCATAATAACAAAATAAAGAACTTGAAATGGATGAAAGTTCTCCTATAATATTATAATTTATTCATAGTTTATAACACTTGGGCCTAAATACAGGCCACTGTCAAATTCTTCATTAAATATGTTGGTTAGAAGGAATTATGTTTCAACAGGTAGTTAAGAAATTATGTTTCCTCATTAAAGTGACATATTTGGTTCATTACAGAAATTCAAATTTGCTCACTAATCTTATGATTGTTGACATGTAGAGATGGTTTTGCAAATGTTTTTACAGTCACCTTCAGCCTTATAATCTTGGATACATGCCTTTGGTAGTCTCCATTATCTCTGGATTTTCCTAAATTCAGGTTGAACAAATAGAACTAATTGGTTTTATAGTTGACTCACTAATAAAAAAACACACACTAAAAACTTGTTTTACCGTCTATCTGCTCAGCTGGATTGGACTCCTGTGGAAGAGAAGAGCACTTCCAGATTTTCAAGCTACATTTTCACATTTTCTTTACCCTATCTGGCAATGGAGCTTGTATTATTTGCAACCCTCTTAGCATGACAGCTGGTATCCTCTGCTGAGTGCTTATCAGATAGCAGCCACGAGTGTGCTAAGTACTGAGAAATGGTTGTACACATTCATTGCCAAGGAAAGACAGAGTTTATTGAACATTTGCAATGTCCTTGTGATACAGATATTGTAAAGTATTTCTTACAGATTAAAGACCTGAATATCAGAGAAATTAAATCAATTTTTCCTAGAACACAGAGCTAGGTTTCAAATCAAATACTGCTGTCTTATGTATTTCTGGGCTGGCTCTGAAATCACTCCAAACCATAGGAGTTTTGATGTTTAATAGTAAGTTATGTTTCAGATTTCTCAAAATTTAGGAATATATATACATATATTCATTACATAGACATATACTTATGTACAAATGTATGCATTATATAATATATATTATAAAATATATTATTATTTCTATACATCTAGGCACAAAGGACTGGTACTAGGCTGACAGTGTGCTGGCAGTGGATGAGATAAAAAGTGGGCAGAGCTGTTACTTGCTTTTCTTGCATCTTTCAATTCCAGGTCATGGCACTTCCTTAAAGTTGAAATATTTATTTAAGAAATGAATTAATAAAAGTTGATTAGCTTTTAAGAAAGGAGATCTCCTAATAACTGTCAAAGTAATGTTGCAAACTCCTCTAAGGTTAATTGCAGGAATTCCTTCCTTCTTCTCTCCTCCTCCTCCACCTCGTAATCTTCCATCTTCTCCTCCTTCTCCCCATCCTTCTCCTTCTTCTTCCTCATGTGGGAAAAGTTGACTCTTAAGGCATTTAAAAAGTCAAGGAGGTGATATCTGGCTGTGGGAGGGAGTGGGAGGAGGAAATCAAGGATGACGGAGACTTCTGGGATGCACACAGGTGAATGGGGGTGCCAACTGCAATAACAAGGATTGAGGCAGAGGTTTTTAAATGACTTTGGAGGAAAAGAGACTGAAGGACATTTCTGATTTCTCTCCATCGACCCCCACAGGCTTGCTGTGGTAGGGTGAATGGAGCTTGGTGAGATGATGAAAAGCATCATTTGCAGCTGCCTGGCTGTCAGTACAAGACATCCTCTTCTCTATGTGACTGACATGTGTGTCTCATCTCAATCAGATGTGCTGATATGTCATGGCTCTGGAAAGGGAAGGAGGGAGCAAGAGTTGTCTCACAGCTCTGCTGTGCCCAGGTGACTTCCATCCAGAGGAGAGAGTCAAGAAAGCATGTCTAAGCCACATTCTGAAACCGATTTTACCTGTGGTGATGCCAGTAATATTAATATCTGACTCCCCTGTGTAGTATTCCGCCAAATCAGAAGCCAGAAGGAGGGTGATTCAATGACCCCTTTAACATCCGACAATGATGAAGCCAGGGATATCTCAAACTTTAACAAGAGGAGTAATTATTATTACAATAATGACTATTACTGCTCCAACTTCCAATGTAATATTTATTGAATAAGTACCATGTACCACTCTCACCTGAATAAGGGACATGGAATAAAACAAAATGCTACTCAGATGGTTTAACTGAAGGGAATTTAAGGAAAAGACAGAGAATCAGTGAAAGAAATGTTAAAGAAATTAGTCAAAGACTTAAGCATCTGGAGGCTGATTGCAGCAGGCAATTTCCAATGTAGCACTGATGTGGTCCGGGCAGGGACAACTGTCTGGAGTCCAGTGAGGACCAGAACCAGGAAGAGCCCTGGCCACCTTCTCAACACACACCCCAGCAGGGGATTGCTTGGAAGGATGCAGCTACTCCAGTGCCTTCTCTGTGAAACTGGGAGAAAAGGAAAGGGCAGTTGGGCTACTGTTCTCTTCCTCCCACCTCTGACGTGCTGCTGGTTTCTCCCACTGGCAAAAATCAGCTGGAGACAAGACAACGGGTCTGGGTGGGGCAGGCTGACAAAGGAAGAATCACCAGCACATTTATATTATCTGAATACCCACAATGTCTCCATTGCTGTGCAATATAATACCTATTAAAAAATAAAATAAAATCAGGAAATAACCAGTCTAAGTTCAACAATACTTGATTGATCTCCAACAGTTTTCTAGACTCCAAACTTACTCCACACACCATGCTCTGTTTTATCCTTTGTAAACAAGATAACTTAATAGTTCCCCCAAGTCAAGTCTCCAAATATTGAGGCACTCAGGCATAAATTAAAATAAATAATGAATCCCATTGCTTCAGTTTCAGGAGATTTGATGTCTTGATGATACTGAGGAGTGGCAAAAAAAATCATGTTCTCAATCAGGTTATAATTTAAAAAGAATAAAACAGTGGTGGTTGTGTATAGTCTGAATGACTGTCTGCTGGAAGTAATTGCACCACAGGGAGCTGGTCCCTCTATGACAATTCTGCTATAAACTCCTCTGGTCCTTCCCGGCCACGCTGTCACTAGAATCACTCTTCTTTCACAGGTAGGATTAGTCATTGTTAAAATACACTTTACACTCCAGAAATAAATATTTTAATGAACAAAAATAAAATTATGGCCTGAAACATATTCTGATGAATTATCAAACATCTTAATCTAAATTCTGCTATTCTTCTGATGATTGTCTCCTCCCCATCCAGGGTGTCTTTTTATATTTTATTTTTCCCCTAACCTCTCCCAGCTTGAGTATTTACTATCACTGTTATGTGTGGTGTTAAGTGCCACAGGCATATGGTTTATGTGCGGTGTGTTTATCTGTTTCTACACAAAGAGCATGGATTTACTTTCATGCCCCATGAACACACTCATGCCCCCAATAACTGGCTATATTTTACAAAGGCTCAGATATCCTGAGCTGAGTATAAAGCTTTGGTGATATGTGGGCCAATTGATACAGACAAGAGCAGGGGAAATGGACATGCATTTTGGGGTGAGGGATCATCCTGAAAATGATCGTGAGTTTAGAAGGGCTGGTGGACAGAGTCCAGTTCTAGAAGGATTCGTGTCATTTATCAGTGCTACCTCCTTGAGTCCATGTAGCTGTGAAAACATGTGACTGATGCTTTGATATCACATCAAAAGGCATACTGATAGTACAGGGAACTATAATCAATACCTTGTAATAGCCTGTAGGGAAAAACAATACAAAAAAGAATGTAAATAAATATATATGTATAATGGGATCACCATGCTGTACACCAGAAATTAATACATTGTAATATAATAATATAATATAATACAATAAAAAAGATATAATAGGAAACAAATGATCCTAATTTCAAAGAAAAGTAATGTTTAAGGGACATATAAGTAAACAATTTATGAAAACTAAATCAGGAAATAATACAAGATTTTCAAGTATGAAAAGACTTTCAAAACAGGGTTTGGGAGTGTGACTGCCTATACACAAGAGAACTCTATTTGTTTAGGTACCTGAAACATCAGTCTCATACTTGCTATGCTATTTCTTTGTGTTACACACATTTACAAGTTGGAGAGAGGAGTAAGTATCCGACGACATGATGTGGGTAATGGAAAAATGACCAAAGACAAATGCATTTTTATTTCCTTTACTTTAGGCCTCATTTGAAGTTGAGCAAGCATAATGGTAAGGACAAACTACACAGTGGGGACTGAGTTTATTATCCTGGGACTGACAGACGGGGCGGAGCTGCAGCCTGTCCTTTTTGCAGGGTTCCTAGTCATCTACCTCATCCTGGTAATCAGCAATGTGAGCATGATTTTCTTTTTTTTTAATTTTTTAAACATTTTTTATTGATTTATAATCATTTTACAATGTTGTGTCAAATTCCAGTGTTCAGCACAATTTTTCAGTCATACATGGACATATACACACTCATTGTCACATGTTTTTCTCTGTGAGTTATCATAAAATTTTGTGTATATTTCCCTGTGCTATACAGTGTAATCTTGTTTATCTATTCTACAATTTTGAAATCCCAGTCTATCCCTTCCCACCCTCCACCCCCCTGGTAACCACAAATCTGTATTCTCTGTCTGTGAGTCTATTTCTGTCCTGTATTTATGCTTTGTTTTTGTTTGTTTGTGTTTTTGCTTTTAGATTCCACTTATGAGTGATCCCATATAGTATTTTTCTTTCTCTTTCTGGCTTACTTCACTTAGAATGACATTCTCCAGGAGCATCCATGTTGCTGCAAATGGTATTATGTTGTCGGTTTTTATAGCTGAGTAGTATTCCATTGTATAAATATACCACATCTTCTTTATCCAGTCACCTGTTGATGGACATTTAGGCTGTTTGAGCATGATTTTCTTAATCAGAACTGACTCAAAACTTCACACTCCAATGTACTTCTTCATCAGTCACCTCTCCTTTGTAGATCTCTGTTATGTCACCAATGTCACTCCTCAGATGCTGCTTAATCTCTTGTCCAAGAGAAGAACCATTTCCTTGCTAGGTTGCTTTATACAGTTCCACTTTTTCATTGCCCTGGTGATCACAGATTATTACATGTTCGCAGTGATGGCTTATGGCCGCTATGTGGCCATCTGCAAACCCTTGTCATATGGAAGCAAAGTGTCCTGACGTGTCTGCCTCTCTCTTGTTGCTGCTAATTATATTTATGGGTTTGCAAAGGGTCTGGCACAGACATCCTGCTGCTCCACCTCTCCTTCTGTGGACTCAATGCAATCAACCACTTTTACTGTGCAGACCCACCTCTCATGGTCCTGGCCTGCTCAGACACTTACGTCAAAGAGACTGCCATGTTCATGGTGGCTGGCGCCAACCTCACCTGTTCTTTCACCATCATCCTCATCTCCTACATCTTCATCTTCTCAGCCATCCTGCGCATCTGCTCAGCATAGGGGAGGCACAAGGCCTTCTCGACCTGCGGGTCCCTTCTGACCACTGTCACTATCTTTTATGGGACACTGTTCAGCATGCACCTGAGGCCCCCTTCTGAGGCATCTGTAGAACAGGGGGAAATTGTAGCTGTCTTTTATACTTTTGTGAGCCCCATGTTAAATCCTTTGATCTATAGTTTTTGAAACAAAGAAGTTAAAAACACAGTAAGGAAAGTGATTCAAAAGAAATTGTTTGCCCAGTAGCATAGACATTTGGTCACAGGTATCGAACATATCAATGTTCTCTACCAATTAGTGAGCATTTAAAATAACAAATCAATATCTGTCATGGAGTTTGTTTTTGTCTCCTGTAATTTGCCTGTGAGACTTGGAAGAAAGTGTCAAAGTATTAGCTCATGTTCACAGCATTGGCTCATTCTATTTAAAAAAAAACACATGTAGAAAGTCAAAGACAAGACTAGATAGCATTGTTATTATTGCTCTAAAAGTCAATAGTCAATAAAGGACAGATAATTTTATACACAGTAGTCATACAGGTACAAAGTTATAAAAGACATAAGTGAAAGACGATGCTACAGCAATGACAGTTTGCTAGAATTTGGGGGGTTAATGATTTCCAAACTATTTTCCAGAAACTTGTTAACCATAGCATGAGAGGTTTTTGCTTGATTATTTGGTTGGGTTGCCCTTCTGTTCAAATTATATATCAATGAAGATCTTTGGGGATCTCAGGTCATTACTCTAAGAACTATCTTTCCATGTTAGCACTGGCCCAATAGAATCTTCATTCATAAAGCTTTTTGATGGAAATGTCTGATTTCCTTCAATTTTTTTATTATTTCTTTTAATTTTTTTGACCAATATATATCCCTATAGTGAAACTGGTTTTGTGGTTTCATTTTTTTCGTCATAAACTATTACCAGCATGGACCCCAAAATAGAAAATGCCATAAAGACCACTCGTTCAAGCATATCTGATCACTGTCAAGTCTTCATTCAAAGCTGCTTTTGTTCCAGATACTGCACACCTCTCCAGTCATGGGCCCCACTGCTCTCTTTGGCGTCTCCTCCTCAGGCACACAAGGCAGGGAAGCCTCTGGTGCCAAAAATCTCTCAGAAAAGATGGGAGCTGAGCAGAGCAGGGGTCTAGTAGTCAATCTAGTTGAATTTTCTGCTTTTTCCAGGTCTTATCCCTCTGAGTATTTGTTTCGTACATACAACTGAGAGAGTTGTTTGTGGACTTTATTTCTTTTTGCAATTTTTTTTGGGAAACCTTGAGGTTAAAATTAGACCATGTCAAGTAATAATCTCATAGTATTCCTTTTACTATTTATAGTTTTCATCCCATCTATGATACTTATTCTCTAAAGGCCGGTTCTGTCTGATGTGCATTTACCATAAGCAGTATTTATTTTTTTTATCATTTTTAGCTACTTAACACCTATTGTGTGTATTTCTCCCTTTTTCATATTGAAGTATAGTTGATTTAGATATTATAGAGAGTTCTGGATTTATAGCAGAGTGACTTCCAATTTTTAAAGGTTATTTTCCATTTATAGTTATTATAACATATTGGCTGCATTCCCTGTGCTGTACATATACCCTCATAACGTATTTACTTTATATATTGTCATTTGCATCTCTTAATTTCCTACCCCATCTTGGCCCTTTGCCCTTTCCCTTCCCCACTGGTAACCACTAGTTTGTTCTCTGTATCTGTGAGTCTGTTTCTTTTTTGTTATAATCACTCACTTGTTTTGTTTCATATTATGGATTCCACAGATAAGTGACAACATACAGTGTTTGTCATTGTCTGACTTTTTCACTTATCACAGTAGTCTTATCTTCAAGCCCTGAGTTTTTTAATCACCGAATTTCTTATTTTATTGTGAATATTGATACTCCAGAATACTTTCTAACAGGTTTTTTGTGCTTTAAGAAAATTTTCCCTCTGCCTTTCCCTTTACTGACTAAGAATTCAGTTGTATTTTCAAAATTCTTTTTCTTTTTAATTCTTCTTTGATTATTACACATTCCATACTCAATTTTTAATAAATTCCCTTAAGTCTTAATACACCTACTTGCCTTAATGAAGTCTCCATTGATCAGTAAGTCTACTTTGCTATGATACAATGAAAGAAACTTAGACTATTTAAGCCTGGCTACATCCTGCTTCTAACATATGCTTTCATTTGCAGGCATAGAATAATAAATTATCATTTAATGATGAATCTTAAATATTATTATATGTGTTACATATGATAACAATGATAATTGGGTTTGATCCTATTTCTTCAATATCAATGTTCCTTTAACTTTAGTGACCTTTTCCAGAGTCTCATTGTTCTTTCAGGGTTTCTACCCTTCATTCATGATTTTGTTTTCTTCTGTGAAATGAATACCCTTAATCAATTCTTTCAGTGAAAGTTTCTCTGTTTTCACTTGTCTGAGAATTTCCTGTCTTAACTTTCATTCTCAAAGAACAATTTATTTAGGTATGAATGTAGACAGACAGATACTTGCATTCAGTATTTAAAAATGTTTCAACTTGGTATGTGAAGGCAGGCATTCAAATCCCACCCTGCCACTCAACAGCCACATGGCAGGGTGAGTTAGACATCACTGTTCCTGGAGTGGCACTTCTACTTCTTTAGCTAAGACTTCAGAATAAGTCCATATCTGTTATTTTTTTTTTGAGAAATCAACTAAATTACCTGCATAAAAGGTGTTTGCCAATTACCTTGTCTATTTCTGCCTATTCCTGATCCTGTCCCAGACAGCGATGCCCATCAAGGAGGACTCTGATAAAAGCTCTGGATTTTAGAGAGGAGACAGTTTCAGTATAAAAGAAAAACATAAAACTCAGACGATCATCAGAATTTCAAGTTGAAATTCTTTGTGTGGTTCCCATAAAACTCTTAGGGTAAACAGTAATTTGAAATTATGGAGAATATGACTGAGGCTTGCAATTTGCTTTCTGATCCCCAAGTGTTCCAATTAATTCTGAAAAAAGTGATTCCCAATGCCACACTCATTCCTGCTGCTCTTCAGTCCTTCTGAGATCTGCTTTAAGGGCAGTTCCCTGCCTCCGATATCCTACTAGAAATATGGTTGCCTTTGTGGGCTTGGAGAGGCATTAATGAACTCCCTCAATCAGAGTTTGAGAAAATAGGTGCCTATTAGAACCAGAAGTAAGTCTTTGTGTTTCTACTTTAGTTTCAGTCAAGAGGGGATTTTATTAAAGTCTCAAACTGATGCCCACAAATTTGTACCTTGTTTGCTCAAAATATGTACAAGCAATCCTTTCTGTTTTCAGTATCAGAGTTTGAACGGCAACTAATTTTCTGGACAAAAAACTTATTGAAATTCTATTGCTCTTTCTGGACAACATTTTACAGACCCGTTGCTAGAGCAAAAGAACCAAGAAAGGCAAACACTCTGTTCACCCCACACAAACATAAGGACATGTCTTCATGCATAAGACAGAGATGATCCTAAATATAAGACTTCTTATCCTCAGAGCACAGGAATCTAAGAGCCACCTAAGGAAGATATTCAAATCTTTCCTCTGACCTGACCCAGCAGCCAGATCAGCTGTGATTTTCCTTCTCTGTAAACATGAACTCTTTATAATCTTATTTTTTTAATCTCTTTCCACTTATCAGCACTACTGCTTTACCTCAGTTGGTTACATCTGGATCCCACATAAGTTTCTGAGCTTGTGAGTTAAAGATATTTCAGATCCAACAGGCAATCATTAAGTGACATGTAATAAATGAGACCTTCTGCAAGTGAAATCTCAAATCCAATTTCCTGCTATGTCTTTATAACTTTGAAATTCCAACATCCTGATCTTTGTCTTTCCATTATTTTCTGTCCTGGTAACCACCACCTCTCTCTTTCTGGGTGCTGAAGAGTATGAGGACTCTCCTGAGCCACCTTGCTGCTGTCATACAAACAGATATCCTTTTTTCTCAGAGTATTTTTTGTGACACTTCTTGCAGAGAAGCTGCAACTAACCACCAACTCCTGTTCTCCAGTGGAGGTTGTGACATTTTGGCAGGAAACTGATAGGTAGAGATGGATCAGATTCTCAATGAAGTGAAACAACTGTGTTTTAGGAAACACCTCACTTATGACCTTCTGTGCTGCTCTGTGTGAACTCTGTACCCATGCATACAAGTTCCAAAGAAAGGTCACGTATAGTGTCTTCATATTTTCTTTTTTATATAAATTTCATGTTATATGTATTTTACTATAATTTTTATTGAATGAAAGATTCTTAAAATTCTGTAGTGCTTTACAGTTTTCAAAAGTTTCACAAATAATTTGGTAGAATCCCATAATAACCCTTTTCTTCTACACCATCTTGCCCTCCCCTTTCCCTCTCCCCAATGGTAACCACTAATTTGTTCTCTATATCTGTGTCTGCTTTTTCATTTTATTCACTAGTTTGTTGTATTTTTTAGATTCCACATATAAGTGATATCATACAGTATTTGTCTTTCTCTTTTTGACTTATTTCACTTAGCACAATGCTTTCCAAGTCCATCCATGTTGCCACAAATGGGAAATTTTGTTCTTTTTTATGGCTGAGTAATATTCCATTTGCATATACACTGCATCTTCTTTATTCACTCACCTGCAGATGGACACTCAGATTGTTTCTATACCTTGTCAACTGTAAACAGTGCTGCTATGAGCTTTGGGGTGCATGTATCTTTTCAAATTAGTGTTTTGGGTGTTTTTCTGGATATATGCCCAGGAGTGGAGGTGATGGCTCAGTGGTAGTTCTGTTCTTTTTCCCTCCTAGAACACCCTTCTTAAAAGAGCCTTGTTGCTTGTTTTCCTTCTCCTTCAATTTGTTGCTTTTATGAATTTTGTTGGTATTATTATTAAAATGTGAACTTCCTGTCTTCCAAATTCCATTTGAAACACTATGGACTTACAGCATAGTCTGTTCACTAGAATGTGGGTGCCACAAAGGCAGGTGTTTTTGAAGGTTTTGTTCATTTTGTAACTGAAGTGCCTAATCACACAATATGCTGAGTACTAAGAAATACTTGTCTTATGAATATCTAGTCTGACATCTGCAAAGACATGAGAAGGAGACAGGACAGATATTATTATGTCCATTTGCAAATGAGAAAAATGATGTGAATCTTGGTTAAGGATCACTGTATGTTATCAGTAACTATTATTAGCATATTCAGCAAATATTAACTAAGTACATAATGTTCTTGGTAAAGGAGATATAGGTGCAAAATAACTTGTCACTATCTTTCTAAAACTTATAATAAAGTAATGTAGAAATGAAACAAGAATTGTGTAGGTTTTGAAAAATATTAACCAAAAGTGAACAGACAAAAATAAAAGCATCTGGGGAGAAAGGAGGAGAGGACTCAGGATAGTTAAGTGGCGAAGACGAGCTAAAAATCCATCAGGATTGTAATTCCGCTGGATAAATACAATTGTGATTAATAACTTAAATACTAACCACACCAAAGTTACTTCTTTTCTTTATCAACATATTATGTCTTTACTGTAGACTGTTCTCAAAATACTGCCTGAGAATTCATTTGATTTGATAATTCTTTATTCATTTATTTGACATATATGACTGTGCCTTTTTAAAGTGTGATTCTAGAAGCATCTTCATTAGAGTCTCCTGTATAATTGTTAAATGTGAAGATTCCAGTATCCCATGTGACGCTTTCTGAAACCAACTTTCTGTCAATTTGCTTGATTAAAAAGCTTCTCAAATAAATGCTTTGTACACTAAAGTTAAAAAAAGTCCTTAGCTCTTCTAAGGATCTGATGTCACGAAAAGCTCTGTAGGGATACAGAGATGAGTGCAAGTTTGCAAATAATTCATTCTTTCGTGCTCATACTATTTTTTTTCTTTTCCTTTTTGCAATTCAGTATGCTTAGAAGTCACAGTACAGTAATGAACTATACTTTGTCCTGGACACTGAGGAACTAATATATGAGTAGAAAGGGGATACTTTATGGGGATATAATGTGCTCAAAATAGAGTATGTAGGGCATGCATGAAGCAAATAGTAGAGAGGGATTAATTCATACCCATGTATGACAGGAATGGGCTGAGACATTCTCAGAAATGACTGGCTTTTAAACTGAGCCTTATAGGGGAAAAACAGTGCAGGGAGGTAGGGGATATGCAGCTTTGGTGTACAGATAGGTAGAACTGTAGGTATAATTATGGTTATCTATAGGTACAGCCTGTAGGTAAGAGAGAGAAATGCAATAGTAATTTGTTATATAGACAGCTTAGATAATGGCTTAGGCATAAGTATACTTATCAGTAGGTACAGCCATTAGTACAGGTGAACCTAGGGTAAATATGATAGTAGTGCAGTATAGAGAAAATGGAAATAATAACTCAGTAGAAGTACAACATTGGGTTATGGCAGTATTTATTTGGGATAGTATCTGGAGGGGAAGAGGAAAATCATTTCAATAGTCAGTAATGCGATTTGCACCTTCATGTCTGCTTTCATTGCATTTGTTCCAGATGCAGGCACAGACTCAGAGAATGCCCATCACCAATGACAGTGTGATAACAGAATTCATTCTTCTGGGGCTCACAGATCACCCAGAGTTCCAGCCTCTGTTCTTTGTGCTGTGTCTGGTTGTTTACTTTGTCACCCTCCTAGGCAACCGTGGTGCTGGTAATCAGACTGGACTCTCGCCTGCACACGCCCATGTACTTCTTCCTCACTAACCTGGCCTTTGTGGACTTGTGCTACACCTCGACTGCAACCCCACAGATGCTGACTAACCTGTTGTCAGATAGGAAGACAATCACCTTTGCTGGCTGCTTTGCACAGTGTTACCTTTTCATAGCACTACTCCTCACTGAGTTTTACTTGCTGGCAGCAATGGCCTATGACTGCTAAGTGGCCATATGCAGCCCTCTGCACTACAGTATGAAGATGTCCAGGCATGTCTGCCTTTGCTTTGCCACATCCCCTTATGTCTGTGGTTTCTCAGATAGGCTGTTCCAGGCCATCCAGAACTTCCACTTGAACTTCTGTAGATCCAATATCATCAACCACTTCTACTGTGCTGACCCGCCACTCATCAAGCTTTCTTGTTCTGACAGTTATGTCAAAGAGCTTGCCATGTTCTTATCAGCTGGCTTCAACTTCTCCAATTCCTTCACCATCATCCTGGTGTCTTATGCCTTCATCATTGCTGCCATTCTCAAGATCAAGTCAGCAGAGGGAAGGCACAAGGCATTCTCTACCTGTGGTTCCCACATGCTGGCCTTAACCCATTTTATGGGACTCTCTTCTGCATGTATGTAAGACCACCATCAGAGAAGACTGTTGAGGAATCCAAAATAATAGCTGTTTTCTACACCTTTGTAAGCCCAGTTCTCAACCCACTGATCTACAGTCTGTGAAACAAAGACATAAAACGAGCATTGAAGAGAGTCCTCAGATGAGATGAAATATGGTCACCAAGGTAGCAACACCTCCAATTTCCAATAAACCATAAACTCTAAATTCTTGGCTAAATATCTTTGCATTTTATGATGAGTTTTAATATTCTTTATGGATATGTCTCAGACGTCCTCGGGTCTGAGAGAAAATGAGTTGCACTTATTAGTCTAGGCGCTTTCCACTCAATGTTTTGTCCGTGGACCAGCATAAATGTGAGATCATACAGTGTTTATCTTTCCATTTGTCTGACTTATTTCACTTAACATAATGACCTCAAGGATCTTTCATGTTGTAGCAGATAGCAATTTACTTTTATTTTTAGGCTGAATAATGTTCCGGTGTTGTGTGTATGTGTGTGTATGTGTGTGTATGATATTATCTTTATGTATTAATTTATTGATTGGCCCTTAGGTTGTGTCCATGTCTTGGCTGTAATGAATAATGTTGCAATGAACATGGAGCAAAAACCTCTTTTAGGTCATGATTTTATTTCCTCTGGATATACTTCTAGTCCAGAAATGCATTTACTGAAGCATACGGTAGTTCTATTTTTGAATTTTAAAGACATCTCTGTATTGTTTTTCATAGTGAATATACCAATATGCATTTCCATCAATAATGAGTTCCCTTTTCTCCACATTCTTTCCAGTACTAGTTATCACTTTTCTGTTTGATACCAGCCATTCTGACAATGTAAATGTATATCTAACTGTGACTTTAATTTCCATTCATCTCTTGATGTGATTTTGAGCACCTTTTCATCTACTTTTTGGCCATTTGTATGTCTTCTTTTGGAAAAATATTTATTCAGGTCCTTTGCTTATTTTTTTAAAAATTAAATTATTTACTTTTTAAATTCAATTTCATGGGTTTCAGTTTTAGTTTTGTGAATATATGTGATTGCTTCTTAATTATACATGGTTTACCAATACTTTGGTTAAAAAAAAATTGCAAATATTTTCTCCCCAAACCATAGGTTTCATTTTCATTTTGCTGATTGTTTCTCTTCTTGTGCAAAAGCTTTAAATTGAATGTAGTCTCATGTGTCTAATTATGTTGTTGTTACCTGTCTTTTGTTGTCATACACAAAACACCATCACCAAGACCAAAAATTCAAAGAGTATTTCCACTATGTTTCCTTCTAGGTATTTTATCATTGCACATCTTATGTTTAAGTCCTTAGTCCATTTCAGATTAATTTTGGGGAATGATGTATGATAGGAGTTCAGTTTAATTCTCTTGCATGTGGTTGTCCAGTGTTCCCAACACCATTCATTGAAGACACTAACCTTTCCTCATTGAATATTTTTGGCTCCCTTTTCAAAAATTTATTGGCCACATATGTAGGGGTTTAATTCTGGGCTTCCAGTTCATTGGTAAATGTGTACATTTTTAAATATCTGTCCCATACTGTTCTCATTACTACAGCTTTGTAAAAGAATTTGAAATCAGGGAACCAGGAAGTTTGATGCCTTTGGCTTTGTTCTTTCTCCATATCCCTTTGACTATTCAGGGTCTCTTGTAGTTCCATATGAATCTTAGGGTTGTTTATTCTGTTTCTGAAAAAAATGCCATTGGAGTATTATAGGGATTGAATTAAATCTGTAGATGGCTTTGAGTAGTATGAACATTTTAACTATTCCAGTCAATTAACATGAGGTATCTTTCCGTTTATGTCATCTTCAATTATTTTCTTCAATGGCTTATTGTTTTCAGTATACAACCTTTCGACATCTTAAATTTATTTCTAAGTGTTTTATTGTTTTTGCTGCTATTGTGAGGTTGTTTCCTTTCTTTCTTTCTTAAATAGTTCATTGTTAGTATATAGAAATGTAACTGATTTTTACATGTTGATTTTGTATCCTGCAATAAAAAAAATAAATTTTTTATTAGTCCTAATAGTTTTGGGGTGGACTATTTAGGGTTTTCTATATATAAGGTCATATCTGCAAACAGAGACAATTTTATATTTTCCTTTCTGATATTGGATGCTCTTTTGTCTTTCCTAATTGCTCTAGTTCAGACTTCTAGTACTATGCTGACTAGGAGTGGTGATAGTGGGTACCTTTGTCTTACTTCTGATCTTAGAGGAAAAGTTTTCAACATTTGACTATTGAGAATGATGTTAACTGTGGACTTGCCATGAATGGTCCTTATTATATTGAGATATATTCTTTCTATACTCAATTTGTGGAGAGTTCTATCTTGAAAGAATTTTGAATTTTGTCAAGTGCTTTTCCTGCATCTGTTGAGATGATCATATGGGTTTTATTTTTCATTCTATTAATTTATACAACCGTTTCTTCACAAAAACCTACTCCCTGTGGAGAAGGTATATAATTGTAATATGGCATAAATGAATTTGAATATTTTTTTCTAAGATTTGATATGTGTCCTTTATGCAACTGATTTAACTTCATTTGGTCAGTAATAATAAAAACATAGGATTTTTGAAGCTTTATTTTATTAATATGTAATTTTCATGCAATAAAGTGTATTCACTATAAGCACAGTTCAATGTGTTTTGACAAATGTGTGTGCCCATATGACTACCACCACAATTGAGATATAAAACTTTTCACCACTCCCCAAATTTCCTTTTTATTTCTTTGTGGATAGTTTTTTCTTTGCATATCCAGCCCTTGTTAACCACAGATCTGCTTTACTAACTATAATTAATATAAATGAAATCAAAATATGCCTAGCCATTTTTATGTAGGTTCTTAAACTTAACAAAATTTTTTGGGAATTATCCAGTTGTTGGCTGGACCAGTAATTTGACTTATTTTCTGTTATTGAATAAAATTATATTTTTTAAAAAAAATTGAAGTACATTGTTGTGTTAATTTCTGGTGTAACAGCATAGTGATTCAGTTTTATATATATGTGTGCATGTGTGTGTGTCTGTGTGTGTGTGTGTTTGTATGTATGTATGTATGTATGTAACACATTATATATATACATTCCTCTTCATACTCTTTTTCATGATAGGCTATTACAAAGTATTGATTATAGTTCCCTGTGCTCTACAGTAGGACCTTGTTGTTTATCTGTTTTATATACAGTAGTTGTATCTGCAAATCCCAAACTCCCAGTTTATCTATCCACCCCTCTTTAGCCCTTGGTAACCACAAGTTTGTTGTCTATGTGTGTAGGTCTGTTATGTTTTGTTAATAAGTGATTTGTCTCATTTATTTTTAGATTCCACATATAAGTGATATAATGTGGTATTTTTATTTCATTTTCTGGCTTCATTTAGAATGATATATCTGCAAGTCAATCCATGTTGCTTCAAAGTGCATTATTTTATCCTTTTATGGCTGAGTAGTATTCCATTGTATACATATACCACATCTTCCTTATTCAGTCATCTGTCAATGGACATTCCAGTTGCTTCTATGTCTCAGCTATTGTAAATAATGCTGCTATGGACATTGGAGTGTTTATATCTTTTGAATAAGATTACATTTTTTAAGATAGACCATAATCATTTACCCATCCATCTGTTATTATAATATGGGTTGTTTCATTAAGTATCAGACTTTCTAACGTACCAGGCTAATGACAGTGTGATTTCAAGGGCCAAAGACAATTCTTCCAACTAACTGACATAAACTCACACAGAACAGATATTATTATGACAGTTGAAAATCATGACTTTCTACCCTCATAAATGAAAGAAGCATTGTTCTGTCTTCCTCACTTGATCAAAGCACTGTGGATATGAAGCCATCACCTATGAGTTACATTGCTAGACTTTTGTGAGTAGAAGTAATCATTTTCTCCATTGTGTTCCTATTCTACTTTGTAACTAAAATGTTTAGTGAGTCTCACACTATGTTCAATATTGTGGCCAAAAAATCAAATAAAGTTGTGAAGTTGGCATGAGTGTTAGAAGATCATAATAAGTAGTTTAGCAGCTCTTGACAAACCATGGTGCATTTACCTTTTAATGGAAGAAGCTGCTGCTCAGCTTTAGTCATGTATTTCCATGCCAGAATGCAAGCCATGGGGAGTCAGATTAGTTCAATTAAAAAAAAATTCATAATACTGTAATTCACACAAAATTTGTCAGTTTGAAAACATCATGTGAACAAAACAAAACACATTGGTGAGTGAAATCTTGCTCTATTTTTTCAATACATTTCCTTAGTAAATATTTATGGGTAACTTAGCATTTTGCCATTACTATACTGAATGCTGTGTATATAGTGAACATGAAATCACAGTCTGCTATCCTCTTGGAATTAATAGTCTGGAAAAGAAAACAAATCTTGAGTGAAAAAAAAATAAAGCACTATATTTACAGTTAAGATTGTAAGGAATGTCATAAAGAAACAACAAGGTAAGATAAGCTGGAATAATTGTGGTGGTGAGCAGGTTTCATTTGGGTAAAGAAATTGACCTTTAAGTCATTTAAATGATAGGTAGGCAAGATGTTGAGGAAGTCCGGGAGAAACAGTATTCATGGTAGTGACAAGAGCTGTGGGAATGGCCTGAGTCTGAAAGAGGTTTTCACAAGACCAGTAAATGGCTAAGCAAACAGATGAGGGTGAGAAAAATATCTAGAGGTAGATCATGGTAAAAGCTTTGATTCAATACATCATGGAAAGATTCATATGTCTTTTGCTTTCACAATTACAGTAATAAATATTTAAGCATATGATTATATCATTTTTATCTTTGTACCTCTTGGATCAGAGGATAATTGAATACTTTGTAAATAGGAAGAAAACATAGACACACTGTTTTTACTTTTAGCCTGTGTATTTTCATGTGAGTTCAACTAAATAAAATATTGCTAAATTATATGCTCACCAGGTTTTCCATAAAATATTACTTTCCAACACTTGGGCCCAATACCTTAAACTCACTCTACTACAATTCATTATGACATCATTTCCAAATGATTTTACTCACCAGGTTTTATCATTTAACCACTTTATTCCAGATATAAAGTCTTTTTAGCAAACATTCACTCAAAAGTAGTTTTGTAGAAGGCATTTACAAAACATGATTCAGACTGGGAAGATATCATAGAAACATCCATGTCTATGAATTATGTAATCATTTTATATGTTTATTAATTATTCTATTGATCTGATTAGAACAAGTGGTGATCCATGATGCAGAAATTCCATGAGAATAAACTCCTGATCACCCAAAGCAGTCAGCTCAAAAAGATTACAAACTGATGCAATCCTGCTGTGCAAATCCCAAGACTCCAATGAGTATGACTCCACATAATCACTATTTTCCCTGGAGTTTTCTCTTACAGCAATGTTATAATTATTTCCTCAGAGTGTGCTGAAAATGCTTTAGGGGTAAAAGCTCCCAATTACAAGGTGGGTATAAATCATTCTCAGCAATTCATCACTTGGACCACTAGTGTCTCTGAGAGAATCTTTCCTTGGGTCAGGTAGGGATGAAAATTCTGACTTCTGTTCTTGCATTTTCTCTTCTTGTTTCACTTCTGGGTCTTCATCAGTAGGAGCCTAGTGACAACAAAAGCAGCTTTGAATGAGAGCTGAATTTCTTAGACAGTTAAAATTAGTCTTTATGTACTGCTTATTTAGATTGGTCACTATAAAATATAACATTTTATTGGAATCGTGTCTTTACACCAATCATTTTCCTTTACAAGTAGCATTCTTTCCATCCATTCAATAATTAAACACATGTTAAATAACCATATTACAGTAAGCACTTGACAATCTTTTAAACATTTTTAGAATAATACTGTTGAAAGAACAGTTCTTCTCAGAAAATATTTGTGGAATAATTCAAATAAGAAACAGACAAACTGAAGCAGGAATTATACTCATCCTAGCCAAAAAAAAAATAACCTCATAGAACTTTATAAATCTCTCTTTAAACTATTGAGGAGAGAGACTTCGGGGGCAAATTTACATATTAACTTAGAGATACATGACTAGTAATGAGGTTAGGATTTGTAACTACATAAATGAATGCAATAAATAATGGGAATTTAAAAATTAATCAAAGTCTGATATTGAATAGATGAGGACTCTGAAGTCCACAGAGGAAAATCCCTAACAACAAGATAAAAAGACTTGGAAAAGCACAAGAGTTTTACTAGTTTTTACTTCCATTGACTAGTACGAAGCCACGATGTGTAGCATGATCTAAATTACGTTCATGGTTTGGAATCAGTAAATGTATCTTGCCCTTAAATTTATGAGATGTTGGAATGGAGAGGTAGGAGGAAGATGCTGGAGCTCATTATGGTAGAGTAGACAAGGAAGGTGCTCCTTCCCGGGAAGTTAATATTCCCTTGAGATGCATGGCTCCACCAACCACATGACTTAGCTACCATTTTCTTCATTGCCTACCTTAAAATATCACTATTTGCCCAGCTATTCTTGCAGACTGATCTATGTCTTAATGACAAATTGAGGCAGTTTCTAGACTGCAACCAAACTTCAATAACCCTTACATATATTTTCCGTGATCCCTTTCTTGGGTTCAGTATCTCCTATTCTCCCACTCAATCCATTTTATGGGGCTACAAAATGGTGGCCCTATGCATGTGCGATAGCTAGTGAATGTGACAGCATTTCATTGTTATTCCGCTACATCAGACATATACATGTCAATTGAACCCTGAAGAGGGAAAACTTTTCCTCAATAAATATTTAAATGAGTAGCATTTCTGTTACCAGTGACACTTGTAAAGATGAGCTTTGCAATTTCATCGATTGATTTTTTTGAGGAGGAGAAGAGGAAATTCCAGGAACTCCAAATTTTCACCAAATATTGACCATGTTGACAAATTTACCATAAATGGCACCTCCGGATTTTTGCTCAGGGATTCCAAATAAATTATGATTAATGCTTTTTTCCTTGCATCTTTGCATAATAAAAAAATTAACATCTGTGAGTATCAATATCTTTGGGAATCAAATTCATTAGCATAAACAAGTTTATGTTTTCTTTTTTGCCTAGTTATTTATTTTAATTCCAATCCAAAAGAAAGCAACTTGATATTGGTGAGTGAATTTAAACTAATGTGGATTTTATTTCAGTTATATTTCTTGAAATAAAGAACACAGACTTTAAAAAACTCATTGCTACCTACACTGACTACTAATGGCCCAGAGCTTTCAAATTGGACACTAATGTCATAAGAAAAAACTGTTTAGAAGAGTGTCTGGTTCCCTGCCTCCCTAAAGTTTAATTAATTTTTTGTGTGTGATACTTCTCTTACAGAGATCAAAATATTCATAGCTATTTTAAAGTGGATTCAGCAATCTCTCCAGTAATTTAATATGAATTATTCAGTATTGTATGCTGGAAAAGGATTTAGAAGATGAAAGAGTTACGGAAATAAAATTTTGATACTTACTGCATAAGTATCAAATAAATAAACAATATTTCTAACTACAAGGGCACATTGGGTGCAGTTAAAATTAATTAGGGAGCTATCAAAGACATCCCCACAGCCATTAAACATGAGACTCTGACACATCCCAGCAGCACCCACTCTTCAACAGCATAATCTTCAGTTGAGTTTCTTTTAAGTATTCTAAAATCATTCAGATACTTACTTTCAGTGGGGGAAAAAAAGACTTTAGTTCTAATGTAACTAGCTTGAATTTATCATTTAAATTTCTCAAAAATATTTAAAATTTGCCAACTATATTTGTCATACTCACATTTCAGATCTCAAAGATTTTTATTGAGATATTGAGAATCACATTTTCCAGGTACTTTGGGCCTTTAAATGTGAACCAGGCAAGAAACTCAATTAGAGTGGTCTTGGGAACTGGGTCATGGATGGCAAGATAGAGCTAAAAAAAATGGGGAGGAGGAGAATCTTAGAGAGGCATATTTTTTTTAAAGAGCTTAATATGTACTAATTTAAAAGCAGAAAGATTAAAATGTGTGCAAATTTTATGAGAATGTTTAAAATATTTAGAGCTTGTCTTAGGGCATATCTACATTTAGGTTAATTTACCATGTGCCTTGTCCCAAATAGAAACTTAAGAAACAACCATTTTTGTTTGATGCAATATGATGAGCAAAGAAGAACTAGCACTTGGGATTCAGCTGTATAGGTTATGTTTTTGAGGGTAGAAATATTTTGTGTCTACCTGTGACTTATGTGCAGAGCTCTGATGTCACACTGTGTGCTAATTCCCTCAGAGTTCTTAGATCTTTCCTGTTTCTTTCTATTCCCTCTATATTTGTGGGGTTCTTCCATGTTCTGTATTTTTTCCCAAGGATTTTTTTTGAGAGTGCAATTCCACGATATATTCAATAGTGCTTTAGTTCCCTACTAGTGGTATTACTAATGAAGATGGTTTTCCAAATAGTACATAATATACCTTCCTCGTATTTTGCTCAGCTGGTGAGGTGCAAGAATTCTAATGATGTCTGGTGCTCAGTGTAGAATTAGGGATTATTAACCTAAAGAGAACACTTAAGATTCTCCAGACTCGTTGAATGAGGAAACTTGGGAAAGGCTGCATATTCTTAACCTGCTCTGTAATTTCCCACTTACATGGACATATAAAAGGCTCTGAGATTTCCTGCAACAACAACAACAATAAAAAAAATTTTCTCTCTCCCTTGTTCTTTATTTCCCCAAAACTAAGTATTTTCCAAACTTGTTTTTTAACATAGACCTATTTTGTTGCCTAGTGTCCATTTGTTTTGCTAAATGGTTTTGAAAATACTCATCTAAAAACTTAGGTGACAGCAAGCTTCACATTTATTTGTACCCATTTTCCCCATTCCTAATTGTACTTACTTTATATCAACTACAGGATTCTTCTAAAGGTAAAATAAAGCAGAGTAGCGTAATTGTGCTGTAAAACTGAAGTGCCTATGTAAACGAGAGGAAGTACTAATAATAAAACAGCCTTTTCTTCTTAAAATGTAGAGTGTGGTTGCTGAATTTATATATAAGAAAGGATAGGAAACAGGATGATTAAATTATTTTATATTTTATCATCTTTATTTTTGCCTGTATTAGTTGTTAAATGTAATATGATGACCAAACAAGTGCTAATATTTATGGCATAGTTGTATAAATTTAAAGATTAGGTAAGTATCTTTATGCCATTAAAATGGAAGATTTGCATATACGAAGTGTATGTTTTCCAAATGGACTCATCATTCTGGTGAAAGGGCTCTGGAAAGAGCATTTCTGTCATTTATAAATCCCAGCTCCCTAATAATTGTACTTTCCTCCCAAAGGCCAAAGCTGTAGATTTAAGCTGCAAATTACTTCTTTTACAAATTAACAGGGAACTTTTGTTCAAATGCATCACCATAACATGGATGTAACACACATAAACACATACATTCCAAAATAATTCAAAAATATGCTTCCTTGTAGCTATCAGGAGTATTCATACTTCTTGTCCTGTTATGGGTACTGTCAATTTGTTTGTCTACTTGCCATTTTAAAATGTTTTAGTTGACACAACAGACCAACCCTACATTGATACAGGTTATTGTCAATTTCTCTTGAAAGCTTTCTGCCTCTCATGAACTCTTCATCCTATCTAAAAGTCCTCCTTACACTTGTCCTTCTAGAAAAGTCTTAGTTATCCTTCAAGCCCTAGTTAAAGGTTATCATTCTGTGATCCATATCCTGATTCCAGAGCACAATTAATTACTGTGTTCAAATCTTGTTATTGAACTAATTACTTCTAACTTTAGTTTTCTTTTCATATATCTCCTTCACCATGAAGACACCAACCTGATGTTTCAAGTCAAGCACTGTTACTAGTTATTTTTAATTCCCTGGCAAAGTGATTTGCACACATATAGTGTTGACTGTTCTTTATGTACAAAGATTATCTTATTGTAATGATGAACTCATACAAGATCATAAAAATATTACAAGATCAAAGTAGGTAACTTCTGAGGGTACTTGGTTCAATCTCTAGGAACAGTTTAGATACTGCAAATATAATTGATGAATTGTTATTTGAATCTCAGTGGATCAAGCCTAGAGATTTCTTTTGTTATGCTCTGGTTAAAGATAGGTTTAAAACTTGAATTATTTGCCAGCACTATATTTGATAAGTTTCACATAAAAATAATAATAATGAATTCTGATATCTATTTAAAATTGGATGTGTAAGATCTTGGAACACAGGGCCAACATTACCATTCAGGTAAAAGTCAACTGGTCTTTGTGTCTGCTGACTCTTTAGTCTGGAACAGCCCTCTAGTTTCCTTCAGTCACTCTTATACCCAACCTACTTCACACACTTATTCTCTAATTGGTCCCTTAGGCATTCCAGTTGTGATTACTTATCTTATTTATTGTATCACTTATAAAATAACACATGAACCCACTGAGGATCCATAATGAAAATTTATTCTCCAGACTCCTGGCACAAGAATTTCTCAGTCTATTCTTTCATTATAATCAATATTATCTGGAATGATAATTTTATCTGAAAGTGTAATCTTTTCATTATAATTAGTGGCACCTAAACTTTATACTAAGGATAATTCTCTCTCTTGATTAGTTTCTTTTCTTTTCCTTTTTTTGGGGGTGGTGTGGGTTGAGATAATTAGGTTTATGTGTTTATTCTTAGAGAAAGTACTGGGGCTTGAACCCAGAACCTCATGCATACTAAGCATGTGCTCTACTACCTGAGCTATACCCTCCCCCAGATTAGTTTCTTTTTATAACTTCTGGGCATTATAATTCTGTAATGAAGATGGTTGAACTATTTGTATGTGCTCTCAGAAAATTTAGAGTCAAATTTGTGTTCCACCAACAGCTCAAATTTGCCAACTGTTTTTGTATGCTGTAAACTCCTTAAACTTTTTCTGGGATAAATGAAAAACAAATAAATTAATTAATAACTGAAGAAAACTGTGGTCTAAGTTTGGCCACTTCCCTTTTCCTCTATCCAAGTTTCTCTTGCTTTATTCACACAAACTCTTCTGAGTGAAAATTCCTTCATGAGTAATTCATACAGGACTTTGTTATTTCCAAATCTGGAGTCTTTATGTTTGGTCTTTTCACATAAGAATACCACAATCTCCTGTATTTTTGGATATAGTAGTAAAATAGCTCCTGCAGAATTTTCTTCAAATCTCTATAATTTGGAGCTCTCTAATACAGCAAGAAACGAGTGCGATTCTCAAAGGTCAGACTTCTAAATATGCACACACTGTTAAGATCTGCAAAAGGGTTTTCTATCACATGTTACTGTTTTGTCTCAAAACGTTCCTCAGATCAATGATAAAGCCCATAATTTTGTACTAAATCATAGGTGGCAGTTAGTGGTTCAATTGACTTTAAATAAACTTTAGATCATAATTCCCTCCTTCTCCAACAAGTTGGAGTCACAGGAGCCATCCTCTTTGGGAAATATCCGCACATTATACTCCTAGATATTACAGGCTATGATCTTCTTAAAAGTCCTACTTCCTACAGCTCCTGACTCTGTCTAATAATTGCTATGTGTGACAGTAGTTGAGAGTAGAAGAAAAAGAGAGAGAATGAGAGAGAGAAGAAGCATATGATGGACTTCTCATTCACTTCTTAATTGATTTTAATTCATCTAAGTGAACAATGCTGGCACCTAAGAAAATGGTCAGAAGAAATTCCAGCTTAGTGACTGAATTTGTTTTCTTGGGATTAATGGATCGTCCAGATCTTCAGCCCATCCTTTTTGTGCTGTTGCTGGTGATCTACTTGATCACTGTTGGGGGGGGGTCCTTGGGATGCTGGTCCTGATCAGGATAGATTATCACCTCCACACCCCTATGTACTTCTTTCTTGCTAGTCTGTCCTGCTTGAATTTGTGCTATTTCACTAATGTGACTCTCAAGATGTTGATGAACTTCTTATTAGAGAAAAAAAAACATTTCCTATACTCATTGTCAAGTCCAGTGCTATTTTTTCATTGCCATGGTGATTACGGAGTATTACATGTTAGCTGTAATGGATTATGATAGGTACATGGCCATCTGTAACCTTCGCTTTATAGCAGCAAGCTGTCCAAAGGGGTCTGTATTCACCTGATTGCTGGTCCATATGTCTATGGGTTCCTTAGTGGCCTGATGGAGACCATGTGGACACACTGCTTGACCTTCTGTGGCTGCAGTATCATTAGTCATTTTTATTGTACTGACCCACCCCTTATCTGGCTCTCCTGTTCTGACACGTTCATTAACGAGACCTCCATGTTTGTGGTGGCAGGATTTAAGCTCTCCAACTCCCTTCTCATAATCCTCATCTCCTACATCTTCATTCTTATTGCCATCCTGAATATGCATTCTGCTGAAGGTAGGCACAAAGCTTTTTCCACCTGTGGGTCCCATCTGGTGGCAGTGACTGTGTTTTATGTCTGCATGTATGTTAGACCTCCCACGGACAAGTCAGTGGAGCAGTCCAAGATCATTGCTGTTTTCTGCACTTTTGTAAGCCCTATGTTGAACCCCATCATTTATAGTCTGAGGAACAAGGATGTGAAACAATCTTTCTGGAAATTGATCAGAAGAAATGTACTTTTGAAGTAAAATTACAGGGCATCTTTCTTTAAATATTAAATAAAAGATATTTATGAGAACTGGATACAACTTTAACTGCATTTACAGAAAAGTCAATTTTAAATCCATGACGAAAATCTATTTTCTAGCAACAAAACAGTAAAGACATAGGTATAGAAGACTTATAGTTTTACATGCAACATGTGAGTGCATTGTGTGTAAAAGACTGGGCATTATACGTGTCAATATGGGGGATCATTTCTCTTTCTTTACATACTTTGGTATTTATAACTTTATAGGTTAATTTTACATTATAAAATTTATACATTCTCATAGTAAAACATTCAATCTCTAGAAGAATATACGGTGAAAGAGTTAAATATTTCCTTTTCTCTGCCTTACACTGATCTTCCATTGTCACGTCTCAAAATTACTATTAAGAATTCCTTATATTTCCAGGAAGTTTCTGTATATCCACAAATCAATGTATGGTATGACCATATACATATACTTATATACACAAAATTGTTAATACACATGTTGACTATCATGAGCTAACTTTTAGTGGTTTTAATTCTGTATCATTTACTATGCAGGGGCTTTGATTTAATGGTTTAGAGGATGTGACCACAGCTGCTGTTGACCTGCCATCACCTCTGGGAGACAGAACTTAGGATAACACCCTTGTGTCCATGACTGACATTCATTTATTTCCCTCTACCTGTGACAGTAATTTTCAATAAGACGTGTTCCTCTTAAGTCCTAACAGGAAACAAGAATCTTCAAATAATTTATTTTTCAGATATTAACTCTTGAAGCAGGCAGAGAATGGCTGGTACAAAGATTTAGGTCTTGCCTCAGAAGGAATTTTGGCTTCTTTAGAGTTTATCAATAACATTCCAGTCTCCTAAAGACTAAGCTTTTCGTGCCTTCTTTCATCCCTGACTTTTAAACTATTTTCCAGGATGTGATGGATATTTGCTATTTATCCCATAGTTCAGATTTTACCCACAATTTTTTTTTTGTCACAACTAGTTATCATGAGTCCAAATTTAGAATTAATTATGATTACTTACCTGGAAGTATTTTAATGCTAAAGGATGCACATACAAGTTGATTTTTTTGATATTAACATTCCAGGTGACTTTGAAGCTACATTGTATAGGCAAAGTTGATGAATGTTTGTCAATTACCTACAATGAGTCAAGTTCTGCTCCAAGTACCAAGGACACTTCAAGGAGCACTAGGATTGTATAGTTTTGTGAAACTGCAAAGATAAAAATCAATACAATTTGCTAAGTGTTAGAGTATAAGAAAATGAAAGGGCTGATGCCGTAGAGGAATCAATTCATTTTGAGTAAATTAAAGATCATCTTATGAATGTACAAGGCAAGAATTTGCTCATCTTTTGTGCACCTGCTCCAACATACGCATATCTCCCAGTACAATGTTATACCAGACCAGGCAGGGTCTGACCAAAACAAGTGTCAGATGTTACTTTCAAAGGAAAAGGAAAGGACACAGAACTGTAATGTCTCCCAACTGACATATTTTTCTCAGGTGTATTTCAAAGCATCTTTTCTCTCTTAGAGCTTATTTTTGCTCAGCATTTCCTGCAGAATAACATTCTCATATTTATTGATTCTATATTATCTCATATGATTATTTCCACCTTTCTACTGCTAGAGCTTATTATTTAAATAAATTTATTTTGAAAGGCAGGTTGTCTTCAAATTCTGTTAAAACACAAATAGGTAGCTATTCTTGTAACTTTTAACATTCAATTAATAGTTTGTCAGATTCTACTTAAAGAAATATCTGGAGATATGTTGCTTTTAAGCACACACTCATATAAAGTTGTGTAAAATTATTTGAAATGTTAACTCAAGGTCCATGTTTCTATCTTTACCACCTAGCTTGGCTTGACACCAAATAAAGGTTCCCTGATTATTGTAGTGTTAAAAAACATAAATGAATGTCCATTTTGAAAGTAAACAAAGTGCCTCCATTTTTACATATATAAGAAAACTTTTTTTGAATGGACCAATAAGCGACTCGAAGCATATTAGTTACAAGCCAGCAGTACTGCTCAGAAATACAAGTGCCCCATGTCACTGGTATTTATGACCGACACTAACAACATGAAGCCCATGGTTCTGCACACACGCACACAAGTTTCAGGTAAAAGAGGTTTTTCACTAAGTACTTTCATGAATTGAGTGGCTGGCATTAGACAGTCTGGTTTTCAGTTCCTACTATGCTGTGCTGGCCATAGAATACACATATGCTCATGAAGTACCTTTTCTATTAATGAATTATTTCAGTAGACCCTGGGTTTATACCCCAAAATTAGAAAATTCCCTTATTAATGATAAAGTCTTTCATGAAGAATGTTAAAGCTATCTCTTACATCCTTGCTCTTCTCTTTTTAAAGGTAAATCTGTTGGATTCTGCATTTATTGAACAAACTAGGCAATATCATGATGGAACAATTTAAAAACAGAATATTTACTAAACTTTTCTAAGGAACAATAGTTATATTATAGTTTATATTTTTCTTTCCACCTATCTAAAAGATCATGACTCTAATTGGTAGTTTTTCTAATGAAAACTGATCTATGTGTATTTAAAAAATAATTGAATATTTTAGGGAATAGTAATGTTATAAGTCTAACATTTTTATTCATATATCATATATTTTATATTGAATAGTGGACATCTGAAGAATGTTTACATTTCACACTCACATGTGCATACATGAAGGAGAGAGAAAGAATTAATACTTCCCAAAGATCAAGCACTGTTTTAATATATGTTGTCTCACTTAACATGGCCACCAATAGTATTACCTCAATATTATAGTTTCTCTTTTAAAAATGAGGCTACAGAGACTACGGGTTAATTATTAACCCAAAATCATATAGCTTACAAAGGAAGGCCAAATGTATCTGGTTTCAAAGGTTACTGATTATTTTTCTTACAATACCATCTTTTTCACTGTATTTTTTGAAGGGAAAAACCATGTCATGAATAAAACTATCCTTTTTTGTCTTCCAAAAATGCTGTTGATCTGGTATTTGCTAGCTGCATGCACCCTGAATGATATAATCCACTGTAAGAAAACCTCCTATTTTATAATCTATAAGCAAATTCTGCTTGTTGAATAAAGTGAGCTTTGTAATCAGATCCTGACTCCATCATTTATCAGCTAAATTAATAGTTAAAAGCGTGAACTCTGGAATCAGATTTCCTGAGGAGGTTAGTCAACCTCTCTCTGCCTCAGTTTTCTCCTCTGTAATACATTTGTATAGGGAAGCTGTGTGGAAGAAATGGTTTAATACCTAAAATACTTAGGACAGTGACTGTTACTTAGTTGTCCTTCAGTAAAAGCTAACTCATTGTTATTATTAACTAAAAAATCACTTCACCTATTTGAGGCTCATTTTCCTCTCACAGATTTCTGTATTTCTCCACTGTTACATTTAACATTTTCAAGATATAATACTCTTAAAAGTTTGGTTATTTAACTAAAAATCTGTGTTCCCCGTGCAGTAGTAAATGCCGTAAGGTCAGATGTAATGTTTGAAAGCAATTATTTCTCTATTGCTTAGTCTGGTACAATAGTCTGTGCTCCCTAAAAAATAGAGAGATGATAGATAGCTAGATAGAAGTATAGACAATTTTTACAAAGTGGAGATTGTGATATGTCTTGCAGAGTGATGGGAACTAGAAAACTTGAAACACATTGATGGAATCTTAAAAGTGTATATTTTATTCATACATAATAAATCTATTTTTATTTCTTTAAACAGAAGAATTCATCTGGAAATGTTCAGAATAAATCAGACAAGAGTGAAGGAGTTTAGTTTCCAATGGTTGACCAGTTGTCCAGTTTTGCAGCTTGTCATCTTTGTCTTGTTTCTATTTATTTGTAATATCTTTATCATGGAAATGTTAAGCCTAAATCTGGAGATCACACCCTCATGTTGTCTCTTTGCCAAGCTGCCAGCCTCACACTTTTTGGTTAACTTTTTATTTAAGAAGGTCATTTCCTTCTCCAACTTACCTGAATTGTATGACATGATCACATTCCTGTTAACTCAATATTTTGTTCCCGTTGCTCTCTGTGATAATGAAATCCACATAATCATCTGCTTTTCATGTAGTTATAGCTTTGAATCCAAAACGTGGCACACTGATGTGGCCACCATTGCCTGTGTAAGTGGTTCTGTATAGACTTGTTTACCATCAGAGTTGTTCTCTCCAGAGCTGGCAATGTGGGGCATCGTTATGGTGGCTTGCCACTTTGTAGCTACTCAGACCAAATAAAACTGTTATTTACCAGAGACCATACTGGAACTACAGTGTATGCCTAGAAGTATACAGGAGCCTCAAATTAGCATTTTTACAAACACATTTTCAATACTTTAAATCTCTGTAGGCCAGAGAAAACTGTCTGCTTTTGAATCTTATAAACATGGCTAGGTAATGATGCCTCCTGGAAAGAATCAACGGCAAAATTAAAACACTATCTTTCTTATATGTTTGTGACTCTTATTTAAAACTGACAAATAAGTACAAAGAGAACTGCAACATTTGAAAATATGAAGAAATCCAAAGTTGAATTACTACATAGATCTTTTTTTTCCAGAAGCATGAAGAATCACTATATGAAAAATTTGAAAGGTTCATATTTGATCATGTTTTTATGTATGAAATATTATAAACATGATGTTTTTATTTGTCTTTCTTGATAGGACGTGATTCCTTATTTAAATAACAGAATAAAATCATATGAATTTTCAAAGAATGTTCAAATGAGAGTCAAGAATAATAGCTACATTATTGACTAACTGCAAATCTTTGGTTCTGAAGCCTTAATTCCTCAGTTTATAAATCTTATCTGTCTTGCATTCTACAAATAGATGTCCAATGGTAATTCAATTGTTGAATGAATTTTCCTGATTTTAGCAAATCAGAATGCATGTGAAGGTAGCCATTGATTTTGGAATTGCAATATATTTAAAATTTGTATTTATTTTGATGGCCTTGGATTGAGAGATCTATTAGAATAAAATGGATTTTTTCCTGGAAGACTTACTCTGTTTAATGAACTTAATGGCAGCCGGTTTCACCTGGGCAAGAATATATTGGGGACAAGTTTCCTCTTATTTCACACCTCAATCAATAGAAATATCCTAATGTGCTTGTGGTCACATATTAATTTAACTCAGCTTAAAACAAAGTCATTAATGTTTATCAAAAGCAAGACACTGTAGTTTTTAAGAATGATTAAATATATGCATACTGCCTATGAAGAGTGATGTTTATTCATTGAAAAAACTCACAACTATTTTACCATGAGACTTGCTAAGGTAAGAGAAAGAGTTAATGTATTTTAAAAAATTGTTTTGTGAACACAGAGGAAGAAAAAATTAATTCTCGTTAAGGCTTGTAAGGTAGTTCTTCCAGAGGAGATGACGATGGAGCTGGGCTTTGGAAGTTGTGTAGAATTGTAAAAGGTAGAGGTTGGGTGCAAAAGTATTTTCTAAAGAAAGAGGCAACTGATGGAAGGAGAATAGCTTGGTTGTGCCTGGGACACCAATTAATGAAAAAAATTCAGAAGAGGTGAGGCTAAATAGTAAGCTGGATCACACGAGGAGTGAAGGGAAGCTTTGTCAACATAGTTAGACTTACTTTGGTGTAGATAGGAACCATCAATAATCTCTAACCTGAGTAGTGCCATGAGGGTCATATAACTTTTCATTATTCAACATGTTTTAACATGTTCAACGTGAGAGACAAGAATTCTGTGAAGAGCAATGCTTTCTTTTAACCGAGGTAGACAGTGACTGCATAAATGGCCACCATTGTTAATCTAGCAAATAACAGTCTCCTTCGCAGACCATTTTTAATTCTCTCCAAGATGTCTAGCTTTTTCCTTCCATTGAGGGATTGGTATTAGAAAAAAATAATAAATTATTCACTTATCTATTTGTTCTTACTTCTTTATTGCCATTTTAGCACCCCATTTCTTTACAGATTTAGTGTTGTGCAGTTTCTGATTATCAAGGTCCTAAAGTGTATGGTTATGAATCACCCTTGTCTCCCAAACTGCTGAGCAGGAGCTGAGTTCCACTAACTTCTCAGGGTTAAAAAAAAAAAAAAAAAAAGACTATCTTCAAGGAACTGTTAATTGGCAGAATTGATTGTTTCATCCTGACTTTTTTTTTCAAAATGCCATAGGGAAAAGGAGTCAACCTTATAAATACAAGCAACCATTTCCTTCATTTGTAATTTTTGAAAGCCCATTGGTTTCCTTACATCTTTATAAGGAGGGCTGTCCATTTTGTGTGTGTTAGGAACTAGCTTAACTAGTGTATTTATACAATTTTTTATTTGCTAGGAATAAATCCATGGTTAGAGATAGATTAAAAACTACATCGAAAGGTTAGAGTTAATTATATGGGAAGTGCTAATGCTCATAATTTGAGAATTTTTATTTCTTCTAAATACTAAACAAAGGAAAGGTAGAAACTAAAAATTCCATGTGGCTTTTTCTGCCTCACACATGGTCAGATATTTACACACATTCTAACTTTTCAAATCCTCAAAGAAAACCCCTGGGACAACATTTCCAAGGTGAGAGCACTGAGACTTACAGAGGTAAGTTGTCTGCACAATTATAGAGCTTATGTGCAGCACAGTTGTGATTTTTCAGATGAAATCTTGCCAGTTCCAAGACTTACGTGTTGATTTTATGAGGTGAATATCAGTGTTAAGGTGATCAGAAATATTTCACTACAAAATATATATTTTTTAAATTTTGGAAAGCACCAAGATACTTTGGGAGACCATTTGTAAAGAAGGCAAGATTGAAGAATAGGGTATAAACACACAAGAGGGTACGATGTGATGTCTCAGTGTCCTCTGCTGGGAGATGAGAAACAGTGAGATATTCTGCAGGGAAAACAACACACATACACTGGGGCAAAATGTGAACTGCTTAGAATAATATGAAGAGGAAATAGGCAGTTCTTGAGGTGGTTCCAGGGAATAAGAGAGAGAGATAAGAAATAGGAGGGAGGAAAAATAAGAGAAACTGGAAATGTGTTATGAAGCTGGGATTAGATATGGAATCAAATACTATAAAGCATCCAGGGGAAAAATCCCATGTTAGGGTGCAGAGGGGAATTTAGAGAATAAATGTCTAATGTTTAAATTTTATTTTTTTATTCTTTTTGTAACAAGTATTATCTTTCACCTGCATTCCATAGAATTGCATTGTGTGTGTGTGTGTGTGTGTGTGTACATTTTGGATGTCTAAATGGCATGGAATGGATAGAAAAGAGGTTGAAGGCAATTTTGAAAGATCTCAAGAGGCTAAATTCTGGGCTACCTAAGCATTGTCATCACAGATTTTAAGTGAGTCGTAACATGGTCCTTGAGTGTAAACTCTGAGGGATTAATTAAATTTTAACTAGCAATTATCACTTGATATAGATTTAGCTAGTATAGCAGTCAGCCTTGTGGGAGTCTTGAGCACTGATTGCATTAGTTGTGTAATAGTTTCAATTCCCACTAGAGTGAAAGAAAATAACTTAAACAAGTTAGAAGTTCAGTTCTCATTTACATGAAATTCTGAAGTTCAGGCCTGCCATGATTTTAGGAGCTTCAGTCTGCTTTTTCCACCATCCCATTCGGATGATCCAGGATGGCTTAGCACTCCATCCCTATCTCAACCAGTGGTAGGCAGACAAGTGGAAGAGGAGGGCAAGCCTGCATTATAAAGGGACAGATACAAATTGCACATTTCTCTTTAGCTACCTTTCCTTGTCTGGGACCTACTTGGGTGGTAGCAAATCTAGCTTGAGAATAACCAAAGAAAAGGGAAGTTGTTGTGGTTGTCTGCTTTGTTTACTTGGATTTTGCTTTGTTTCTTAACTGCTGCCCCATAAAAACCAACTCTGGATCCAAGGATTGAAACTCATACAGGTACGGGGGAGGTACTGCTTCTAGTTTAGACTCTGCTCAGATCCCAGCCTGTGGGTCTGTCCTGTCACATGACCCTTCAATCTGTTCTCATAATGGAAGCAACATGCTGGACTAAGGAATTTCTATGGTCTAATTCAGGTCCTGCAACTGAAAAAGTAACTTTTTTGGTTTATTGAATTAACTAGAAAAATGTTAGAAGACTTTTGAAAGTTTTTCTGTACATTATATTGGTTCCCATTCATGACAAAAGGTTTGCAACTGTTCAGCTTTTCAAAGATTTATCTTTTCTTTTATTTTCTCCCCCAAGTAGCACCTAGTCATTGTAAAATAGGAATACTGAGATTTTACATCTTACAGAGGTGAATTAAGGTATATATTTTAATTTATCACTTAGTGCCTTATTACAAACAAAATAAATGATTTCAACTGCCATGACCTGGAAGAAATCATTGTTATCAGAGAAAGAAATTTTGGTATAATATTCTTGACTTCTAATTAAGTTATCTGGTAAATTCAATTAGATAAGTGGTGAGTGTCCATTTGTTTATTGGCACTGAGTGCTATATCTGGGATGAGAAATTTGACGTAAGCTTAAGTAAAATGTGAAGAACAGACAGAGTAGAAGTGGAAATGAGTAAGAAATGTAGTGTGAAAGCCAAAAAGATAAATAGACAGAGAGAAATAACAGAAAAATTAACAAAGAAAAACAATTGAAGTAGTCGAATGACAGACACCCAGCGTCAGTTTGAGCTTACTTGCTAGTGGTTAATTAGATCTAGTTTTAATCAAAACACTATGTCTGGGGTCTCTTAGGACAGACAAGTCATAGAAAATGAAAGCAAAAAATTCAGAGAAAAAAATAATGTTCTAAGATTCTGTGATTTTTTTGCCACTTAAGAAAATCCTGTGTTGATCCAAAGTTCTCATTTCCCATTGAAGAAAATTATGAGAAGAAACTTCACTTCAGTTACTGAGTTCCTTCTCCTGGGACTGACCAGTTGCCAGGAATTGCAGATTCTCTTCTTTGTGCTGTTTCTGGCCATTTACATGACCACGGTGGCAGGGAATCTTGGCATGATCGTCCTCATCCGGGTCCATGCACGGCTTCACATGCCCATGTACTTTTTCCTGAGCCACTTGTCCTTCGTGGATCTGTGCTTCTCTTCCAACATGACTCCAAAGATGCTGGAGATTTTCTTACCAGAGAGGAAAACCATCTCCTATTCTGCTTGTCTGTTGCAGTGTTACTTCTTCATTGCCCTGGTCCATGTGGAGATCTATATCCTAGCTGTGATGGCCTTGGATCGGTACATGGCCATCTGCAACCCTCTGCTTTATGGCAGCAAAATGTCCAGGAGCATGTGCGCCTCCCTCATCACAGTGCCTTATGTGTATGGGGCACTCACTGGCCTGATGGAGACCGTGTGGATCTACAGCCTCATCTTCTGTGGCCCCAGTGAAATTAATCACTTCTACTGTGCTGACCCTCCACTGATTAAGCTGGCTTGTTCTGACACCTACAACAAAGAAACATCAATGTTTGCTGTGGCTGGATGTAACCTTTCCTTTTCTCTCCTCATAATCCTGATTTCCTACCTTTATATTTTTCCTGCTATCCTGAGGATTCGTTCCTCAGAAGGAAGGCGCACAGCTTTCTCTACCTGTGGCTCTCATCTGACAGCTGTCACCATATTCTGTGCAACTCTTTTCTTCATGTACCTCAGATCGCCCTCAAAATAATCCGTGGCACAGGGGAAAATGTTGGCCGTGTTTTATACCACTGTGATCCCCATGTTGAATCCCATGATCTACAGTCTGAGAAACAAGGATGTGAAAGAAGCTCTGATAAGAGAACTGTTCAGCAGGAAACTGCTTTCTAAATAAATTTGGGTGCTAATTTTAGTTAAACACTTTTATTTTATATGTCTTATGACCTTCTCTTAAGTCTTAATACAAAAGTAATTTGTCCAAATCCATATCCTTTTCTTGAAGGGCTGGGGGAAATTTCCATAGAGAAAATTTAACTAAAAGGAATCTGAGTATCAATATCAACTGTTAAGAATTTTGAATTCTCTGGGAAAACTTTGCTTGTTGAGACCCAAAAGTAAAGCCCTGTACATTGATGGATCATTGCCAGTAAGAAATTCAATTCACCCTTTGGGAAAAAAAAATTAAAGCTAGAATTGTATTTTATCTTTAGAAGGTTTAATCATACAGTTTTAGCTGTCTCCTAATGGGGATTATTCACTTTAACATGTAGCCAATACCTTTAAAAAAAAACACTTCTGTACAACTTTACTAAATAAACGTGCCTTCCTTACAGCTGAAAACCAGCATTGCACTTGAAATTTCAGAGTGGGGAAAATTTACCCCTACCTCATTTGAGTTCTTTTGACTGGTCTAATAATTAAATGGACACAAGAAAGATAAACATAATGAAACAATTTAATTCATACGCAAAGAGTTGTCATAAAAAAAGAGACACTCAAAGTGACCAAAGCAAGCTGTTTACATACCATTTTTAGATAAGACACCATTATTTGTGAAGATTTAACTAGACCAAGGCACTTGTGCTAGGGTACTGAAGTAATGAAGAAGTCACGAGGTTTGTTAGACAGCTTTCTGAGACCTGGATTCCTTACTGTGGTGACAAAGATGCTCTCTATCCTCCTGCTATGGAGGATACCTTTATGTGGGAGATTTATTTCCAACATTTGAGGAAAAGAGGAGGGTCAGAGTTTTTTTAAATAAAATTTTTTTCACTAACTATTTCTCAAGTAACTTTATTTCAAAGTAACCAGTATGCACCTGTGGTTCATCTTGGGGTGCCCTTCTCTGAGCCCCAGAAAACTCATCCAGTCTACAACACAAATCTCATCTCATTTAACCCATCTGCAGCTCAATTCTTGGCTCTCCTTCCATTAAACCCAACTCTGGCCTGAAATACACCATAGCCTTGGTCCCCCAGGAAGCACACTTATCTTGCCATGATATATTCCTGCCTATTCTCTTTGAACTCATGAAGAAAAACAAAGAAAAAATATTAATTGGTCAAATTGTATTTCTTAAAAGTCTGAATGAAGAGATATAGTTACTTGATAATGCATTGAACATGTGTCTAATACTAGTAAATCAACCCATGAGGTGTGCAACATAGTTATAATAAAATGTCACCTCACATTTGCAGAGCACTTTGTAAATTCTATGGTCCTTTTCCTTACCCCCACTTGATTGCACAGAATATGAAGAGTAGATGATATTTATTTTCAATGGGAACCACGTGAACAGAAATTATTTTTCCTATAAAGACAAAAACCTTGCAGCTCAAATGTCAAGCTGACCACAGAGAGTCAAATCCAGTACCAGCTCTTCCAGTCTTGTAGGTGTGGGTTTTCTGGGTGCTGACACAAACAGGTCCCTTGAAGGTGACTTGGAGCTTTAAGGATAATCACCTGCAGGGAAGATGAGAAGCCAGTGATGAGGTGCACACAAGGCGAGCAGTGAGAACAGAGACCCCTCATGGTCCTGGGGCTGTTGAAGGGCTCCCATCTCTGCACCAGCAGAGTCCGTGAGAACAACAAAACCAAATTAGTCTGTTTAGGCTTTGACTGATAGAGACATTAAAAATAATCCCATCTGAAAATTTAAAACAATAATTGAACTATTTTGTCAATTTGAGGTTTAGATTTACACTGCTTTCATGATCTGTCAGATCCTAAGCTCGAAAAAAAAAATTGAAGGGCTTCTAGTTTAGGAAACACTGCATGGGACTGGCACAGACATACACAAATACACGTCAAAGGAGTGAACTCTCAGCCACTCAGATCTCCAAGAATTTCCACAGAGAAAGCTCCTGTTCTTGCAAAGTTTTGGGAAAATAAGAAAAAACATAGGTGGATACACTCAACTTCAAATATTTGCATTACTTGATGCAAATTATGGCAAAAATACACTTACTAGTTGAAAGCAATAAAGGTTAACTTTAAAACTATGAGACTATAGATTGCAATGTACAACCAGAACTTCAGAGAAAACTGGCAGCTTAGAATTGAGGAAAAACTGAGTTTGTCAGGAAAACCAGCTTCCAAGGAGAAAAAATAGGTGACTATACATACACACACGAGCATGTGCACGCACACACACACACACACATAAAAATACATACTACATAGAGCAATAATAACATAATTTGTGGGTTCAAAAAGATATAACTGACTTCCTGGAAAACAGTAGATTATCAAGAAGGAGGAAGTGATGGTAGCTAAGTTTTTGTTTTCCTTTGATCTTTGTATTTTTAAGATAGTAAAAACATTGGGTATCTTTAGGTTTATTAAGGTTAGTGTGGGTGTTAACCTACCAAATTTTATTAATGAAAGATTAAACATGGAATCTATCTAGCCATAATTTGGGAGAAAGATGGTCAATAGATAACACATTTATAGTGTTGACTATGTGCAGAATGATATTCAAAGCTCTTTACAGACTTTTTCCCAGATATTTACAGATGTTTTGTCAATAGTCATCAGAACAATTGAGACATGTGATGTTATTGTCTCAATATTAAGCTCAGAAAACCTGAAACAGAGTCATTAAATGACTTGCCACAGATTATACAGGAAGTAACAGGTGGAGCTGGAAATTATGATGTGATCTAGCTCTAATTTATGGTAGTATGTTATAATACTACTGAATCAGTCCATAAGAGTGCAGGACAAAAAGCACAGCAAATTATGAACAGTTGTCAACAAAACACATTTAAAGAACCAAGTCACATGTCACAATGTGCTCAACTTCACTCGTGATCAGGAAAATGCAAATTAAAACTACAAGATATCTGTACCTACGCATACCACCCAGCATAGGGAAAAAAAAAAGATTAAAAAAAAAACCCTCCAATATTAAGTACTGGAGAGATTGTGGAGCAACAGGACTACTTACATAGTGCTGGTCGGAAAATAATTGATAGAACCAGTTAGTAAAACTTTTCTCAGTTTGTAAAACTCAGTATCAGCTAAGCACAATATATGCATATCCTGCAAACCAGCAACTCTACCCAGAGTTCTACCAGGCATAAATGCATGAATGTGGACATACAGAGATGTTTGTAAAAATATATTTGGTAATAGCTGCATCTGGGTGCATTCTAAATAGTTCTCAAAAATAAGAAGAATATATAAATTAAGTACAGTCATACAATGGATACTATGCAGCAGTGGTAATAAAAGAGCTACTGCTGTGCTCACTACCTTCAGCAGCTTGAGTGGAAGTCACGCTGTAGACTGAATATTTGTGTCCCGCCAACATTCACATGCTACAACCTAACCTCCAGTGTGGCGGTGCTAGATGCTGGGGACTTGGCTGGTGATTACATCAAAGGCATAGCCCTCAGGAATGGGATTAGTTATTTAGTTATTAGAGTATGCTAGCTAGTCATTCATGTATTTACGTATACTTGTTGATTATTTTCTATCAGGCACTGTTATTGTCATGGGGAGTTACCAATCTCTCCTGTCACATTCCATGTGTTTTTCTTCTGGAAATTAATCATCTACAGCTGTTACTATTTATTTACATACCACAGGCATCCTTTCAAAGTGCAAACTCCTCTACAGGGAGGATGAAATTTTCATACTTGTATTCTAAAGATTAAAAAGCATTGAACTTTGTGTTAAGTATATTTTTGCTGACAACTTTTAATTCTCAGATGAGTAATTTCTCTGACCTTACAGCAACACTTTCAGTGTGTTCCCGCTTTTAATATGTTCATTATTGTTGTCTTAATAGTTGGTTATCTGGGGGAAGGTAATAGCTCAGTGGTAGAGCAGGTGCTTAGCATGCACGGGGTCCTGGGTTCAGTTCCCAGTACTTCCATTAAAACAAACAAAATTACCTCCCCATCCCCAAAATATATATAAATAAATTAAAATTTTTAAAAACAAAAAAAAACAAAAATAGTTGGTTATCCAATATATACATAGATACCTCTATCCTCTCTGTTTTGAACTCTTCTTCACCATGACCACGAACCCATCGCCACTACCACTGTCATCACCATCAACCACAATAACAAACACAATCTCTTGTTGGGTTCCAGAAAATGAGCTGGACATGTTGGAAGACATAATGCATCAGTAGGTGACTGAACTGGGAAATATGAGATGAACGTTTGATGAAAAACTCACTTTGTCTTTGTGGGATTCCATTTGTCAGTGTTCAGAATGAACTTTACCTGTGTTATCATCAATGTCTTTCCTAACCTATGTATCTATATGTATATATGACAGCATGTAGACAGAATTCCAAGCATTTCCAAATTTAGATTATGATATTTCTTTGACATATAACTTATCTAGATTTTTTTTTATTTCCCTAAGTATTGAGATACTTAAATTTTTAATTTTGTCCTTAGTCCCCAGCTTACTGGCACAGTGTAATTGCAAACACAACCTGAATGCAGATCATTTGTTGAAAAGCTTTTAGACTTGCTGTATGGCATATGTATTGATGTCTAATTATGGAAACACTACTGAGATACCATAACTAAAATCTTTTGCATATTTTTACAATATTTTCCTGGTACAATTTTTTTCCCCTTTAAAGAAGGTACTGGGGGTTGAACCCAGGATAAGGTCTACCACTGAGCTATACCCCTCACTTCCAGCATGGCACAATTTTTAACCACAGTTTCAGTGATTTAAAAAATCTTTTATATCTCTCCTCAGATAATCAACCAATGCCTCACATATGACAAAGACATGTTCAGAAGAAATCACACTGAAGTGACAGAATTTATTCTCTTGGGTCTGACAAGCCATTGTGAGTTGCTTTCTTTGTCTTGTTCCTTGTGGTTTACATAGTCATTGTGATAGGAAACCTGCACATGATTGTCTTAATCAGAACTAATGCTCAACTTCACATGCCCATGTAATTCTTCCTCTCAAGTTTGTCTGTTCTAGATCTGTGTTTCTTCACAAATGTCACTCCCAAAATGTCAGAGAATTTCTCATCAGAGAGGAAGACTATCTCATAGGCAGGCTGTCTGGTGCAGTGCTGTATTGTCATGGTTGTGGTCCTTACAGAGCACTACATGCTGGCCATCATGGCGTACAACTGCTATGTGGCCATCTGCAATCCTCTGCCCTACAGAAACCCAAGAAACAAGAAAGAGTTAGAATCAGGTTACTTGGCTGGCCTGAAAAACCTCAAATATTAGATCCAGAAACATATGTTTTTGGGGTCACAGGCTGAATTACTATGGGGTGAGAGAAGGAGAACCCAGTGGAGGGATGTGCCCAGTAGTCTAAGTACTGGGCAGCCCTGTGGTGTTTCCTCTCACATCTAGACCTGTTTCATAAAATATGCAAGAATGCATTAAGCAGCATTTCATGTATAATGATTATCACTGTCTTCTTAAGTTAATGTTAGTAAAATCTAAGCATTAGTTCAATAAGTGAGTCTTTTGCTTAAAAACAATTTTGCCAATAGAAACTCAATTTATCAATACTGTGATTGTTATGATCATGAGGAAATGGAATGTGGTCTTCAGGGTTTGTGAACATTTATTAAAAATGTGTTGACTGATAGGTGGTCCAAACAGTCTTGCTTCTCAGTTATTATTGTTTAAAAGCTTATTCAGTTAATGTTAGCTAATATTATGTAATTATATATTATATACATAGGAGGCAGGGTAAAGGGGACTCAGAAATAAATAAATAAATGTGAAACCTGAGTTTTTAACATCTGTAATAGTATCTTATCTTTGGAGAAAGGGGAGAGACAAAAAGTAAGCTTGAAGTTTTCAGGCTATGTCTGCCAGAGAAACAGAGACATCTATGACCTTACTCCAATTTCTTTGTGTTAGATTTGGGAATAGAGGGTAGGCATCACACTTATTCCATTAGATTTTTAGAATTCAAGTACAAGGATTGCCTGTGTTCTTTTTTTCTCACTGAACCACAAGTAACAAATCTCCCAAACAATGATTGTCACATGTGTCTGGTTGGAGAGGGAGGGTCTCAGTCTCCCAAAGGCTTCTGTGCTCCAGCAGAATGTGGTAACTCCAAAGTGTTTACTGTTTCTCAAAGGAATAAAAAGCACATAAAATTAAAAAATTAAGAGGTTGCAGAGTTCCTAATATGGAGAAAGCATCCAGTAAGAATATCGGTATAAAACTAGAATATGAGGTCCATGAGAGCAGGTAGTTTATTATTTTTTTCCCTGGATTTCAGGCACATAGTAAATAGATAAATAAACAAATAAACAAATAAATGCATGTCACTGTCTAAAGACAATGACACCAAGGTTAAGAATGTTGTGTTTTCTAACGCTTTGTGGGTAGACTTACCCTCTAGAATACAACAACCCTTTGGAAAGCAGAGTAGGAATTAGTCAAGTTAACTTTCTTCCACTTTGGAAAATGGAGCCTTAAAATATGAATTAAGCTCAATTAGAGGAATAAAGCTGCACAGCTTACAATATAGAGACTGTGGGCTAAAAATTATACCCATGGCATTTGCAATTATAAGTCAGTAAAAATTAAAATTGTATTCCTCAAGTACATTAATTTATTTTCTCTCCAAAATGGGTAGAAACTATAGATATGAGAAGGATAGCTATTGTAGATCATCTTCTATCAAATAAAATAATTTATTAAGACAAGATCGGATGCATTCAGGGTGGCATGCGGAATTTTTTAGTGTTAGGAAATAGAACAAAATATAAACAACAGCAATAAAAAATGGTCACCCCTAATGCAAGAATCAAGTTGGGTTTTAGAGAAGTACATTAATTCTTTCAGACAAGGGGAAGCTCGTCTGAGGCTCATTACATGTGTATATGACATCCTTTTTTATTCTGTCATTGCTTACAATTCTTTCTTACTGAAAAATGGCAGGAATGTTCTTCATTAATACAAAGAATTGTGCTAAGTACAGTTTATTTGAAATATATGTTGTGGCTGACGCAATATCGACATGTTTATTATCACATGGGAAACTAAGAACCACGCCCACCCACAAATGCATCACAGTCATCAGTATACAGAGAAAACACTGTAAAAAAAGAGGATGAAAAGCAAAACCTCAAGTCCTTTTAGCCCTTTAATTAATTAACTAATTTAAAAAACTCAATTCTGCTGAGAGTTATTTTGCTCTTGAGTTTCATTTTCCATTACAGGTATTGCCATCTGTAGCATTTTAATTATCTCTGCAGCTTTCTGTCCATATTCTCCAGTGAGAAAGCCCCACAGTGGGAAATCCAGCTCTTACAAAGCCTTCTGAATCATGCAGTGGTGACACCAGATGAGATGTTCCCAAGAACATTTTTTCTTCATGTACAGGTAGGTTCATGCACAGGTAGATTCTGTGTATTTTCATAAAGTCAGTCCGGAGTGTGAGCCTTCTAGGTTGCCCTTGTAATTCTCCATAGGAAGAGCATGTTCTGGAAGGGTTGTTAGGAGGTGTAATTAGAAAGGCCTCACTGTGGCAGTGGTGGTCAGATGTGGTTGGGGGCTCTGGTTTGATGCCCTTGTCCAAGAATTGCAGTCATTCAGTGGCAAAAGTATACACCATACTACCTAACAAACAATGAGAGTTCTCCCCATAAATGGTCACTACATGACAATCAAACCTTTGTGTTTCTGTTTTCTCTGCTAAAGACATTTTCTCTTCAGTGCAAGTGTTGGTCTCAGTCTCTCCCTCTCTGTCTTTCTGTGTCTGCTTCTCTCTCTTCCTCATATACAAACATAAAGTCATGAAATTAAACTTTTATATAGTACTAGAATGTATAAGATACAAGTAACATATGTTCAAACACAGTTCTTGATAAAGAAGCAGACTGGACCTCAAAACATTCATAAATGACCTTGTGCTCCTTAAAATCCAGACCATCTTTTCCTCATTCTACCTTCTACAGACTAGTGGTTGGGGTTTCACATTGGGGTAGCCTGAGGAAACATCTTCTCCTTGCATGTGATCTTCTAGCATTCTCTGCCCTGTTACAACTAGCTCCCTGAGGAAGCCTCTAAGACTCGGGTAGTTGTAAATCATGGGCCCAGCATTTCTTAGGGTGGCCAATTATCTTGGTTTTCCCAGGACTGAGGTGTTTCTCTCAGTCAAAACTTAATATTCCTAGACCAGGAAATTTCTGGCTAAATTGGGTGGCAGCTGTTTATGTCACATTTCTCCCACCACAGACTGAACTGGTAGCAGACATAGATAGATTACATTACAGGGCAAAGTGTTTGAATCTCATTCTGCTCCCCTGTGCAGATTTGTCATTCAGTGGCTACTAAAATTGAAGGCCTCCTTGGAGCTGAAGACTTGGCTCATGTAGCTTGACTTACGCATTGATACACTTCTCACTAAGTTCTTAAAGCCTGATACCGTTTTCCTTTTGCTTATGTTTCTTGATGACATTTGCTATAAAAGTGAAAAAACAGTTTAAAAAATTCTCATTACATATATAAGGTTTATTAATCATCAAATAAATCAATAACGTTGTAGAAAATGTTTCTTTAGAATGCCTGTATAGAGTGTATAGAGGAGGCTGGGAATATAAACAGATTTCTTACCTAAATATGTGGGAAATGGCTAATTGTTTGGAAGAAGAGGCAAAAAGAATCATGTAGACCTCCCTGCAGCACAAAAAGTATATTTGAATAGATTTGACAGCACTCTCTATTTCCCTCCTTTACCAATTCATGGTTAGATGAGGTAACACCTCTTTATATTTGACATTTCGGCAGAGGCAACCTAGAGTGTAGGTCTTTTTACTTTACTTTAGTCACTACCAACATTCCAGGGGAGGATGAATATTATCTCATTTTTCCAATCATCATCTGATATCTATTATGTAAATTTCAACCAAGAGATGAGTAGTGGGAGGCACAGATATAACAAGGAAGCTAAGATAGAGACAAATTCTAGGGGATGAAAAAGGAAGGACAGATCTCAACTAATAATGGGTAGGAAGAGAAATAGGCAAGAAACAGGTTGGTCATAACAGCTTATTATAGATAAGAGAAGAACCAGTGATTTTTCTGGAAATTAACTACATGAATGAATGGATGAATAAGTAAATATAAAAGTGATGATGATGTTTTTCTAACTTGTACTTTGATGGCAAATACAGGATATTTTCATGAAGAACCATCAGCTGTGCACTCCCATGGCTCATAAATAAATGGACCATAAGTAAAATCTTACTGCTGGTAAATGAGCTCAAGATATTTAAACTAGCATATAAGAATGTGCTAGAAGGAACCAGAATCCAGACAGATCAGCCATCTTAATCTGATACAGTCAAAAAGTAAAAAAAAGAAACTTCTTCTCTAAACCCTGAAAAATTTTCCTTCTGGTACATTTAAAAATTTTCATGAAAGTGTAAATAATTATAGAATAATAACACAGTCCTTCATTTAGTATTCTGTTTTTCCTAATTTATTCAAAGTTCTAAGAAAAAAGGAAGAGACTGGAATAGAATGTGTTAATGCTTCAAGACACAAGGGAGGAGAAGAGTTTAAAAAAATGGAGGTGATGCTTCAATTTATCTCTTTTAGGCTTCTTTGCAACATGGACAATGGCTGGCAAGGATTCATTTTCTTATGTTGATTTTCCAAATTAGAAAAAAAATCACTGAATCAATGTAATGCTTTAAGAGGTTTTTTTCTTTTCTTTTTTTCCAATAAAGATAGTTGTTTTATTTTAAACCACTTTATACAGTGTTATTAGGTCATTTTTTAAAATAAAAAACATCTCAAGCTTTCAAGGTTAAGAAAGGAGGTATCATTTAACTATCTGATTATGGATCAGCATTTCTTTGCTTATGACTTTGAATAAATTTCTTACATATTTTATAGACCTTCTAACTCTATAAATCTAGTGAATAAAAAAGTATGCACTTCCTAAAAGTTGGGACCATTAGTAAAAATTCTTTCCCTTTCCAGGAGAGAGCAAGAACAAAAATTCTTCCTCTAAACTTTTTCTTTATAAACAAGTAAAACTAGATGCAATAAGTTATGTCATTATATTCTATAATTTTATATTATTCTGCCAGTTTCTCTGTAAAAGAAAACTTATGTATATATATGTGCATAAGGGAAAGAAATACTGCTAAGTAAAGACATGGGGGAAAGGAGAGGAGAGAGAAAAAGAAAACTTGCAGAGGAATTGAAAGAGAATGGATTGGTAAGATAAAATACAAATGAAGAATGACTATATTTGAGATATGTATTTTTTATTTCTGTTTATTTTATTAGACAAAGTGCATCTCTGCCTGGATCAGATTCAAGAAAGTGCTCAATTTTACTGATGTGACAGAATTTATTCTCTTGGGACTAACTAGTCATCCTGAATTACAGCTCCTGTTCTTTGTGGTCTTCTTACTGGTCTACATTGTCACCCTGGTTGGGAACGTTGGTGTGATCGTACCCATCAGGGTCAGTCCCCAGCTCAACAGCCCCATGTATTTTTTCCTCAGTCACTTGTCTTTTGCACATGTGTGGTTCTCCTCTAATGTCACTCCCAAAAGGTTGGAAAATTTGGTGTCTGAGACCAAAACTATTTCCTACCCTGGTTGTACAGTGCAGTGTTTCTTCTTCATTGCCTTCATCCATGTAGAAGTCATCCTCGCTGTGATGGCCTTTGACAGGTACATGGCAATTGGCAACCCTCTGCTCTATGGCAGCAGAATGTCAAGGATTGTCTGTATTTGACTGATCTCTTTCCCTTATGTATATGGCTTCTTTATTAGTTTCATCTCCACATTGTGGACCCATGGCTTGTACTTCTGTGGGAACATTGAGATCAACCACTTCTACTGTGCAGACCTAGCCCTCATCAAGATGGCCTGCTCAGGAACCTTCATTAAAGAATACATCATGCGCACAATGGCAGGTCTCAACTTCTCTTACTCTTTGCTAGTCATTATCATCTCCTACATATTTATCCTTATTGCCGTCCTAAGAATGCACTCAACAGAAGGAAAAAAGAAAGCCTTCTCCACGTGCGGATCTCATTTGACAGCTGTCACCATATTTTATGGAATTCTCTTCTTCATGTACCTCAAAAGTCCAACTGAAGAGTCCATGGAGCAGGGGAAAATGGTGGCTGTGTTTTATACCATGGTGATTCCCATGTTGAATCCCATGATCTACAGCCTCAGGAACAAAGATATGAAGGAGGCCATGAACAAAGCGATCAGTAAGACATACTTAATGAAATAAAATAGAAACAAAATATATGACGAAACCCATGGTTCAGTAGAAGGGTTAGAATTAACTATTTCTCTTGGATAACGTTGAGGATAAGTTGTTATTTTTGTTTTCAATGAACAGACAAAGATACTATACAGTTGAATAAGGAATAAGGTGTAAGGATAAAAGCAGCACATTGTAAACAGGACTCCCTGGGTCTATAACACATGACGATATGAAAGCATGCTGACAACAGCATCCTTTCCCACACAGTGTCAGAGTCAGCAGGTCATTTTGTAGCTGGAAGTGTTTGTTATGGCTTTTCAGTATTTTACAAGTCCACTCTTTCAATTCTGTTCTTAGAAGAACTGTAATGGTCCCTTCTTGCATCTAAACGAGGTGGTGGTTCAGGATGTATGTTGTTATTTTTAAATACTGAAATTGACTATTATTTCACTAGTAGTCATTGTAGACAACAACACTGACAGTGGAATAACTTCTGCAGAATATGTTATAAGCTCCATGTAAGAAATGCTAACGAATTTAACTGTATGCTATATGAGATTACCTTTTCAAATGTATGTTAATTAATTAAATAAACCTCATTTATATGTAAACATATGTATTTAAATCCTATTTGTATCTTACCTTATAATGACTATCAGAAAGTAGTAACACAATCTCATTGGTTAGTTTTGGATTGTATTTCCATAAAGCTGTTGGGGAAAGTGTAGATATATATTTACTTTTTCTTTCTTTCCTTTATTATTGAAGTGTTTTGGGGTTTGGTGGTAGTAGAAACCAGCTGAACCCTCATTGGTTCTAGCACATGCATTTGTAACATCATCCATTTTATATCTATTTTTAAAATTAACAAATCATCAATATAACAGATGCCCTGAATTGTGGGGTTTTTTTTAACAATATTGTTGCCTCTGTTTCAAAATACTTTTACTTAAAAGATGAGAACAATTTGAGGCACAAATTGCTGATTTTGATTGTAAATGCACAAAATCTATAACATTTCTTGTCAAGATTGAAGTCCTGTTTATTTTCTTTTATTTAACAATATTTTCTCAAGAAATTTAAAAAATAAAGCAGGATTTTCACAAATAAAGCAAAATCATGCATGCTTGTATATGTGTATATACATGTATATATACCTGTTACACACCCATCCACATGTACATGTATGGATATTTCTGTTTGTAAGTGTGTGTGTGTGTTTGTGTGGGTGCATGTGTTTCAGAATAGTCAACCTGATCAGGACTTTGCAGGAGTTGCTACTTAGGATTTTCCAAAGGATCAGACTAGTTGTAACATGAATTAACCAACATAATGATGTCATTTATTACACTTTATGTTGTATTATACACAGTCTCATACTACATTATTTCCCTGCCCACTACATTTAGTGTATAACACCAAACGGCCTACTTCGCCCACAACAGAACTACTTTCTCTACTTAGCTCTCTCCTGACCACAGATTGTAAAACTTAGTCCACTTGAAAACCAAGAGATTTTAAAGGTTGTTATGGCCAGCTGTGTTATTTTAACAATTATAAACAAACCATATGGGGGGAGGGTATAGCTCAAGTGGTAGAGCACGTGCTTAGCATGCATGAGGTTCTGGGTTCAATCCCCAGTATCTCCTCAAAAAAAAGTAAGTAAACTTAATTACCACCCCCTCACTGCCAGAATAAAACAATTTAAAATATAATAACAAATAAATAAAATATAAAAATAAAATGTTTTAAATAAATAAATAAACTGTATAACCATTCACATAACAGCTCATGCAATGGATACATATATTAGCATACTTATGCTTAATTTAAATGATTTAGAATTTATTTTTTGCATTTGGTCTGAAGCAAGAAACTAATACTAATTTTCATAAAATATTAATTGCCACTTGTTTTTTTAATAATCTTCTTATCCCTGATAATTTTAAATGCCAGTAATATTATACATCAACTTGTTTCTATTTCTGTTAGTTCATTCCCCATCATTCTAATCTGTTCTTTAATTAATTAATGACTCATTCATCTAACAAATATTAGCTGAGTGCCTATTATGTACCAGGCACTGTCTTAGTTATTTGTTATCAATGAACAAAACAGAAAAAGAAATTCTTGATCTCATGAGTCTAGGGGTGTGAGACATATGTAAACAATTAGCATAATATATAAATAAATCATATAGTATGTTAGATATGTTATGGTGAAATCTGGAAAAAATATCATGATATAAAGGAGCAAAAGAGTGCTTCTAATTTAGTCATGGGAATAAAGGTAGATTTCTTTGAGATGATAACTGAGCAAAAAACCTCTGCAGGTGGTTTAGAGCTGAGCCACACAGTTGTGTGCTAGGTCATGATTTTAGTTTCAGGGACTCATACTTGTTTCATCTTTCACTGGAAAAGTGGAGTCACACAGATCGTGAAGTACAGAACACAGGACTGGCTTATGCAAGTTAAGTGACACCATCACCAGGTTTAGTGTGATACAAACTCAAAGCAAATCATGTCATTTGATCCCAGGACACCTTCAAAATAACTTGAGTTTGAGTTTGGGGAAAAATAAAATTGTGCAAATTGTAAAAAAAAAAAATAAAATAAAAACCACAAATCTCATCAGTATGTGTTCCTCTGGAGATGCACTTTCCCCAGGGTCATTTCTGGTGAAAGCCTCTTAATTGCTTCTTTTTTCTAATGTAAACATTTAAGGAAAACTTCTGTGTCCTTCCAGTTTCTCTTTTGCCTGGTTCATGTTGTTTGCCATCTCTTCTACAGCCTCCAATGTTCAATTCTGCATCCTTTCTGGGAACACTTCTCTTCATTCTGAGGTTGGCACACAAATGCATTGATCTGGAACTGGAAGATGAAGGTTGCATCTTGAATTTTATTTACATTTATTCTTTATCACTAACATTAACATGAATTAACGTTAATTATTTCATAAATGTTATCTATGTGTAGATTTGTATTTGTGTGTGTTCAGAGAGAGAAACAGAAAGAAATTTTCTATGCAGATTTCATTATTTGATTATTGCAAACTATTAATGGAAGCTACAGTTTCCAGGAGTGCATTTAATATTTAATAACAATTGTGCCTTGAATATTTATTATGTGTTAGTGTGTAATAAATCTTTTCATATTCACAAACACACAAAGAAATTAATACTGTTATTATTGTTACATCATATTAGTATAGTGAAATTATAAACAAAACATGAGTAATCCTGTCCAAGTTCTTAAATAAGTCATGGAGCCAATGTCTGACAAAGCAACAGAATGAAATACTTTATAATTTCTCATGCCTGAACCTGAAGGAGAAAGAATCCACATTCATGTGTAACTTAACTTGAAATACAAAATGCAGCAACATGGCTGTTTGGGTACATCTGCTTTGCCTGGAGATGGCGAGGAAAATCCTGTAAGTGCTTCTCAGTTCCCCAGACCCTCCATTCTTCCCCAGACCTCACACCCACTAAGGTCAGAGCTGATCATTCCACTTTGCTGTGAGCTCATCATCACTCTGTATCACCTGGCTAATCACCATGCAAGTTTACATGGATTTAATGTTTGCAAAGTACTAACAACACCACTTTTTTATATCTTCTTTTTTCTTTCTCAGGCACCCTTGGTTGCCTGTAATTAGATCTGGTTTTCAAACAAGAATTCCTCTGTTGCTAATCTTTGATAAATGCAAGAGTGTGAAAACCACGGGCAGCCCAGGCACACTGCTGACTCGGCATCAGCACGATCTGTGGAAAGGCTAGTCACCCTGTTCCAGGCACAGACTCTCTCCTTCATCTTTGTATTTCTCCTGTCTTTTGTGATGCTGTCTTAAGCAGATCTTCCATTAATTTCTCTTTGTCTATGAACCTGTGAATCTTAAAAAATCCATTTTTTCTTGTTTAGGGAATTCATCTTTTCAAAAGTTAATATATTCTTTTTTACATTTTTACAAATGAATTAGCATAGTTTGGGCAGGTTACAGATAGATCTGTGACCTTTTTTCCTGTTCCTGTTCCCATGGACTGAACGTGTACACAGGCAGCTCGATATGATCCTACAGCACATTCAGGACAGATACAGTCCTCCATCAGTATCTGACGGGTGCGTTCCAGGACCCCCGCTGCCTCCCAGGTTACCGAAATCTGCAGATGATCAAGTCCCTTCTATGGAAAGGTGTAGTTTTTGCATATAACTGATGCACACCCTCTCATATACTTTAAATCATGTCTAGATTATGTCTAACACCCAATGCGATGCGAATGTTTTGTAAATAGTTGCCATAGCCTGGCAAATTCAAGTTTTGGCTTTTGGAACTTTCTGGATTAAAAAAATATATATTTTCCATTCAAGGTTCATTGTATCCATGGATGTGGAACCTGCAAGAGGGCTGACTGTACTCATAATATGTTTGCTCTCCTTTCCAGACTTTCTAGGCTCCGCTCTAAAGCTGAGCACATAGCAACACACTAGAAAAGTGTACAACCAGCAGAGAGGGAGAATATTTAATCAACTTGTCTTCCTACTTGGTATTACCTGTTTTTTCTTTTTTCTCAAATCTATGAAAACGGTTTTTTGAGGGTTAAAAACAAAGTTGAACAGCAAGGTTTTAATTTGAGTAGGCATCAATATTTAACAAAATAGTTAAAAAAACAATTTATCTTTATGTCAGAATGATTCCACGGAAGTTCAAAAAATAAAAAGATGTGAAGATTTGGGTTGTCACAGGTGATATATATGAATATAGAAGCGGATTGTGAAACACTTGCTCCACACTGTCAAGAACAAACCACACCATCACCATATTCACTCAATTGCCTGTCGTAATGCAACTGGTTTATAATTTTGTTTGCATTCGTTTTTTAGCTTTATAAGTGCCACACGTGGTTACTGAACATATCTGAGAAACTTTGGAATAAAAAAATGCCCCAAGACAAAAAAATACTTCCATATTACTACTTTCCACCTAGTGATTTGAAGTCACCTTTTATTTCCTAAAGACTCACAAATATATTCCTTTAAGGAGATAACATAAGTTTTATAACATGAATGATAAATTGGTAGATAAATAATTTTAGTAAATTTATTAATACACATACTATGAATCATAAGCTGAGCAACAGCAAATCAAGCACTTGATTTAATCTTTAATATAATTTTAATGAAACTCTGCTTTAGGCATAGATTGATGCCAAACTATAATCCAAAGTGATCACATGTGTTCTCTAAGATTTAATGTGTCTGTGTCTAACTACATATTCTTAAATCCAAATGGTCACATCAAATTGACCATCAAAAACTCTTCGAGGGGAGAATGAGTTCCATAAAGGTGACACGAGGCCTTGGGATGGGGAGGTGGGTGGATGGGGAGAAGAAACCAAAATTATACAGAAAGAATGGTATTCTTTACATCACAAAACAAAGGGTTTTATCTTTTCCAATTTTAACTCTTATTATTCCTAATATTTTTAAGCCATGAGTTAATGCTTCAATTTTTTACTAATTAGCCTAAGACCCAGGAGTCATTTGTCAGTCTAATTTACTTGCGTTCATAGCATTCTCCTTCCTCATGAAAACCTTTTCTTTACAAAAGGGGTGAGTAGAAGGCAGTGGATTACTTTTGTGAATAAGAGTCTATTTATTTTCACTCTGACAATGAGGTCATCTTCTTACCTGCTGTGATCTTTCTTGGTCGTAACTCTAAGATAACTTTGGATACGCATCAGAGGGTAGTTGCACAAAGTATAATCCTGGAGGTAAAGACAAGGGTTCTGGGAATAATCAAATGACATTTAGACCTTGGAGAGCATGGCACAGTCCTAACTCCAACAAACTCATCGCCCTGTTACAAAGTTCTCTCAGGAATCTTTTTTGGTAGAATTATTCTCTGTGTTCCAAAGAACTTTAATGTTTGCTGAATTTGAGGAACTCTCTCTCTCTGTGTCTCTCTTTTTGCTTTATTATTCTCTCTCCTTTCCTTCATTTTTAAGCTAGGTAAATGCCAGCTAGACTAAGTATAATAGAATTCTTTCCCACACAGCTTCTCAAAGTTTACCTTTACTAGATAAGTCATGTGTCTCTAAGAGTTTGCAGAAGATACAAAAATTTCTCATTATCTGATGAGTGAACCCTTGTGGATTTTTCTCCACAATACCTATAGTGTTTCTATAGGAAAATAATTTTGGAAATATTGTTCTAGAAAAATGTTCCTATGATACAACCTATATCCAGGAAGAACTCCATTGATCACCAAAGAAAAGGCAAACATTCCCCATTTTCTGCCTCCAGCATAACTCTATAAGAGTACACCATGGTTTTAGAAAGACCATTGACACCAACACCACTCTAAATAGACATTGATCTCCTTGTCTTACTTCTGTTTGACTCTCCAGAACGTAAGAGCGGATGATGTCTAGTAGATTACAATTACACATTAGAGATGCCAAGAGTCTGTGTCCAGGTACTGTGCACAATGTAGAAATGTGTATAAATGGCTTACACCTATATTTTGATGACTGCTGTGATCAGTTCATCCCTCTTTAAATGAATCCAAGGATGAGGTTAGATTAAAAATAATTTTCATCTGACATTTAGGGCTGATGAATTATTTGATTAAGTGACTTCCTTCTCTAATCATGGAGAATATGCCTATAATGAAACAGAGATAAAATAGTAATTTTGAGTGATGATAAAAAGAGAACTATAGCCCTCCAAAATAGATTCAAAATATGAAAATAGCAAACAAGCCAGTGTTGGAAACAAGGGATGTTGAAGAAGTGGTCTTGGAAATTTGGCAAATTCACTATCATGTTCTAGCGTGTTTCAATCAAGTTTTGTACACCTGTTATGTAAGTGGGGCTCTGTATTTATCCAACCAGGTAGCATTCTGAGAGCACGTTATGTTAGCAAGTGCTCAGAAATGATTTGCTGAAAACAGTAGCAAAATGCAGTCATAGATGTTTAATAAAGAAAAAAATGAAAAAAGGCATGGATAAAAATGTAAATTAATACATGGTCACTATGTGATTTTGAAATTTATTTCCTTGTAGTTATCACAGGGATTTGTAACTAATATTGACCCAGAACTGAGAAAACGCTCAATTTCACCGATGTGACAGTATTTATTCTCTTGGGACTCACCAGTCGTCAGGAATGGCAAGTCGTCTTCCTCATCATTTTCCTGGTGCTCTACATCATCACTGTGGTGGGTGATATTGGCATGATCGTGTTAATTAAGGTCAGTCCACAGCTCAGCAGCCCCATGTACTTTTTTCTAAGTCATCTGTCATTTGTGGATGTGTGGTTTTCTTCCAATGTCACCCCTAAAATTTTGGAAAACCTGTTATCAGAGACAAAAACTATTTCTTACGCTGGTTGCTTTGTACAGTGTTTCTTCATTATAGCCCTTGTCTGCATAGAGATTTTTATTCTCGCTGTGATGGCCTTTGACAAGTACATGGCAATTGGCAACCCTCTGCTCTATGGCAGCAAAATGTCAAGGCTTGTCTGTATGCGACTGATTTTTTTCCCTTACATATATGGTTTTCTGATGAGTCTGGCAGCCACATTATTGACGCATGGCTTGTACTTCTGTGGAAAAGTTGAGATCAACCACTTCTGTGCAGACCCAGCTTTCACCAAGATGGCCTGTGCTGGGACCTTTGTTAAGGAATATTCGATGATCATACTTGCAGGCGTTAACTTCACTTATTCTCTAACTGTAGTGATCATATCTTACCTGTTTATTCCCATTGCCATTCTGTGAATGCACTCTGCAGATGGGAGGCGGAAGGCCTTTTCCACCTGTGGCTCCCATTTAACAGTGGTCATCATATTTTATGGAACTCTTATTTTCATCTATTTCAGACGTCCCACCGAGGAGTCCGCAGAGCAGGGGAAAATGATGGCTGTGTTTTAAACCACGGTGATTCCCATGTTGAATCCCGTGATCTACAGCCTCAGGAACAAAGATGTGAGGGAGGCCATGAGCAAAGTGATCTTCAGAACATTTTTAACTAAATAAAATAGAAAGTTAAATGTCTGATGAGACCCATGGCTCAGTAAAAGAGGAAGAAATTAACTGTTTCTCTTGGATAATTTTGAGGAAATTTGTTATTTTTGTTTTCAATGAACAGACAAAGCTACTATACAATTCAATAGGGAAGAACAGTGTAAGGACAAAAGAAGCACTTTGTAAACAAGACACCCTGGTTCTATAACGCATGAAACCATGCTGACAATGTCATTTATTATTTTTCCTTCCACACAATAGTAGATTATTTTGTAACTATAAATATTTTTTATGGTCTTTCAGTATTTTAAAAGCCCACTCTCTCAATTCTGATTTTAGAAGAACTATTATGGTCCCTTCTTGCACCTAAAATAGGCATTGATGCAGGATATATGTTATTACTTTTAAATGCTTAAATTGACTATTATTTCATAATAAGTCACTGGTATTATTTTTTTCTTTTCTATTTTATGTCTTTTTAAAATTTTTATTGAAGAAGAGCTGGTTTACAATGTGTTAATTTCTGATGCATGACATAGTGATTCAGCTATTTATATATATATATGTATTCCTTTTCATTTTTTTTATTATGGACTATTACATAATATTGAATATAGTTCCCTGTGCTATTCAGTAGGACATTATTGTTTATCTATTTTATATATAGTAATTAGTGTCTGTAAATTTTGGTCTCCCGACATCTCTTCACCTTCCCACCCCCCTGGAAACCATAGTTTGTTTTTTTATGTCTGTGAGTCTGTTTCTGGTTTTTAAATAAATCTATTTGTGTCATTTTTAAAAATTTCACATATAAGTGATATCATATGGTATTCTTTCTCTTTCTAGGTTACTTCATGTATTATGATGTTCTCCAGGTCCATCTATGTTGGTGTAAATGACATTATTTTATCCTTTTATATAGCTGAGTAGTATTCTATTGTACATGTGTGATATATATATATATATGTGTGTGTGTGTGTGTGTGTGTGTGTATAGAGGGAGACAGAGAGAGACAGAGAGTGACTATCTTCTATATTCAGTCATCTGTTGATGGACATTCAGATTGTTTCCAACACTTGGCTATTTATTGTATATAGTGCTGCTATGCACACTGGTGAGCAGACACCTATTTTAATTAGAGTTTCATTTGGATATGTACCGAGAAGTGGGATTGCTGGATCATATGGTAAGTCTAATTTTAGTTTTTCAAGGAATTATCATACTGTTTTCCATAATGGGTGCACCAGGCTACATTTCCACCAATAGTGTAGGAAGGTTTCCTTCTCTCCACAACCACTCCAGCATTTATCATTTGTGGACTCTTTAATGATAGACATCCTGACAGGTGTGAGGTGATACCTCATTATAGTTTTGATTTGCATTTCTTTGATAGTTAGCGATATTGAGCATTTTTTTCATGTGCCATTTAGCCATTTATATGTTTTCATTGGAGAAATGCTCATTTAGGTCTTCTGCTCATTTTTAGATTGGGTTGTTTGATTTTTTGTTTTTGAGTTGTACTGGCTGCTTGTATATTTTGGAAAGCCCTTGTTTAAAATATGGTTTTAAAGCATTTTAATATCTGTGAGCAAATGGATTTAAATGTTTCATTTTGAAAGCACAGTTTTCACTTAAAAAATTAAATTGATATTCATGCAGAATACTTGGCACATTTGTGACTTAGATATGGTATTAAATACTTTAAAATAACTTTTGTATTTGAAAGAAATAAAATATTGAGGGCGTCTGTCATTAACAATGACATGTACTGATATAATATATTAATATAATCTGGTTCACTCTTGCACCTCATTTAGGTAAGTATAAGCATGAGGCAATAACCTTGCAACTTGAACTTCCATAAAGTTTCTATGTCCTCTAATAAAAATAAATAAATAAATGAATAATAAATAATCTGCTCTCTTGATTTAGATAACACATAGCTACTGAAAGTTCAATCACACATTTAAATGATGCATTTAAGTAATCACAAATTGATCTGCAAAGATGTAAATATAAATGAGATCGGGGCAGTGTGAGAACAAACATTCTTCTTTGGCCATTTTTGAGATTTTATTTTCCTTAAGGGAAACCAGTGATGCATATGAACTCATTTCCACATACAAGCACATACATCATGGTCAAAACTTTAAGGCTATTTGCATACAAATAAATTGCTTATTCAAATTAAATTATAATATTACTTTGCTTAGAGTTTCAAAACTTAAACCCCTAAAAGAATTTAAGATTTTATTTACTTATTGTTACTTTTAAGTGAGTTAAAAGTAATTTCTTTTGGCAGTAAAACCACTAATTCACCATTTATTGGAAAACTCGACATACCAAATTAGTTGCTGATTACTAACAAATTTTAAAATATGGTTTTAAAGCATTTTAATACCTGTGAGTAAGTGGATTTGGATGATCTTTGTTACATCTTTTTCTTCAAAAGTGAACTGCTTTCTCTACTTACTTTCTGGAGTGTTGGTTTAGTGTTACATGAAGAATGATGACAGCAAGGTAAATGGTTCACTCATGTTCATGGTTTGAGTTTCCAGATTTCAAATAAATTTGTGGGTGACCTTGATCTAATCATTTCTTGTTATTCATCCAGTTAAGTTTTAGGTTCTAGTGTCTGACTCCGAGATCTCTTCTGGCTCATAATTTCCATGAGTTTAGATTCTTGAGCAGAAGGTAAAGCAATTTTGCCATTTGCTGAAAATTCAGGATAGTTTTGTAAAATACTTATAATACTACACCTTAATGTTACATTCATTTCTACATCAACGTCGTTACATTCCAGCATTTCCAAAATAAAGTGTGTTTATCTTTCTCTGTCACTCTCTCTCTGTATTTTGTTCTCTCCAACACTCAAGCACACACTTTCTTCTTTTTAAATGAACATTTAATTGAGAGAGTGCATGCTACATTATAATAGCATGGTACCAAAGAGTTCACCAGATGCACTGTCTTCATAATGAGTGAGAAGGAACTTAGGATTTGTGGGTACTCAGGGATAAAGAATGCAGAAGAAAACTTTGCCTGAGCATTATTTTGCAGATGAACTTGGGGTAGTAAATAGTTTAGAGTTTATGAATGATCCACATTGGCATTCTGTTTCTTTAACCTGTTAGCTACCTAAACTTGGTAGAAAAACTTAACCTCAGAGTTATTTTATGTATGCATATTTTTATCCTTCAACATAGCAATGATATTGACCACAGTCCTACAGAGGTGGCGACTTCATACTTGTGAACTGTTTATAAGAGAAAATGCAAAAAGAATTTCAAGTCTTTGAGAGCTTCGTATGAGACAGACATTATCCTGAGAGTTAGCCCTATGTTATCTGAGATCCCCACCCCAGCCTAGGAGATAGTAGTCTCACATTCTGCAGATGAGAACTGAAGCTGAGAATCATTACTCACCCAATGACACATAATTAAAGTGCAGAGTTAAGGAGGTCTGATTCCTGATCCTTCTGACATCAAAATCAGTACTCTACTGACCCCCAGAAGAGCCTCAGTTAAGTGAAACAGGTTGTTCTACTATAATCAACTTCTTCACCAATGACCTCTACTTTTACTCATTCTCTGTAGATGTTTCCAAATGGTCTCTGAGGCATCTGTCATGTGTCTAACATCCATGAGATGCGTAGGGCAAGCATTGCTGTGATGGTGTCTCTTGAGAGATGATGCTTACTAGAAATGTAGCACAACAGACATGAAAATGACTGACCAAAAGTTTATAATGCAAACCATGACTGTTTTTCCGAGGTGCATAATTGTCAGGTGTGAATAGAAGGAAGCAGAACCCATGTGAAGGTGGGAGAGATTAAACCATTATATTAAGAATTTTGATTTCTTAATTTTAGAACCATAAAAAGTAGTCTCCTCATTAACACTCCTTAACTTCTCTTACCCCTGAGATGTTTTTATCTTTTCTTTCATAATTACCTGGGTAGTTCCTTGGGGAGATGCTCTCAATCCTCTCAGTGTTCAAGGTTTCATAATAAATAGTGAGTCATTATCACTTGCTTTTCTCACTGCTGAAGGTATGTCTGCAAATTTTACACTCTTTACAATACAGATTAATGCAGTCGCATCTTTTAATTTTTATTCTTGTTTTGAAGAGTAGACTAAGACCTCATTTGTAGACTTATTGGTTATCACAGTGTTTTATTGTGTGGAAATATATTACAGGGAAATAGTCTTATTTGTATCCACAGTTTATTTAAAACTTCATATGCCTGATCTAGCTACAATAGGGATTAACAAAAAAGTTATCCTGCATTATTTATCCTTTTACCTCTTCTCTGCAATGACCATTGATTTTCACATTGTGTTTTAAAATAAATGTGGATGGAGTTGAAGATTTTGTGTCAGTGGAAATGATTAGAGCAGTAATTATACCTTCACTGTTTCTCTTCATGAGAAATTCCAAAAACATTATTAAGATTCATTTTTAAAACTCATATGTTACACATTCTATATTTTTAATTGTTTAATAGATGATGCACACTTATATAATAAATTGGCTCTATCCCAGAAGTCACTTGACCATCTGATCCTAGGACTACGGGTTCGCTTAACCTTGAGTGGTAGCGTGAAGCAGTGGTCCATTTACTCTGTAGTTCAGCCTGCTCTAGGGTCATGCAAAGCTCTTCTGGTTCATCAAGAATGAACTATTCAAAGGATAATATTCTTCTTTTTTGGAGGATACTCAAACTGAAAATTTAAATGTAAAGAAATAGAATATTGGAATAGATTATCAAAGAGGCAGCAATATAAGATTATTAAGGCTATAACATGGAAGTCGAATTAATTGGTTTGCATCTCAGTCTGACCAATTAGCAGATGTCTGATCCAGGGAGACCTTCTTAGCCTTTCAGTGCCTCAGTTTCCACAGTTTTAGATTGACTATGTGAATAGAACCTGGTCCATCGGAACTTTACATGCAAAAGTTTTAGTAAGCACTCAACAAAAATTAGCTATTTTTACTCATATTTTAAAGCTGAGACAGTTGTCACTAAAGCAATCTTTCCTAGAGGCTTTAAGAACATTGGAGTACTGTAATGCATTACATAAAGCTGATCTAGAGATCAGGACACTTTAAAAAATCTTGTGTGAATATTGCTGAGTATCAGTTATATTTAACAGCTAAGCCAGGCAGTTTAAAGAGTTCCAAGATGAATGAGACTAATGCTACTATCACAGAGCTAACAATTATGTGTAGAGGAAGAAAAATACACACGTCATGCAGGAAGCAAAATTGGAGAAGTAGTTTTAGTCTATGTTTCTTAGATGCTTTGATGCTTTTGTTAAATATATTTTATGCTTAGTAGTACCATTAACCCAGTCAAAGTCTGTTGGTTGGAAAGTATGGGCTCATTGAGCAGGGTCATGAGTTTTTACATAGGAAAAATCCCTGATCTTAGCTCTGCTTCCTAACCAGAGTCTGCATCTCTCATCTGGCTGAGTATTTCCACACTTAAGAGAAGCCAGATGATCTACAATCATGGAAATCTACAGAAAGGAGGAAGGCAGATCAGAAATGAAACTTCAGTGCCTCCTATCTTATGTGCCCAATTTACTTTATTCGTGGTGTATTTCATCCCCATGTGAATAATCAAGAGATGGGAAAATAGTTCATAAAGACTAATTAACTTCCTAAATGTCCTCTGCTATGGATTGGAGGGGATCGTGATATAATCATAGAATTTACACACTGTTTAATGTTAAAGGAATGGCTCTAGAAACACTCATTTTCAACATGGCAAGCTAAGAGTTCCTTTTGAATTTTCATTCTCTTCTTCCCTGTATTTCTACATTGCTGGTTTCTTCTCACTAAGTAAAAGAGCCATATTTTCAAAGAGATCTATCACCCTGTCTGCATCCTGCCTCTCCTTATTTCTGATCCCATTGGCAAACTGTGCATTTGTCACTGTGGCTCCAATCCCTGAAGTATCTCACTTGTATATTTTATCCTTCACTTCTTTTCAATGAGAATAAATTCTGATGCAAGCCAGAATCCTGTATATATTGTTTAACCTCCTATTTCCAGAATTTAGAATACTTCTAGATATAACAAATATATCTGACATATAACTGGCTTTGATGTTTGTAAAATGAATTAACCTAAGCAATTACAAAGACCCATTTATATGTCAGTAACATCCCCTTCAAGCACAATTAATATGGAGAGCTTAAATTCCCGAGATGATGGTAATTATACAGATGCAGCCTTAAGAACTCACAGCAAATTTTTATTTCTTGGAGAAGTCAACACGGGAAATGTATTAAAAGGAGAAAGATTTCTTGGGAACATTTTCCTTGTAGTGATATTAAATTTGAATATAAATAGGCATAGAATTGATTGTTCCTGAAAACCAGTGGAATCTGAAATGAGAGACAATAATTATTAAAAAGTGTCACCTCAATTTTACCTCATGGCATTTGTCTAGATACTTATCTATTGACATAATTCTGATGTTGAGTGCTATGTGATTTAACCACCTGTGGTTTACATTTTTTTTTAAGATAACAAAAGCTAGTAGAGCCTGTGCTTTTAAATACCTCTCACCTTACCCTGCTAGTAGCACTCATCAAGCAAGTATAATGTAAGGCTGAACAAACTAAAATGTGATTAGGAATTTCATATGTCGAAAGCATGTGGTATCATATACTGGCATAACGTAGGGCTAATATGTCAATAACTAGGTTATAAGACCAACATATAAGACCACTGTCCCATAAGATTATATAAATAAGAGACTACTGTCCAAAACATGTGAAAATAGATCAGTTAATATCACATGTGTGTTTGTATTTTTATTGATATTGAGAGCCAGCTATCATACTGGAAAATAGCATTCAGTGGAGTTTCAGAGGATTCACTCCACTTACTTGCCTGTGAGTACTAAGTGGCTAGCTGACCTTGAGTGAACACTTAACACTGATGAGTCTCCAGCTTTTTTCTAAAAAATAATATATTGGAATGGATTCAGTCATTCTCTGACAACTCTCAGTCTGGCTTTAGTCTTATCTGAGCCCTGGGATGTTAACATTATGGAAATTATTTACAAAATATAAATATATAGTTCTAGTAATACATGAATGCAATTGTCTATTTTAGGACTAAGAAACTGATATAAATATTGATGGTCATTACCTATAAGACCTACTAAAGGAAATAATTGTACCTAGATATTCTTTTATTGGACACTGTGTGAAATATACATTAATTGTTCAATTATTTGAATTAGAATACAGATACACATGATTCAAGACTTCCAAGAATAAAACAAATCCATTTTTTTTTCTTTCTCCCACAGACAGTACAGCCTGGGTCTCCATGAAGGCAATGCCAAATTTCACAGATGTGACAGAGTTTATTCTTCTGGGGTTGATCAGTCATCAGGAGCTTCAAGTTCTCCTTTTTGGGGTGTTCCTAGTAGTTTACATGATCATGCTGTTAGGGAACATTGGTATGATTATTTTGATCAGCATCAGTCCCCAGCTTCAGACCCCTATATACTTTTTCTTAAGTCATCTGTCTTTTGTGGATGTGTGGTTCTCTTCCAATGTTACTCCCAAAATGCTGGAAAATTTATTATCAGAGACAAAAACCATCTCCTACGTGGGGTGTCTGGTGCAATGTTACTTTTTCATCGCCCTTGTCCATGTGGAGGTATATATCTTGGCTGTGATGGCCTTTGATCGCTACATGGCCATCTGCAACCCTCTGCTTTATGGCAGTAAAATGTCCAGGACTGTCTGTATTTGGCTCATCTCTGTGCCTTATGTCTACAGATTCTCTGTTAGCCTGATATGCACCCTGTGGACATATGGCTTGTACTTCTGTGGAAATTTTGAAAATAACCACTTCTATTGTGCTGACCCTCCTCTCATCAAGATTGCCTGTGGTGGGGTCCACATCAAAGAATACACCATGATAGTTATTGCTGGGGTGAACTTCACGTATTACCTTTCAGTGGTCCTCATCTCCTATATCCTCATAGAAATAGCCATGCTACGCATGCACTCTGCTGATGGGAGGAAGAAGGCGTTCTCCACCTGTGGGTCCCACTTGACGGCTGTTACCATGTTTTATGGGACTCTCATATTTATGCATTTCAGGAGGCCCCCTGAAGAGTCTGTGGAGCAGGGGGAAATGGTAGCTGTGTTTTATACCACAGTGATTCCCATGCTGAATCCTATGATCTAAAGTTTGAGAAACAAAGATGTGAAAGAGGCAGTCAACAAGGCAATCATCAAGGCAAACTTGGGGCAGTGAAACTGCAATAGATATTTCTGAGTACATTGCTACTTGTGATAAGTGTGTAGGCATGAAAGTTCCTAGCTCAATAGAGACTGTCTAAAGGCAACTCTTACATATACTGAGCTCCAGTCTAACCCAGTGATGCTTTTACCCCATGAATGGCCTCTAAGTACCAAGATTGTTACTCCACATATGCAACTATATGATTCAAACTGACATATTACACATTCATGGTGTGTTTAAAATTGTGCAGTCACTGGAGGACTCATAAATAATTTGAGATAAATACATTGTGTTTTGGAGATATCTTTTTTAGAGTTGAACATGATTTCTATGATGTTTTCTTTACTGAAATTTTGTAAGAAATATATAATTTCATGAGGAAAAGAATAGGAATTCATCTCTATTCCCTGATTACAGAATGCTGATGGACCCTGATTTACCAAATAACTTTTTGATAATGTTCATACACACATGGACTTTTGATAACAAAGTTGTATTCAGAATCTTCAACTAGTATTGTAACACAGTCCTAAGTTTTGTTCTCAGTATATATAGCTTGATAGTTATCAACACTTTTTGTGTGTCAATCTATTTACTTACCCTGATTCTACTCCTTAGCATGGATTCTGGTTAGTTTTCTTGGTTTTAAAGGGTGAAATATTTATGACATAAAGACTTTCCTGTCTTCATCATAATAAAAAAAATGAACCAATATGAGCTTTCTGATATTTAAAAATCTAACCTTTGTTCATAGCCTTCATCCTATTAAACCTTTGGTTGATATGATTTGAAACTATTGTTTGTTTCCAATTTCTTCTCATGAATGTTACATTCTTTGGTTCTGTTTTAGCAGCTTAAATCAAGCTTTCAGGGCTTAGAGTGGATCAACCAGATAAGAAGCCCTGTTCAACTAAAAGCCATTGCACTGGGTATGCGTTAAACTATGGTCAATACAGCTCAAAATGATATCCACCAGGACCCAGTTAAAGTTCTTAAAATCTCACTGTTCCATTTATATAGATTGGTACCCACTTAATCTACATTCATTCTTGCTATAGGAAGAATACAGACTTTTCTTCCCTTAATGACTCTCATCAGCATAAAGGTGAATGGGAAGTAGAAGTAATTTCTGATGATTGAGTTTATTCTTGGGACTAAAGAAGCCCTGTTTACTTACCCTGATTCTACCCAGGGCTAATTGAATTGAAAGGAGTGCACAATGAAAGATGTGCAGGAGGACTCTGAGAAGTAACTTATGGTTTTGGAAACACCACTGGGAGGATGGACTAATTCAAGCACATAAAGTATGGTTGCTCAGGCTAATTTACTAGTTAACTATAAGCCACTTTCCTTCCGATTGGATCTGAGAAAAGGTAGCTGATGGGAGGAGGGATGTTCTTTTTCACAAATTTAGGTTCTGAGTAGGAAGAAAAATTACCATTAATTGCTATAGGAAATTACATTAACAAAGTGGATTTCTTTTTTATGTTGTTAAACTACCCAAATTTGGTTCTAAAGAGTTCATGTCAATGTGGTGTCAAAGTAAGACCGCTCAAGAAACTTTTGCTTTCACAGAGATTGGCATTATAGCCGCATTCTAAGATCATATTTTCTCTGATGCTTATGGCAGAAATATTCCTCAAGGTCCACTATTTTATGTTTACTTTTAGAAATAAAACACTAGCCCTCCAGCTGTTAACCACAGTTGCCCTCATTTCTATTAGCCAGGTAGCTAACATTGTTACAAATGTTTTGGCAATGAGCTGTCAGTAGAAAGATATGCCTAAAACCCAAGGTCATTTCCTCAAGTCAGAGCCACTTGATGTGGACTTTTTCCTTTCTCTTCCTTCTTGAAAATGTTGCCACTGAAATGGTTGCTGTAGATTGAGACAAGAAAGCCACATATGGAGGGTCTAATTGCCTAACCCACACCCCATAACTCACACTGTCCCCTGAGAAAGGAATCAAATCCTATGTTACTAAGTCACTGTGTTTTAGGAGTTTGCTCCTTAGAAAGCATGGCTATAGTGCTGAAGTTGTTCTTATAATTCTTTCCAGAAACATGGCCCTTAGCACCTGGCCTCTGCATCTGACCACTTCCCAGGGCAAATGTTGCCTTGAGGATGAATGTCTCCTCAGAAAGTGTCTGTTCTGACACTGAGTATACTGAGCAAAGAAGGGAACCTGGTTCTCTGTCTTAGCCAGAAGGAGGGAAAACTCAACCTCTGGTCTTAGGTGATTGGTTGTATCCCCTTTTCCTAACTACTTGGTGAGTCCTTGGACTTGTCATGACCTCCAGCTGTCCATTTAGTTGGTTTTGAATCCCTTTGGCCCCAGCTTCTAGGTGACTTCTCCTCACTAGTTTTTGCAGGCACTTACAAGGCTCTTTCACAGGCTCAGGGAATCTCAGCCACCTCCTCTGCACTGCGTTTGTAGGTGTGGACCGGATGAGCGTCCACCAGATGTTTTAGACAACACATCTTTAGCTCTTCTTACTTGGTATGAGTTGAATTGTGTGCTGATAAAACAAATGTATTCCTTCACCAATTTGCTGCAATGCTGGGACTCTGGTTTTTCTATTAAGCTTTTTGTTTCAATAAAACAGGCTCTACCTCAGGGAGGTAAGCTATCCTTGCTGCTGCAGGAGCTCTTCAAACCCCTCTGGGCTTTCTTTGGGCAACGGTGTAATTTTGCAGCAACCTCACCTGAGTCTACTGTGCTACCCAGAGGAAGGGGCAGCAGATTCCTTTCCAAAGAGTCACTAACCTTTATATCTTGCTCGCATCACCAGGCTCAGGTTGGGACCTTACTGCTTGCTTCCAGAAAAATGGCTCCTCTGCTGTTAGGAGATCTCTTCTACTTTCCAGTTCTCTGTATAAACTTCACTGTTCAATACTATGCTTTTGGGATTACAGAACAGGCAAAACAAACACAGCAACAACAAAGGTGTTTTCCTTATTTGAGTTCTTGCCCTTGGCAATTCACAGTCATGACTTTCAAGATTCATTTTTTGGTATGATGCCTCTGCCCCCCCCCAAAGAAATTAATTTAGAGCCTGAAAGGCATAATTTTAATTCTGCCTTTCTTCAGAATTTGTACTGTTTGTATTCACTTAGAACACCTCATTGTTGATTTACTGATAGAGTTGGTGTTGTTTAAGGAGGATGTAAAACTAATTTTTAAGATACATAATTTAATATGACAATATTGATGTCTTCACAGAAATCTAAATTCTAAATTAAACCATGAATGCTGTCCTAACCTAACTTGGAATAGCGAGTTAAAGTGGTTATCACAGGCTTTTGATTAACTTCTACAATTTCTCTTGCCAGTATTTCCCAAAATACAGCACAAGAGATAATTTCACATAGCACCCAGAGATTGTGTTATTTTAACTTTTTGAGTGTTCAGAATTCTTGTTACTTTATGAAGATTTTGGCATGGATTTTTCTCCTTTGCGTTGGTTACAGAAAGTTTAGTTTTCAGATTTGTTTAAATAAGTTTGTGAGTCAATTAAAATATATTAAGCAAATAATAAATGTTCCAATACATGAAAAATAATAAAGCATAACATTAACTAAAAGTCAGAAAACACAACCCTATGGCAAGTCACTACCATCACACACACACACACACACACACACACACAAAATCACACACACTATCATATAAAGATAGATAGATAGGTAGATAGATAAATAGACAGATAGATAAGCTGATAGATAGACAGATAGACAGAGAGATAAACTGACCTACCTAGTTACTCTATACATAGTATATAGTACAATATGTGTATATTATGTATACTGTGGTATATATGTATATGCTTAATTAAGCAACTTCTCAGGATACTAGCTTTGAATCAGGCACTACTTCCCACAGGGTTTTTAAACCACCCTTTCTTTAATTTTTTCAGAGCTCTATTGTTTCTGCAATTTCCAAGACTATTAAGTCATTCAAGTGGGACAAAATCTGGTAAGTCATCTGTGAAAGTCTCTGTTGCCATACTCTTTTTTTATGTTAATTTTAGTCATATATATATATAGAGAGAGAGAGACAGAGAGAGAATTCTAGGGAAATCTATCAGAGAGACACCAATGGGTTTCCCACATTGTTCAATTAACTGTGACTCTAGGACAGAATCAGCTTTGAACGCCTGACCTTTATAAGCACCACTCACTCAGAAATTAATAGTGTTTAGGCAACTGTTTCCCATCACTGACAGGTGGCTTTGAGGAGCCTGGTTAATGAAAGTCAGAGATGCTATTCAGCATCATCCAGCTAGAAGTGGTAATACTCAGGTTTGAACTCAAAAGCACAATTCCAAGAATGAGCTTTTTTTTCTAGTTTACTGAGATGCCATAGATTGAATCCAGGCAGAATTTGATTCCTGGTCATGCCTGGGTTAGAATAATGAAACTTTCATGAGATGAAAGCAGAACTGACAGAGAGAATGAAAAAAGGAATCAGCTCATGGTAGCAGAGGGCTCACACATAATCCTAGCACATACATCATTGGCATAGCTTCACTTCACTCATTTGATAAGGAACTTCATTTGTTCATTGCTTGTTCATTTTGTTCATTGTTTATTGTTCACAACTGCATTATCAAATGAACAAAATGTATTTCCTGGTTTGTCAGATTCATTCTAATATCTATCATGGTATGTATGTCATGGTGGCACAATGTTATATTTCAGCAGGCTGACTTATTTCAAATCCATTCACTTTCTAGTTGTCTTACTCTTTGAGGAGGCCATTGAAAGAATTTTTCTGCTAAGTGACTCACAAGATAAACCCTGGCAATTTGATGGCTCCTTACCCACTCCCTTCTCCTTTGAACGTATGTTCTGCCCACTGTTCCCAAAGTAAGAAGATGCAGGTGTTGTTGAAACCATCTGGATGGTATGTGAAAATGAATCCAGTTAAAGCTTCTTTATACATGTTGAAGATTCTGGCAGACAAGTGCAGAGATGTGCATCCAAGACAAGCCTCATCTGTAAGTCCTTTTCCTTATCAAACCTACCACCTACCACTCTAAACTGGTCTGTTGCTAGCTGCATCTTCTTGCAGAGTGTCCAACACTGTGAGGCAGGAAATATTCTGTTTGTTTGTTTTTTGCTCACCAAGAATGACTCCCAATATCATGCACATGGTAGACATGAACATTTGAATTTATGAGTGAAAATATAAACTATTATATTCCAGTTGAAGGTTTAAGTGGGTTTTGAATTATGTCTCTTTATATTACCTGAACATGGAACTATATTCTTGACATCTAATAGCCACCATATTTATCTCTTGGTTTTAAGCTACCCCTTCCTGTCCCCCAACACACTGTAATTTCCTCATACCCCTAAAACTCTAAAAGACCTTTAGAAAGCACAGCTTTGCTTAGGGAACTTAAAGATAGATCTGCATTTTTGGTTTGATAGAGTAATAAAAGGGAATGTGGCTTTCCAAAAGCTAATCCTTGTTCCCATGTCTACATGGTGAAAAATGACTTTCTTTCAAAGGATGTGCTAATCATGCAATTTTAGGGAGTGGCTAGAGTGAATGTGGAGGTCAGCAGCAGAGAGAGGAATGATGGGTCACAGACAGGGAACATTGGAGGAGGAGGCTATCGCATGGAATGACATGGGGATGGATAAGAAACTTACTTCATCACCATCCTTGCCCCTTTCTCTGTCTTCCGCGATATACAAAACAGGAACAATTTTGAAAAGACTGATTAAACCTTATTATCAGTTGAATAGAAGCTAGTCAGGTCAAAACTATCAGTGTCACATATCCTAAGAGTAGTAATTTCTTAAAAATGTAAATTCTACTCTTTTAAAAATTTCATCTTACTATCGATTACATGAAAACTAGAACTCATGTACAAAATCATTTTACTCATATAAAGAATGGTAAAAAAAAAATGTACTTCATCAAAAGATTAGAAAAACAACATGTCTGTCTGCAAGTGGCATTGTTCCAAGTCAGGTTTTGTTGCAAGTCACTTTTTAAAGTTTATTAGAGGCAGGACATAGCATTTGTCAATGGCTTTCCTCAAGGCATTCTTTACTTCTTGGTTCCTCAAGCTGTAGATCATGAGGCTGAGCATAGGAATGACTATTGTGTAGAACACAGAGGCCATTTTGTCCGTGTCAAGGGAATGGTTTGATTTGGGCTGCAGATACGTGAAGATCAGAGTTCCATAGAATATAGTCACAGCGGTCAGATGAGAGCCACAAGTTGAGAACACTTTGCACCTCCATTCTGTAGACTTGATTCTCAGGATTGCAGCCACAATGTGTAAGTAAGAAATAAGGATGGTGGTCAAAGAACTGATCATATTGAATCCAGCAAAGATAAAAATCAACATCTCCTTGAGGCTGGTGTCTGAGCAGGCAAGGGCCATCAAAGGACATCATCACAGTAGAAATGATTGATGACATGGGGGCCATAGTAGATCAGTTGGAAAGTAACAACTGTGTGGAGCAAAGCAACAGAAAAGCTATATAAGACGGGGCCCATTACCAGCTGTATACACACCTTTGGGGACATGATCACCATGTAGAGAAGAGGACTGCAGATGACGACATAGCAGTCATAAGACATTACTGCAAGAAAGAACATTTTCAAGATCAATAAGTTCAGGAAAAAGCCCAGCTGTGTGGCACATGCATAGAAAGATATGGACCTGTGTCTGGTCAGGAGGGTCTGCAGGAACTTGGGGGCTATTGATGAAGAGTAGCAAAGGTCTACAAAGGCCAGATTACTGAGAAAAAAATACATGGGTGTGTGAAGTCGAGAATCCAATTGGATTAGTGAAATCACCCCAAGGTTTCCTACCAGAGTTAGAGAATATACCACTAAAATGAGCAGGAAGAGAAGAAGTTCAATCTCTCTATGGACTGAAGAGCCCAAAAGAATGAATTCTGTCACCCTGGTGCTGTTCCTTTCAGTCATTTGTTCCAATCACTCAATTGCTGAAGAAAGATAAGTTAAAGACCAAAAAATTGCTGGGCATAAGAAATTGTCACCAGACATCAACTCTTGTGTGTTTTAGCTTCAGAAATTATTGTTCATTGTGGTAGAATATCAGAACAAACAAGCACATCCCATTTGAAACTCTCCTCTCTGGCTGTTCATAATTTTATGAGGTCAAAGTTGAGTGCTGATAAAAATAAACCAATTAAAGTCTGCAGAGTGAAGATGAAAAGATGAACCATATGTTTGAAAAGATATTTAATATTTTAGATTCAGACCATTTTCAATTATATTGAATAAAGAGAAGAAGCCATTTTTTTAATTCCTGCTCCTATATCTTCTTCTTGGTAGAGCAGAACCTTAATGTAGTAATTTATTGCCTTTTTGAGTAGATATTTTAATTTGTTTTTTAAAGTATAGTTATCAAAATTAAAGTGTTGTGCCATGTTGCATTTTAACTACTTATGACATTTATAACCAAGAATGTTTTCTACAATCTCTGTTAAGTTTTCAGTGATTATAACTACATTCCTCCTTTTAAAAGGTGGTAATCTCTTTGATGAGAGAAAAAGAAAATGTGAGGAAGTGAGACTCCTGCCTTATGCTGTTCTACTTGTACGATGTGTCATTGTGAATTAGATGCCTCTTTCAACTTCTAAAGGAAGATAAATAGCTAACTCTAATTTCAAGAGGAATGTAATAAAGTAAAAAATTATCATCCTTATCAAGTTAAAAAAGTGTACAAAGTAGAAAAAATAATTCCTGTTTTCTCCTCAAACATTTTGTCCAAAGGGAAACTTTTTTTTTCTAACAATTCAGTGAGAGTGGTCAGAAAATTATTCCTTTAAATTTCTTTCTTCTCTCTCTATTGAATCATCTTAATACTATTACTTGTACCTAATGTACTCTCTAAAAACAAGAAACAAAAAATATATATGCATACATACACAAACATGCACATACATATATACACAAACACACACATATACATACAGATATATGCATATATACACACATATGCATAGTTACATATTAGTGCATATTTAAAACCTGACATGAAAACAAAATTTCCCTCCATCCATTTACTTTCCACTTAGTGAAGTCAAAACCTACCTTGTGAGAGGTGTGTTTGAACTGGCTTGTTTTCCTGAACTGGATCCTAACACAGCTACAGTGCTATAGCTCACTATTCTGGGAATAGAATGGAAGAAGAAATGAGAAAACATTGATTTGGCCGCCATGTGCTCACTGCCATCCATGGCAACATATTGACTCTGGTCCCACTCTCGGTCTTCCACTATAAATATTGTTTCAGATGTCTTAGGGGTAATTAGTGGGAGTGTTGGTATTGAGTCACTTTTCTTTGTGCATACATTGGAATTAGGCTTATTTTTTTATTTTTCTCCTTTGTAATTAAAGAAAAAACTTGCAAAACCCAGACATGCTCATCAATTTCAAATTGACCCATGAATGTCTGTGATAGATATTAAACCATCAACACTTCCCCATGAGAGAAAGACAACTCCCCCACACACAAAGGCTCTTTATCAGAGGATTTGACTTCTGACTTTTTATCAACAGGTAAAATGTGTTTCCTTCTTCTAAAGGACACCCAAGTCTCAGGCAGTAGTTGAAGAAGATATTTCATTTGGGGAGGTTTAAGAAAGGTGTTTCATTCTTGAGAAGAGACGTCAGCTTCATCTAGTTGGAGCTGAACTAGCCAGGGCCATCTCCTTTGTTTTAAATAGGGGAAGATTGTGGATGGCCTGGAAATAAGGTGCTATGGTAATGACCGACAGCAGCACTTTTTAACCTACCAGCATGTGGAAGAAATCTTCCCCTGAATGTTTCCCCAGGGGTCTCCTTTCCAAGGACTCACTCAGATACTCGGGATATGTGAATGAGTACTCCAGGTCTTTATATAATGCAGTCTCGATTCTTTTGAGAGTTAATTCCGAGTGTTCCCCCAATGTGAGTGCACCAGAGTGCAACTGTGCAGCCTCCAGTGTGCAGTCATGATTAGAAAATTCCAATTAGATGAAGATTAGCTGGTAAAAACAAAGGTAACTTTAAGTTATGTTTGAAACTAGAATAATGTCAGCATGAAATCACTAGTCATTGGTTATGTATGTCCAGTTCAATTGCTGTAAACAAAACAAAGAAAAGCAAAAACAAATGGCAAGCAATTCAATTATTACAACCACTTTTAATGTATTGTCATCATTTGTTTTCATTTGTCCCTTCCATTCCCTGTGATCTTCTCAGCCAAAGGGATTCTGATTCAATAAAATCAACCAGTTCCTGTATATATTTAAAAAAACCCTGGAGTATTAGTATTGATAGGTATGGGACATTTTTATATATCCTTTATTTTGTTAAAAATATATATACATATACATACATTTTTCTAGGATAAAAAGAAAGTATATTTGAAACCTGAACAACACAGGTGTGAACAGTGTGGATCCACTCTTAGGAGATTTTTTCCAATAAATCCTACTCCAGTACTACACCTCCCGAGGTCGGGTGGCTCTGCAGGTGTGGAGCTGCAGGTGCAACTCTACTGTAAGCTTATAGGCAGATTTTCCATCTGGAGGGGTTGGTGCCCCTAACCCTACATTCCTCAAGGTTTATGTTAGCTGTTTACAAAATTTGATATACGGAAATATATGAAAAAATTCTCTAGAGGTAACTGCTCTTTAAGTTTGGGGACAATTCATTTTTCATTTTTCTTTTTTTTTTGTATATTATTAAATTGTAATCAGAGTATACGACAATTTACTTCTTATAATGAATTTTTTCCAGGAATTCATTTCTATGGGGAATTGGTCCAGGACACCTCTTCCTTCCCCCAGTGCATCATTGCCCAAACCGGTGGATGCTGAAGTCCCTCATTCACAATTGCATAGGGCAGTCGGACCTTCAATCTGGGGGTTCCACATCAGTGGATTTGATTGTGATAAGATTTTTTGTGTCCTGTTCATTTCTTTAGAAAATGATCAAACCAGAGTAATAAGCACTTTATCATAGTTCAGTTTATAATTTATATTCCGAAGGTATGCAGAAGCCAACCCTTTGCCCACTTATTACAGCTCACAGACCATCACCTCCATCCAAACTGCGCACATGTAGTATATGCTGTCTTATATTGCCTGAAGATGTATTTCACATTTGCTATTGCAATCTTATTTCCATTTGAGTAGACCTTTGCCTTTCAGACATTTTTGGATTTCTATATTCAGGGAAGGATTAAATCCATCAGTATCCTTACATGCATTCTAGTAGGGCTTTCCACCCATAACATACATCAAAAACCTTAACTGTGAAAAAAATAGTAGTTTGACACCAAATTTGAAAAATTTTAATATGTGATTAAATTTCCAAATTTTGGAGAATTGGTCAATACGCAGTGTCTCTCCACAGAATTTGGAAATTCCCAAATGTCTATTGCTCGCTCGTGCCGTACAATGTGGAAAAACTTAGGTTAGCATTTCCATTTCTAGTCAGGCTGCAAAAGTTCAGAATATGTGGGAAAATTAAGAACAATGCCATTTTTTTGTAGCAATTGTAATTCTCCTCCTGCTGATTTTAATTAAATAATTGCTGATTATTATGTAAAGAGAAATTGAAGTCAGTCATTGCTTTCGTGTTAATGATGAAAGTCTCTGGGTCTTATTAGAAAGTTCTTCATTGCCAACAGAATTCCCTACTGTGAATTGCTAAAAGTGAATTTACTTGCTAATCAGTTTCAAGGGGCCTTATTACAATGAATATCTCGGCTTTTTCTTGGGGACATATTAACAGAAACCAATCTCGACAAATGGGACGTTTCAACCCCAGATTAATGACTGTGCCATGTAGTTTGAATGTGTTGTTGAAATCATCATCTGATTCCTCAGGGGCAGCAGTTTCCTCAGCCTTGAATCTCTTTCCTCTGGGAGACAAGAAAGCAGTGGGAAGAGAAGATTTGGAGCAGGATCTGAGTTTTCACTCAGGCTTGTCTACTCTGTCCCCATGTGCACTTGGGAAAGTCATAAATTCTGAGCCTCAATTAAGAAATAAAAATACTACTTACAGCACAAGGCAAGTTTGAGGAGAAAACCTTTAATAGTTATTACATTACTTTGCAAACTGCAACCTGACGGTGCTTGATGATTAGGTGTAGTATGATCATGATGACAATCGTGACAACAGTGCCTGAAGTTCATTAGGTGTTTATCAAGTTCCAGGCCAGGCATCAAAAAGTTCTTCATACAGCACATCATGATTCCTCGCAAACACTATAATGTTGAAAAATGTTCCCCCATTTCAGATAAGGGAAGCTAACAGAATTTAAATAATGTGTCTCAAGTCACAACTGATGAATGTGTTAGATAGAATCAAGATTCAAGTTGGAGCTGCATAATGGATATATAGTTCAAAATTAATGTAACCCTAAAATTCTCAAGAATGTGTTATTATAGTGTCCCTTTTAGTATGTATAATAAAAATCTTGGATACTTCTCTTATTCGTAGTAATAGTACGAATATTGCTTTAGGTAGGTAGATAGATAAATACATACATGTTGCTGATAGATGCAACCGGTGTTCCAGGTTCTTGTCCCATCCTAGAAAGAATTCAAAGACAAGACTTACAGGTTAAAAAAGGTAAAGTGAAGATTTATTAAAGGATAGATAGTACACTCTCAGGGGAGAGCAGGCAGGCTCAGGGGAGTGGCTGCCCGGAGTTTCTTTGGCAAGTTAGTTACATGAGGTGCAAAAATAAATGGATGGAATATTCACTGGGGAGAAAAGGGTTTGGGGTCATATTCCCTGATTATCATCCCAACTCCACCTTCCCAAAGGGAGGAGGGATTTTTGTCCTTATTTAGTCTGGATCAGAAGTGTCATGGTGTTGGTGCATGATGCATACTTCTGATCTGCAAGGCTAATTTTATTGAAATGATGGCATAAGGAGCAAAAGGTTACATTCAGACACTAGAAATTCCTGCCTTTTCTCACCATTCTTTGTTCTTCTCCAGGCCACTTGTCACCCCAAAAAGTATGATCCCTTATCAGCCCCAAGGTTCCTGCTTTTCTTTCTCTGCCCAGGGATCCCTGCTGCTCACATGATGTGTGGTTTCCTGCATTTGGCCTGTGTCCCTCCTTTCTGCCCAATTCCTGCCATTTGGTCTGTGTCCCCCTTTCTCTGCTCATATCTAGCTATCTGCCTGCTCTAACACATACATATATAAATATGCATTTATCATTACATTATTTTATATATCTCAACCAAATAAATTATTTTTCACTTCTCAAGGAAAATTTCACTTTAACTATGAATCTCTTATCAAGCCAGCAACCTAACCCAGGGAATAGTAAACTACATAAGTGCATCTCTAAATTCTCTTATTTTTAAGATACATGCATATCATCTGTAACATGTAATTTTTTCATTCTGAATTTCATTTTTGAATTAATTTATCTGTGTATCAGTCTCTTTCCAATTCACTGCATGTCATTCCACAGTGTTAAGCCACTATCTTGTTTAAGGGATTTCTTTGAAACATATCTGACTGTATCAATCTCGTAGATAAGACATTCCCATTGTTTCTGCCTCCTATAGGATTCAGTCCAAACTCATTAACATGAAGGACAGTGCTATGTGTCCAGGGCCCTGACTGTCTTCCTGACTCCCCTGCTTTTCCCTCTCCCACCTGCCACACAGTGTCTTTCCTTCCCTAACTGTGCTTGCACTTTCTGTGTCACTGAAATGCTTTTCCACAGCTTTTCGGTTCTGCAGAAATGTCTCATTCCTTCTCATCTTCTCACTACAAGAACAATAGATAACCTTGTGGTAGAGTTTTTTTTTTCCAAATTAACTCAGTCTTCTCTTTACCTGACCCCCAAGCCACAGGGGGATGTTCGGCCATTTCTCAGTATCCTCTGTGACTTCCTTGTGTCAGTTACATTTTTCACACTATGTTGTAATCTGCATGTTCCCTATGTCTTGCCTCTCACTCAGCTGTGAGCTACCTGAGGGCACAGACTCCAACAGAGTCATAATTTTAACTTCAGTAATTTATGTAGGGTGACAATGAAGGTTATTATTTTGTTATTTCAGCAAACACTGAGCTAATTTGAATAAAATCTAAAAGAAAAGCGGCAATATATTATAGTATCATTTCTAAGCCAACAATTCTCTTCTTTAGTGTCTTTGTTATGGAAATGACAGGCCAGCCAAGAAACAACACCACTCCGAGGGTTGGAGTACAGAGGAAGCTCTGAGCCCACCGGCATAATACATCTGAGTACTCCAACCCTCCGAGTGGTGCTTTTTTCTTGGCTGGCCTGTCGTTTCTGTAACATCTTTTTATCTGATTATTTTTAATGTATGTCTTATTTCAATACACATACAAATAGTGGGTATCACACTGTTGTAAATAAGTTTTCCTCTATTGTTTTTTTCTATGTTTCTATTATAATTGGGTGTCATATGGGGGGAAGTTTGAATTATTCTGATTGATTGATTTCCTTGGGGTTTGCTGATCACATTATTTGTAAAACATATTTGTACTTCTTCCTTTTAAAAGTCTATGGTTCATCAGTGATAGGCCTTATAGGTGGATAAGAACTAGTTTCTGGAAATCAGTTTGGTTAGATAAGGCTTCAGATTTCAAAGGTCTTTTTAATCTGGAATGCGTAGTAAAGGATTTACAGTTCCCTTTTAACTAAGAACCAAATTCATTATCTTTTGGAATTAAGACCAGCACCCTCTGCTTTACAAACCAAATCTCCTCCTTTGTTGACATATATTATATCCTGTACTAAATCTTAGTGCTAAGCTCTTCCTTAGTCAGATTCAGAGGTATTAATTTTAAAGGACAATTTCTTGCTCATTTAGAAAATATTTTGAAGGCATATATATATATGTACATAAATATGCATTTCTTATTTTTCCTGAGTAAACATTTGTTGGCCTCTATGATAATACTTTTAACAGAGATGTACTAATATTTCAAACCCCAAAATGATGCTACTTATAAATTTCAACAAATTTTAATCTTTTTATTAAAGAAATTAATTATTATATAATCAACTCTTTATTATGGAAATTTTCAAACATGTACAACATTAGAAGATTTGATAGAATAATCCCCACTCCCCCCCCACCGGAAAAGCTGCCAGCTTCAGCGTGTCCACTGATGGTCAGATAGGTTTCATTCAGCCCTCTTGCCCAATCTATTAACCCCCAAAGATATTTTGAAGTAAATCTCAGACTTTACACCATTTCATCAATTGATGTTCTCCAGGCACAGACCACCAGGAACCTCTAATCACAGTTGTGTTGCTGTTGCTTGCTTCAACTAGGGAGCCCACATACCACGGGAAACAGGGACATCTCAGTAAGAAGTCTTAGGGACCGGGCTTTCTAAGAGATTTCAACCTATGAGGTCATTTACAACGGGTTCAAGAAGGCATGGTTACACTTTCAACTGGATGATGTCAAATGAGTTCATATGTTAATTGTTCCTATTTAGAAAGTGGATAAATTGGAGGAAGGTGAAAGCTTTAGGTGGTAAAGAGCAGCAGTCCCTTGTGTTGGCCAGATGGACAGGGTGTCTGACGGTTTTGTGGTTTAGGCAGTGTTACTGGTTTTGCCTGTGCTCTGCCATTATTATAGAGAGATCCTGCCTTGCCTCACTTCACCACCTTTACCACGTAAACTTTTCTCATATTCATGTTTTGGGAAATCATTGATATTCTGCAGCAGAATGCTACAGCTAAGCTTTTAGTGCCAGACCAGATAGATCCCTTTCTATTGGCTGCATCCAACCAGATCTGGCTACCGGGCATGTGTGGGAGATACAGTGGGTATGACTGTGCTTTGGAGCAGAGCAGTGTGGAGAAGGGTAAATGAAGGGTTATGTCCCTGGAGTCTGTCACAAGCAAGGTTCTTCCAGTGACTTGGTGTGTGATTTTGACCAAGGTGCCCAACCTCTCTGTCCTCTCTTTACTTCAGTGTTTCCCTTGTAAAAAGAAATAGTAATAGTATTTATAACAGAATTCTTGTGAGCATTATGTGTACTAACACACAGACTGCTTACAAGAGTGCCTGGCCCAATGTGAATGACTCTATGTAAGTGTTTGTGGATATTAATGTTACTAATATTACTATGCTCTTTTCTGGGGGGTGGTAATTAGGTTTATTTATATATTTTTAATGGAGGTACTGGGGTTTGAACCTACAACTTTGTGCATGCTAAACAAGCATTCTACCACTGAGCCATGCCCTCCCCCTAAGGTTATTAAAGATTGTGATGTTCTTTTATTCACTCCTAGCTGGAAACGGAGAGAGGTAATTACATGAGATTGAGGAGCCTTACTTTTTCATCTGTTTAAATGATCACATTAAACTAGCTGATCTCAAATATTTCAATTGAGGGTGATGTAAGTAATTAGTTGTGGGAACTTAAAAAATTGAAAGCAAGGGTTAGAACACAATCTTGACATCTGGTGCTAAGTTGTCTTTCTGTATGCTTATAACTTACTTTTCAGAGTGTTTATGTATTCAATTATATATGAGTTTACTTATTTGACAAATTTTTGTTTATTTATTTTTCAGTAAGGAACCGTGTTAGTAGTCAGGGAATCAGTAGTCAGCAAAACATACACAGACCCTGTCTCATACAGCTGACAGTCTATTGTGAGAGAGACTTAAATAAACAGTTAGACAAAAGGGCATTTAATCATAATCTGTGGTCATTCCTTTCAAGTAGAGGTGCACAGTGATGAGAAAACATAACAGAACCCCAGGTAGTTCAGGTTTCAGCAAAACGCCCCTTAGAAAATGATGCTCAGTTTGAATTCTCAAGTAAGAGTTGACAAAAGGGATGGGAGGTAGGGACATTATCTAAGAGAGAAGAAAGAGTATACCAAGTTCCGTGGCAGGAGGAAAATTAGGAGAAGAAGCGATGGTACAGTCACTAAGAAAGCAATGTAGAAGCTCCTCAACAAATTGAAAATAGAACTTCCGTATGATTCAGCAGTCCCAATTTCAGATTATATATATATATATAATCAATATATCATTATATATATAAAATCATTGAAATCAGGATCTAGAATAGATATCTAGATATCTCACTCCCATGTTCACTGCAGTACTAGTCACCATAGCCAACACATAAAAACAACCTAAATGTCCATCATTGGATCGATGGATAAAGAAAACGTGATGGGTACATAGAGTTAAATATCACTTGGGCTTAAAACAGAAGGAAATCTTGCCATGCGTGAAACCACGGGTGAACCTGGGGGATATTATGATGGGTGATATAGGCCAGCCCTAGAGGGACAACTGGTGTGTTATTCTACTCCTGTGATGTATCTGAAATAGTCGGTCATAGAAACAGAGCCAGATGGTGGTTGCCAGGGACTGGGAGGAGGGTTGAAGAAGAGTTGTTTAATGGAAAGAAAGTGTCAAAAGAAAGTGTCAGTTTGTAAGACAAGTAGCTCTAGAACCTGGTGTGCAACACTCTGTATCTAGTTAACAGTACTGTGCTATGCGCTTCAAAACTTAGCAGCAGAGATCTCATGCTAAGTGTTCTTCATACAATTAAAAAAACAAAACAAGGAAATTGTGGTATCAATGACAGGAAGTGAGATAATGTACACATTTTCAACTTTCAGAAGAGATCCAACTAAGACTGGAAAAATGTTTACTATATTTATTAATAATGTGAGACTCAGGCTAGAAAGGAATGGTTTCAGGGGTGTAGGGAAAAGCTGGATGGAAAGAACAAACATGTACAAGAAACTGAAACAACTGCATGATTTCTTCAAGAATTTGGACTACTAGAGGGGGTGGGTACAGCTCAGTGGTAGAGCACATGCTTAGTATGCATGAAGTCCCAGATTTGATCCCCATTACTTCCATTAAAAAAATAAATAAATGAATAACCCTAATTACCTCCCCTGCCCCACTTAAAAAAATAATGAAAAAAAAAAAAAGAATTTTGGCTACTGCTCTGAGTAGTTGTTTTACACACACACACACACATATTCTGAAATTGGTTAGAAAATGGTTTTCTAGTTTGAAAATTGTGGAAAAAGCTGGATTTCACCATTAATAATAATGCATTTTGATTATTGTGTAGATTCACCAAGAGAGACTCTGACACTGGTAGAAGTAGCTCTGGTTTTCAAGTAAGTTCTTGGTGTATCTTCATTTTATTTATTATTCTGATTTGTCTTACTTTTTAAGCAAATACCTTTTGAATACTAACTACTTATCATAGAGTTTGCTGGGATATTTGCATACATTAATTCATCTAACATTCACAAAAATATAAAAGATGCATCATTTTTACTTGATTTTACAGTTGAGGAAATTGAGACTTAAAAAACCAAATATGGATGTTGCCCATATTCTCATAAGTTCAGTTATCCAAAACTTAATGCTAGTCTTATCCTTTCACATAATTTGAATTTCTTTTTCAAACGAATCAAAATTTACTGTTCTTTTTTTTTAAGCCTGTAGTATAGCCTTCTTTAACTTTCCTGGAGATTGATTGGTGTACTTGAAGTATAGTTCCTTCAAGGATACAGGTAACTTTTTAATCCCCAATATAATTTGTCCAACTCATCTTACTTCGAGAGAAACAAGGAAGGGAATATTACCACTTTCAGGTATCTCTAGAGGTTCAAGTTTAGATTCAGAGGGATCTAGGAACTAATAAATCACCCAAACAACTTCAGAATGAGCTCTCTGGGGGCCAGGATCTGGCTAAGCAGTGAGTCATATGGAGTTTGTACATGGAGTGAATTGCCAACCCTCCACCAACAAGTGGGCTTCCCATTAGAGACATCTCTCCTTGGTGAGCTGTGGTATTTAATTGAACCATTCTGCTTTCAGAGATAATGCCTCTAACATCCCAGTTGCGTTTCTTACTTTCATACCCTCTCCTTTTCAGTTCTTTGCAAAGGATATCTGGTTGTACTTAAAATAGTACATCAATCTTCAAATTTCTCCCTCCCTTCACTCTGTCTTTCTCTCTCTCGTTTACACACACAGACACAGACACAGACACAGACACAGACACAGACACATTAAATGACTTTTTACTGAGTTAACCAATTAGAAGTACCCTCCCTTCTGCAGTGGCACCCACAGAAGAGAACACTTCCTCTTCTAGGTGGATGGATTAGAAATGAGTGTAAGTGAGATTTCCTGTGTAAAGTTTTCTCATGGGAATGAGTGGCCAAGAATGGCTGTATACTTAAGTGTAGATAACAGTGCTTTCTAAGTCCATTTTTGGTCTTTGGAAACACCAAACATAAGGTAAAAAGTTCCTTCTTAAGTAAAATCTTTGTCAAGACTGTATGCTTACTCTTATTTTTAATGTAAAATAGAACTTGGTATTTCATTTCTCTAATATTGCTTCTCAGAATAGGTTTTTGGCCTCAAATTGCACTCTAAAAAATAAGACTCAAACCAGTGCATCCCAGCCTTTTCCCATGCCATGTCATGTTATTTGCATGTGTTTTGGGATACATGGAGGGAGCATCTGATGGTTGAAGAAGTCACCAGGGCTGCACATCTGCAGTGCACTGGTGGTAAACAATGCCTCTGTGGGCTGGGTGGTAAGCTCTGGTACAGAGATCAAGCTCCATGTAGCTGTAGAATGAAGGATGCTTGGCTTGGAATAGCTGCTGTAGACCCTGATAGAACACCAGGCAGGACATGGTATCACTAGGTAGTAAGCAAATGAGGAAATTTCTTGATTAATAGAGCAAAGAATAAGAAAGAGGAAGTTTCTCAATGACCTTCTTTTTCTGTCTTATAGTTAAACACTATTTGTGCAAACCATTTCTGTGCAAAAGTAATTTGTTTTTACTGCTGAAACTATTTCTTTGGTTATTTTACCTTATTTCTTATTTTACTTCTTTAAAATTCAGATAAACTCACACACATACACACACTGATTGGAATTTTATTCTTGTAACCATAAGTTACTATAGATTCTATGTATTATAATAGTAAAATAGTTCTGTTTGCATTAAAATTAAAGTTATTTTAGAATAAACTGATTAAAATTGCCTATAAACTTCCAATTTTGATGATTAATCATTAAACATAAATTTAACTTTTGTTTGAAATTTGTCTTATTAATTAGATGGGAGTGTTTTCCTAAATTGTTTAGAACTCTGAATAGTTTTATACCTTGGAGCAAGGAATCATATAAGATTTCAGATGAGTGAGAAATATTTTCATTTGTAAACTGGGAGAAGTCTGGGCTTTGAAAAGGCAAGATACAAAAGGACCAAAACCATAGGTGCTCTCAGGCAAATCATTTTCACAAAGAGACAGGCATGGGAAGCGGAGGCACTGAAAATTAATCTTCTTTTTTTTAACTTTTTTATGGATTTATAATCATTTTACAATGTTGTGTCAAATTCCAGTACAGCACAATTTTTCAGTCATACATGGACATATACACACTCATTGTCACATTTTTTTTCTCTGTGAGCTATCGTAATATTTTGGTGTATATTTCCCTGTGCTATACAGTATAACCTTGTTTATCTAGAAGGGATAGACTGGGATTTGAAATTTAATCTTCTTAAAACTGCTCTTGTCCTCCTAATCCTTGGTGAGTCTTTTCATATGAAAAAAATAGGTATATTCTAAGTTGAATTTGACTGTCATGATGAACTCATTCAATCATAGGTTGGGCAAACAAAACTAAGAGAAACAAGTAACTTTGGAAGTATGTGTGAGTTATGCCTGCCATTCAAACTGTGGACTGAAATAAGTGCACAACCTAAATGTTGAGAGTTATGTTTTATTTGGCGGACAATTCTGAGGATGCAGCCCTGAGGGACCGCTCTGAAGAGGTAGGGGAGGGGCTAGGCTATATAGGAGCTTTACAACAAAGACCAGGGAGTTGGAACCTTAAAAGATTGGCTGTTAACTAAAGAAAACCAGGCATCTCAGGTTAAAGAATTTAGCGCTTTTCTATGTATGGGAGGAAGCAAACATTTGGGCTCACTGAATTCATTCCTTTGACAAGCACCTAGCTATCTAGGGCCAGTATCCTCTCCTTTCTTATTCTGAGTCTGCTCAGAGGGCACCATTGTGAGTGGCTGCAGAGGCTGGGCTGCAGGCCTGTCCCCACTGGGGGGTGGTGGCAGTCACTGATGACTCGATGGCTTCAGCATTCTCTGTTTACTGACATGGTTTGCAGTATTTTTTGTTCACACAGCTGCTGAGTTTGTTCTTTTGACTACTGATTCTCAAACATGGCTATCATTAGAACTGACCAGGTAGCTTTAAATACACTGAAACCTGAATGTTACCCAGATGTTTTGATTAAATTGGCAGAGGGGTGCCTGGATATTAGGATCTTGACAACTTTATAGGTGGTTTCAATGTGCCATAAAATTTGAGGCAAAACTCATTTATGGAAAGATACAATGAGCAAGAAACATCATGCTCATTAAAAATACTTTGACATCAAAGGTGTCAATACTTTAAGGATGTCCCTCAAAATCGACAGAGTGTGGAAATGACTGAATAAATGGTGAGGCTTTGGGGTGGTAACTGCTCCAGAGCAATCTGCAGAAACTAACTGGAGGCTATGAAGAAACATTACTTTTAAAAATAGAGGAATTAATAAAATAATCTAAAAAGTCATCGAGTAGGTGCAAAATCATAAATGCTGCAGTCTATAAGCCTTTTAAAGGTTTTCATAGGTAACTGTTTCTATGTAACTTTTAAGTATTTTAAATTTAGAATACAAACTCCAGCTTAACATGCAACTCCATTATATATAAACTTCATTTTTGTTTGCTTCATTTACTGCTTAAATATCCCCCTTAATAGTAAGTGCCTACCATAGCTAATGTTCTCGTTGGTGCATTTATTTTCTCACTCAGCTGATTTGACATGTATGTTGCAACCACGAAAAATCCTGAAATTACATAAATCAGAAAACAAAAGAAACTAATGCATAGGTGGCCTTTGTTATTTTAAGTAAAATATTATGATAAATATAAATCAACCTCTTCCTCTGACCCCATTTTTCAGCAAGGGTGGTCTGCTTAAATTTTCCATTGTGTGGTAGCCTTTTCATTATTCTCAACTAGCAGTCAAACCATGTCTTCACAGCTGGAATTGATATAAAAGACTTTGTGAGAACACATTGAGTATGTGCAAGCCCTGTAAGAGAACCCTTAATTCAGAGTACTCGTGAGAGAAACAGTTATTTAGCAGGAGGGACAGAATGACATAATAACTTTTTAGACGCTCAGGCTTCTGCAGTTTTACCTTGGCAAAGTACATGGAAAGCTTAGCAATCTTTAAGAAATTACAGGTGTTATGTTTGTCTTCTCTAAGCTTGAAACGTTAGGTTCATACTATAGACAAATGGATATATCTGCCAGGATGGTTGCACACTGGGCAGCATAGTTTGATGTTTAGGAATATGGGCTTTGCAGTCAGACAAATCTGATCACCCCCATACTATACCATGTGATCTCTGGGACCATAGCTTTAAGCCTGGTTTTTTCAATTGTTAATCAGGGATGATGGGATAGAATTTCATCATACTCTCAGTAAAAGACAATCGTAAGTTAATTCATGTATTGCACAAATTAGAGTATCTGATAAGGGCAGCCCTCAGCAGCAACAGATAAATACTTATAGTAGCAATAAATAAAATTAAAATATGAAGGAGTTCGACGTGATGATGTTTCAAGGCTCCTTTCTTTGTTAATATATTATGGTTCCACTTGATGGGAAAATAAAGCTGGGGCAAAAATAAATTTCAAATAGACTAACATTGGGCTTAATGAGATTAGTCCTTTTTTTTTCTGAGTTGGCATAAATAAAAATAATTGCAATTTTTCAGAAGTGTTCATCAAGAACTCTACCCACCTGTATATGTTTCCATAGAAGTTTGATTACAACTGGCTGTTCTTTAGGATATGTTGCTAAAAGTGAAATCTACTAGAACAAGTCTTTGGGTATCACAAGCCCTTGAAATATATTGACACATATTTATGGGGAAAGGGGTTTATCTACATGAAGTTTAGAATAAGTTATCTAATAAACAACTTAACGTTAACTCTTTGGGCAACAAACTTCAAAGTGTGGTTAATTTTGAAATGGAAAGCAAAACATGTCTCCTTAATTTTTATGCAGATAAATTTGCATGTTTTCCCAGACTTCTTGTTAATTTCCTTTTAGCTTCTACATCATCCAGTCCTTACTCTGTAAGGGAAGGGATGCAAGAAAGTGAGTCAGTCACAGATCACTCTGAAAATTTTTAAAACTGTTGGAACGTGCACAAAAGTGAAAAACTGGGCAATATAAATTTGCTTTTATTTTTAAATTATGTATTTTTATGCTGTGCTGCCGTATTTATATGTGCATAGAAAACTTAGGGGCACCAAAACCACTGAAATATTACTGGTAGCTGTCTCAAGTGCTTTCTTTCAGATAATATTTAAGTTTAACCAACATTCTTCTGTAGTTTCTAAAATCACAAAACAAAATAATGCTTAAGAGTTGTATTCTGAGAGTGAAGATCTCTTTCCCTGGGGCAAGAATGGCATGTCGTTGGAGAGCTAAGGTGTACTTTTTGCCCACAAGGTAACAAAATTCAAGGCTAGAAGATGCTAGTGATCACCTCCCCCAACACTGGCACAGGCCATAAAAAATACCATTCTTGCTCTTCACCTTATAGCAAAATCTGAAGCCTTCATCAAACTCAATGGCTGGAGATAATGCCACCCACGTCACTGAATTCATTCTCAGTGGAATTACAGACTGGCTGGAGCTTCAGGCCCCATGCTTTGTGGGTTTTCAGTCATCTACCTGGTCACAGTGCTGGGCAACCTTGGCTTGATATCCTTGATCAGGATGGATGCTTGGCTCCAGACAACGATGTACTACTTCCTCAGTCACTTGGCCTTTGTTGACCTTTGTTACTCCTCTGCTATCACTCCCAAGATGATGGTGAATTTTATTGTGGAACACAATATGATTTCTTTCCATGCTTGTGCAATACAACTGTGCTTTTTTCTCACCTTCATGATCACGGAGTGTTTCCTTTTAGCCTCCGTGGCCTATGATCACTATGTGGCCATCTGTAGACCTCTGCATTACTCCACACTGATGTCAGAGGGTCTGCATTCAACTAGTGGTGGTTCCATACATATACAGCTTTCTGGTCACCCTCTTCCATACCATTATCACCTTCCACCTAACTTACTATGGCCCCAATGCTATTAATCATTTCTACTGTGATGACCTCCCTCTCTTGGCTCTGTTCTGCTCAGACACACACATGAGGGAAGTTCTGATCTTTGCCTTTGCTGGCTTTGATATGATCTGCTCCTCTTCCATTGTCCTCACCTTCTACATCTTTATCACTACTGCCATCCTGAAGATTCACTCTACCCAGGGGTGACACAAGGCCATTTCTACCTGTGGCTCCCACGTGGTGGCTGTCATTGACTTTTATGGCACGCTGATATTCATGTACCTACAGCCCAGATCCAGCCACTCCCTGGACACAGACAACATGGTATTCTACATGGTGGTGATCCCCATGTTGAACCCCTTAATCTACAGCCTAAGAAACAAAGAAGTGAGAGACACCTTTCAAGAAAGCCTTAGAGAAAGGCTGTGAAACTGTAAAGATGTTAAAATTAAGAAAATAATAGTAATAATAGCTTATTAAATACAAGAAGGTAAATGAATCAAGTTTTCTCTTTCTGACATTTCTTGTAATTCTTTCCCAATCAACTGGAAATGTGGCTTTGATATTATCTACCAGGTCCCTGGCCAATTCTGGAAAGTCAGTTTGATTCCAAGTCCTGTTCAGGACACCATAGCCTTTAGAGAGCAGTGAAATTATGTTTGAATAGAAACACAAACATGGTCTCAAATATACATACATGTATCCCAAGCAAGGGCATCACTGTGTCTTTGTTAGAACTGAGGACTCTGGAACGAAGACTGCCTAAATTTGAATTGTGTCTTCTTCCTTTTTTGACTGTGCAGCTTTGGGCAATGAATCTGAACTCTGTGACTCTCTTTCCATTTTTGGAAAATAAATAAGACCCAACTCATTGTTTGGTTTTAAAGACTAAACAGATTAATATTTATAAAACACTTATAGCAATATCCTGTGATAATAAATGCTATGTAATTGTTTGCTATATAAGTGTTTGTTATGTATAACTAAAAAATAATTCATTGAGCTCTCAAAAATTTACTTCTTTAAGTAAGAAGGAAAAGCCTGATTAGGTTTCTATTACCTGCTGGGCACTGAATCAAGTAGTGTTACTTATTACAATAAAACAAATCTCAGAGTTGGGTAAGATTTCACCTCTGGGTTTCAATTTTTCATAAATTCTGTAAGGTTACATAATTAGTAATATGAAAATTCTAAATGCAAATGCAAGCCTTTCTGAATTTTGTTTTCTTAACCACTATGAGTATTATAGATTATCTGGACTTAAAAATGTCATTATTGGATTTTTTAAAATATAAGTGGAAGAACATGGTTTATAAGAAACTGTGTTTTAAAATAAATAATTGATGCATTTGCATATTGTTCAAATAGAAATAACCTTTGTTTATAATGTCATTTATTCAATCACCCTTATAGGATCATGATATGAAAATATTAGTGATTTGACATGCTTTAATTATTTTGACACTTCATACAAATAGTTAAATTAGTCACTTAGTATTATCTTATTATTTTACCATTTTAGAAGGAGATGCTTACAGTTACAGTCACTATATAAAATGCTGTTTGAAGTCTGCAGTACAAGGAGATTACTTCTTCTTCTGAGACTAATTTGTAAATAACTCATTTATGCTGCCATGAGGTGCTTTTCAAATCTTGTCACTTGAATGAATTCTCAACGTTTTAAAATAGTTTTGACAGAGAAACATGGTACTTCTATTTACCATACTGTGTCTTGTGAGTGTATATGTATATAGACAGCTATCCACACACATCCTATCACATATCACATACAAGACCCACAGGCGCAGCAAAGCCAGACTCTCTTAGAGGTAAAGAAGTTCAGACCTACAGAATCTTAATGCCTCACTGAGGAACACCAGTTTTCTGGAATTTCATTTTATCTTTTTCCTTCATAATATTTATAACAGCAATGTTTAAACACTAATTGAATCGATGTTTCCACATCTTTACACAATTTTAAAAACTAAGAAAAAATGGGTGATTCACAAGATGTCATCCAAAAACTAGGTTTAAGTTAATCTTTCAATTAGAAAATAATTTGAAAGGTATGTGAGCCTGAATCTGGCACTACAAATGGGCCCTTCATGTTGTACTGGACTCTGGAGAAGAAAGTAAAGGGAAAAGGTGACCATGTATGTGGCAGAGGCTCTCCACCTTCATCATCTCTTCACTTATTTTGTTAAAACTGAGATTTAACAAAATTAAACACAAATCTTGTGTTTTTTCCCTAGTTTTTAGCTACATGTTCATTAATAAATTACATAAATTGTTTTGGATCTCTTTATTTTTAAAATATCTATCTCAGTAGGTTGTTATAAATAATTAACTGAGACTGTCCATTTAAAGCATTTCATTCAGCACCAGACACACAGAAAGACATTCAGTAGATGGTAGCTTTATTTTTACTTTGAAAAGTTTGAAACTAAATAAATGCATAATTTATTAAGGCAATTTTACTAAATGTAACAAAAGCAGCTTAATATTTTTTCAAGAAAAAAATACGCTTATTTTAATAGCAGAAATGAAGGACTCAAAAATTCAGTTTAAAATATGTTCATAAATAGATAAACAACAAGTTTATACTGTATAACACAGGGAACTACATACAATATCTTGTAGTAACTTATGGTGAAAAAGAATATGAAAACAAATATGTGTATGTTCATATATGACTGAAGGGTAGTGTTGTACACCAGAAATTGACACAACATTGTAAGCTGACTGTACTTCAATAAAAATACATTAAAAATATGTTTATAAACACACACAAAAAGAAATTAAAAATAATTAAATTGCTTTAAAGATTACAATAAAATAACTTGTTAGCTTTTATATTTTCATTTTGTTGATTCTAAAATAAAGCATATAATGTTGTCAACTGTTTCTGAAAAAAAAAAAAGACTACTACCTGAAACCAAATAAAAGAGATCATTGACACAATAACAATGCTTTAAATAATTAATATTGCTCTTTTGGTGTGAGTCAACATATGTGAAGTGCTTGCTCTTTGCTAGGAGCTGTGTGATGCCTTTTATATTTGTAGGCTTATTTAACCTTCACAATTAGTCCAAGACAAAGGGAATTATTACCTCCTTTTGCTGATGAAGAAACTAAGAAACAGAACTGTGAAATAATTTACCCAAGATAACAGCTATTACTTGGAAAAGCTAAAATTGTTAGCCAAACTGTGTGAATGAAGATCCACGTTCCTAATCACACACTTATATAGAACAGGTTATGATTTAAAATGGTGTGAAATGGCTCCAATGAACTAAACTGACACAGCATAAGTGTCACCAAGTGTTCAATGTCAGGCTACCCTTGTAGCTGAGTTGCAGGAAGTGGAATGCTAGGAAGGGTGTCTAGAATGTTAAAACCAAATATCCCTGCTCTTAAGCATCAACATGCTTTCAGGATTACCTGCACAGCACGCTTGAAACATAAGATACCAGATGTTGATTTACCATTTCAGTACAATGCAGATTTCTCAATAGATGACACAGAATTCAGATAAAGCCTCTCTTTTCCAATACTGCTTCTTTAATGAGGAAGAGGATTTTGTGGTCAAACAGGATTAAGATCTCTCTCTGTCTCTCTCTTTTTTTTCTCTTCCCTTTTATAATTCAGTAACTCAAAATTTACAAAATGTGTTTCACGTGGAAATCACTAAGAATGAAACAGTGGGTGAGACATATTCTGAGTGGATCTGAGCACTGGAAGTGACAAAGTTGGTTCATTTATCAGCATGGTGACTCTAAATAAGCCACAATTCCTTGTCTTCTGATGCCTCCCTGTCCAGTGATTTTTCTGTTACTTGACAGCCAAACAACTTCTCTGTAATTCTTTTCGGTGCACTTTTTACTTCCTGATTCCTCAAGCTATAGATCAATGGGTTCAACGTGGGAACCACCACCACATAAAACACCGAAGCAAACTTATCTGTGTTCAGAGAATGGCTTGACTTGGGCAGTAGGTACATTAAAATGATTGTCCCATAAAATATGGTGATGGAGGTCAGGTGGGAAGCACAGGTGGAAAAGGCTTTCTGTCTTCCTTCAGCAGAATGGATCCTCAGGATGGCAAGGAGGATGAAGACATAGGAAATGATCATGACCAGTAGAGAGCAGAGCGTATTGAACCCAGCGATGACTAACAACATCAGCTCTTTGACCTGAGTGTCAGAACAGGCCAGAGCAACCAGGAGCACATCATCACAGTAGAAGTGATTGACCATATTGGAGCCACAAAAAGACAACTGGAATGTTGCCACTGTCTGTACAAGACCCACACTGAACCCATAAACATACGTGCTAGTGATGATTCCGTTACAGAGTTTTTTAGGCATGAGAATGACATAGAGTAAAGGGCTGCAAATGGCCACATACCTATCATATGCCACGATTGAGAGCAAATACTGCTCACAAACTACAAATGTGATGAAACAGCACACCTGAAGGGTGCATGAATAAAATGTTATGCTTTTAAAATCACATAGGAAATTCACCAAGGTGTTGGGGTTGACAGAGGATGTAAAAGAAAAATCAACAAAATCCAGATGGCTGAGAAAAAAATACATGGGTATGTGAAGCTGAGGACTGACTTGTATTAGCACAATCAAACCAAGATTACCCACAACACTAGCTAAATAGATTACTAGGAATACACCAAAGAAAATGGCTTGAAGCTCTGGATTATCTGTAAGTCCCAAGGGGATAAAGTCAGACACTGTTGAATAATTGCTTTTGGCATGGTACAGATTTTTAAATATTTTTACAATAAAACCCCCCAGAGTACATATTCTGTTTATTCCTGTCTCCCTTGGCAATAATCAAGCAGATATTAGAAGCTGGTTCTGACCCAACATGATCTTATGATGGATGTGTTCCAAGGAGAATCTTCACATTAGCTCTGGCAATGGAAATAAAAGCAAAAATCAACAAGTGGGACCTAATTAAACTTATAAGCTTTTTCACAGAAAAAGAAACCTCAAACACAAAGAAAAGACAATATTTGCAAAGAATGTGACTGACAAGGGCTTAACTTCCAGAATATAAAAACAGCTCATGCAACAACAATAAAAGAAAGAACCCAATCAAAAAATGGGCAGAAGACCTAAACAGACATTTCTGCAATGTAGACATACAGATGGCTAATAGGCCTGTGAAAAAATGCTCAATATCTTTAATCATCAGAGAAATGCAAAAGAAAACTCTAATAAGGTATTACCTCACATCTGTCAGACTGGCCATCATTACAGTGTCCACAAATGATAAATGTTGGAGAGACTGTGGACACTGTTGGTGGGAATGTAGATTGGTGAAGCCACTATGGAAAACAGTATACAGATTTCTTAAAAAACTAAAAATAGGCTTACCATATGATCGAACAATCCCACCCCTGGGCATATATGCGAAGAAAACTCAAGTTCAAAGGTATGCATGCACCCCAGTGTTCAAAGCAGCATTATTTACAAGGGCCAAGTCAAGACATGGAAGCAAACTAAATGTCCATTGACAGATGACTGGATAAAGAAAATGTGGTATACGTATATACAATGGAATACTACTCAGCCATTAAAAAGAATGAAATAATGTCATTCAAAACAACATGGATGGACCTAGAGATTATCACATTAAATGAAGCAAGTCAGAGAAAGACAAATAGCATATGATACGACTTATATGTGGAATCTTAAAAAATGAGGCAAATGAACTTATTTGCAAAACAGAGACAGACTCATAGACATAGAAAACAAACGTGGTTATGGGGATGGGAAGGAGAGTGGAGAGATAAATTAGGAGTTTGGAGTTAGAAGATACTAACTACTATGTATAAAACAGATAAAACAAGGTCCTACTGTATAGCACAGGGAAATATTCAAAATCTTGTAATAAACTATGATGGAAAAGAATCTGAAAAATAATATGTATATATATATATATATATATATACACACACATATATATATATGACTGAATCACTATGCTGCACAACAGAAATTAACACAGTGTTTTAAATCAACTACACTTCAATTAAAAAAAATAACAATATATCTTCTTAGATTCTTGACCTTGGGATCAGGGACACTGCCATCATTCCACTTGCAAGTCTCACTCCCATGGCTCTATTTGAAAAAATGATTTAAATGGCAATAGATCAAACGCTAAATACCTAAAATTAATTTTTTTAATGACCATAATTTTCTGCCCTTTCTTTCACCTCATTTATAACACTTCAACTTTTTACTCACTGCACTGGTATAGTTAAATAAAAGTCAGTGGTATTATAAGTAAAATAATACAAAATAATTTTGGTAGAGGATACATATACATGTGATTATACTGTATGCTAGACCAGCACTTTAAATTAATGATGTCTCTCCCTACACTATATTAATATATATATATAATGAGTGTCTTTTCCCAACATACTTACTAATTACAAAGGAGAAAATTTAATTAAACATGAAATGACTAGCCAATAATAAGGTTTCCATCAGACTGATCAAATTAAATGATAGATGATACCCACTGTTGGTAAAGGCATGGGAACGTGGCATGGGCTTACACATCCAATAGAGGCGTAATTGCTTTCATCTTTCTGGAGGGCAGTGTAAGAGTAAGCATCAAAACTGTTTAAAATAGCCCTGCCACTTGCTATAATGACTTTAACTCTAGGAACTTAGGAAAGTCATGAAAGTATGCAAGTGCCTGAATTGTTCTGTTTACTTACTCCAAAAAAGGAAATTGTCTAGATATATTCTAATAGTTGTTTAGATCTTACATGGCTCTTCAGTAAAATAGTAAATGGTAACTTTAAAAGCTGAAATAGGTCTACATTTATTGATATTGAAAAGCGTTCATGATATAATCAAGTTTTAAAAGCAGCATGCTAAACAGGTTATACAGTGATAAATAATTCCTGTATATCACATCACATGTAATGACCTAGGGATATGTATGCAAACAGAAAAATGCTCATATTGTATGTGTCAAATGTTACCTGTTGTTCTATCTATGAGGTGATACTGTGGTCCTTCCTTCCTTCCTATTCCTCTTAATCAGTCTTCATGGTCTGTGCTGTGCTCTCTGTCCACACACTTGATGTCAGTGTCTTATGTATATTTCCATCTTGCATTCCATGTGTATGAATAGTGACAACTTAAGTTTTCATATTGTTATTGCTATAACTTGTACTTATCTAGTGCCCATATGAGTGTTTGAAGTATTCTGAATTATTTACCACTAAAATGAACTTCATAATCTCATCTCTTGGGGGGAAATGTCTCATTGTGATATGTTTCTTAGGTAGATTCATAGGTTAAGAAATTTGAACTACTTGGCTAATTGAAAGCAGTCTTTCTCAAAAAGGACAAAATCAATTAACAAAATCATCATATTTCAGGGAAAATCATGACAAATTTTTTCTTTTATATTAATAGTTTTGTAGCATATCTTCAGTGTTAACCTGAAATTCTTAAATTTTACTGTAGATAGATTTCTAAATGTTCATCATATTCAAATAAGTAGTAGGAAATCTGAAAACTATTAATTCAAAAATCTTTTACTCTTAAATGTTTTTATCCAATGTCTTTTTTGATCTTATGACAATAAAATTAGCAGTTGATATTATTTTCACCTTCTTACTGATGAAGAAACTAAGGTATACAGAACTGAAAAAAATTGCCAGAGATCTTTTTTTGACCCAGGAAATGTCAGACCCAGCAGGCTTTTAGATGCCAAGCAATCTAGGCCCTTTCCTAGAGGAGCTGTGATGCAGTGGTTGCTCCAGCCTGCCAAGACAGGAGGTCAAGGACAGTAATGGCAGGCGGCCAGTATCTAGAAGACAGATTCAAAACCTGCTGCAGGTGCTTTGTGAGAAAACTGGGAGCAAATGAAATGGTCCAATAGTAGGCAAATGTGTTTAAATAAACAATGAAAAAATTAATGTTTGAGAACTATGGATTAAGCTAGCCCTGTGTTCTATGAGCAATGAGTATATGTATTAAATTTCCCCCTCTAGCTGTTAGTAGCAGCTTTCTAGTTTTTGTCATTAAGCATTCAAATGGCATATATATATTAATACACATATGTATTAAAATGGTATGCATGAGTTGCAAACTCAAAATCTTTTTCTGTGTAACTGAAAATTATGAAATTATTACACTTATTTGAAATGCATACATGCTCATCTCTATCTCTGCCTCTCCATCTGTGTATCTACCTGTCCATATCACAGTTACCAGTTATGTAGGATAACCCCCATTTATAAATTGCTCCCTCAAGTTTATTAGTAGAGTTGGGACAAGAACTGAGGTCTTCAGACTCAGAGAAGGAAGGGAAAAGATAGGCATGCACCTGCCATTTATTATTACCTTTTGCATGTTGTTTAAGAGTTTAAAAGTCTCCAAATTCTGTAGCATTGTCCTTATTTAATTGGTAACTAACCTCGTGAGAACCCACACCTTGTACATCGCCATCCTTGGACTACAAGGTGCATGTTCTTCTCATGAGGATGCATTGCCTAATGGGTTCATTGTGTTCTAAGGAGCTATTCCTTTCCCAGCAATGACCAACTTACCCAAGGTCTGCCCAGTATAACTGCATATAATCCTTGCTGCTGGCAAGATGATCTATAATGTTTCAATTATTCTGAGTGTGTTTATTTAGAATGCATGATACCTCTGGGATTCTATCTTGAATTACATTATTATTATTATTAAATTTTAAACAGTTGGAAAAAATATAATGAGGTCTCATAGGCTTTAAAAAAAAGAGCAATTCACTTGAGAATCAGTCTTTAGAGACCAAACCAGACTTTAGGTCATGTTAAATCAGTGAAATTGAAAAGGTTAGGATATAATATTGTTCTCTTGAATAAAGAGAATTTGTTAAATATATCAAATGGAACAAATTTATAATGTTGTATTTTTTGTAGAAACTAGCAAATCAGGAAAAAATATTTGTGCTATGCATCTTTGGTTTTCACATGGGGTATTGTTAATACAGCTGAAGAATTCTGAACTGGGAATGTTGGACGGGTGGAGAGGCTGAACTTTTGTCCTATACTAGTTATATAAACATATAATAGCTTTTCATGCAATTCTTCATTTGAGAAACAGGAAAATTGGCATAAATTCCTATAGACCAGATAATTAATTATTTTAAATGCATTTTCATTTGAAAAGTAAGAGAATGGGCATAACTTCTTATGGTTACTCTTATGTCTGAAATCTCATTCTAAGTAAAAAATCTATAGAAAATTTTATTGTACAGTGAACAGATTCATAGAAATCTCATATTAGGAGGAGGCATTCTAATTTTTTTAAGAGAAAAAAGCGAAGGAAATTCCCTTTTTATTTATTCAAGTCACTTTCTTAACTTCATGAACATAAAAGCCTGGTTTCTACCGATGATCACTTTTTTTCAAGGCATCCTTCACCTCCTTGTTCCTAAGGCTGTAGATTAAAGGGTTCAGCATGGGAATGATCACCATGTAGAAGACAGAGGCCATCTTGTCTGTGTCCAGGGAATGGTGAGAGCTTGGCTGTAAGTATATGAAGATGAGAGACCCGTAGAATATGGTGACTGCCAGCATGTGGGAGCTACACATGGAGAAAGCCTTGCATCTCCCCTCAGCTGAGCACATCCTCAGGATGGCAGAGATGATGTACAAGTAGGAGACAAAGACAACCAGAAGGGAGGAAATGAACTTGGTACCAGCACAAACAAAGATCCACAGCTGCTTGGTGTGAGAGTCTGAGTACGTCAGCCTGAGGAGAGGCATGTCATCACAGTAGAAATGGTTATGGATGTTGGAGTGGCAATAGGAGAGGCGAAAGGTGAGGATGGTATGGAACAGGGTGATCAGGAAGCTGTAGCTGTAGGGGGCAGCCACAAGCTGGATGCAGATTCTTGGAGACATCACAACTGTTTAGAGGAGAGTGTTACAAATGGCCACGTAGAGGTCATAGGCCATGGAAGCCAGGAGCAAACACTCAGCTGTCATGCAAGCCAGGAAACAGCCTAATTGAGCAGCACATGCATTGAAGGAGATCATGTTCTGTTGGTACAAGAAGTTCCCAAGCATCTTGGGTGTGATGACAGAAGCATAACAGAAATCAACAAAAGTCAGGTTGCTAAGAAAGAAGTACATTGGTGTGTTGAGTCTTGCATCCATTCTAATGACCAGGATCAGGCCCAGGTTGCCTACTACTGTGAAGAGGTAGATGGATAAGAACAGCACAAAGAGGTGCATCTTCACCTCCTGACAATCCGTGAGGCACACGAGAATGAACTCTGTCACCTGTGTGCGGTTGATCTGGGTCATGCATCTTCAATATGTCTGGATGAAGAGAGGAGAAAATAAATCTAGCTTAATCAAATAAAATTTAAATTGTAATACCCTTTAAAGCCATTTAATTGTTAGCAGGAAAATGCTAATATTAAAATTATTAGCATCCTTGAAGCCTGGGGGTGGGACAAAGATCAAAAAGAAATCTTTTGTAGCAAAGGCACATTTCTTTCCCAAAGTCAATTGTATTTAAAGTTAAGAGACGTGGGATATGATTCAGTCCACACTGGCTCTCTTTTCAAAGCTCTTGACTTTATATTATTTGAATTTTACCATCAATTTTTCAAAATTTTGAACTATTGTTTTTTTCAAAAAAGAATCCTAACATTGAGAACATAAAGGAAATTGAATCTTCTGCAGTGATATTACCCAGACAGACTTGCCCGTGTGATACAAACTCAACATTGCTTCAATGCTATATTCATCTGTTGTATACCATTACTTATTGCAAAGAAGTCACCATACATTACTACAGATTCTTCATAATTGTGTTAATGCAAATGCTGGAAATACATAACTTTATGAAAGATGCTATAGCATGCTTTGCAGGCTGTTTATTTACTTTGTTTCTTATATGCCCATTCTACAGATGGAGAAAGAACTCTGAAAGATTATGCACCAGGAGTATGCTCAGACAGCCAGTCTCTAGCACAGCTGGGATTCAAACTTGTATTTTTCTGAAGCAGCAACCCACCCACTATTAAATTCTCAATACTCTGGATTTATTCTGTTGGTACATTGCCTAGATTTCGCCAAGCGTTTGTTAATACAATGTTTCACAGACATCTTTCTATGTAAAACATCAACTGAACTATTCAAATTCAATGAAAACCTTCAAATTTTGAAAACATTTTGCTTAGTTAAAATAAAAGTGATATTTACTTTCTAATAAAATTATATCAATGTACATGGCTCCAAACTGAAAACATACAGATTTGGATTGTTTTTATATTAATTTTCATGTTTTTACTGTACTATTTTTGTGAAAGAATTTCAATCTAAAATGAAACTGGAGGATAGAAAGTGGAAAATCTCACACATATGCCCAAGGGCAAACAGAAGGTAAGGACTGGTGGGGAGTGACAGGCTGATATCTTGTAAATGCCTGATGTACCGAACACCAAAATTTATCCAAGAATCTCTCCACATCCTTGAGCCCATAAACTTGCTGCTTGGACTTGTGAAAAACTCAGAAACATCCAGAGCAAAGTGAGTGAATAGTAACTGGTAGAAGTTTTCCATGAACATATCAAGGATGGTCTCTGTTTTGTTTTTTTTTAATTTAAGATTTTGTAGAATGCACCCAGATATGCTTGTTTTAACTGACTCTGATTGAACTCCCCCTTGTTTATACCCACTCCATAAATACAGCTTACCCTAAACCCTCAATGGATTTGTTTGTAGCTTGCTAGAGTTTTATGTTTCCCAAATTACAGCTCAAACTATTCCCAAACCAACCCATTTTGTATGAATTATGCTTACCTCAGTTTCTCTCTCTTTTTTAAGTTGACATTTGAAATGAATTATCTTCATTAATTTTACCTATCCTTTTTGTCTGTTGTTCATAATTGAAACATAAAAATCAATATAAGCTTCAATTTAAGACAGAATAAGATAATTATAAATGAGTTTTGTTTATTGCAATACATTTTCTTGTAAGTATATCCCATAATGTCTCATATCATATTTATCTCTCTTTCTCCACAAAAAATTTAAAAACAGTTTTAAGAAAACATAAATTGCTCTGCACATGTTAGAAATTAGACTTGCAGAATCATCAGCCAATGCATTCTGATTCTTTCTACTCATGCTACATTAGAAGCATTTATTTTATCATGTTGATAATGATCTTTTATATCAAACAGCAGAAGGGCATACCATTAAAAAATATGAGACTAGAGTTTGAATCATTGTGATGTTATGTACTAGTGAGTGTGTTTCTTAGTGAAATTACTCAGGCTTCTTGGTTTGTTTACTGAAAGAAACAACAGAGGCACACTCCTTCTTGGAAAATAAATGTAAAATTTCCATTTAAACTCACTTATACTGTTGTATTTATGAGAAGGAAATACTATGGAATTTCTGTAATGAACACTTGCTTTTCAAATGACAGGCAACTATTGAAAAGTATCATTTCATTGATATGTGTACCAAGTGGGATACAGTGGAAAGAACCAAGAATAAAACTGGGAGACCTATATTTAAATGGCTCCATCACCCTCTAGTCACAGTAATTTTAGCATGTCAAAAATTCCTTTGTCCCTCAGTTTCTCAATCTGTAAATGGTGCTATTTTATATCTAAAAAATACAAACATTAAGATAAAATAATGTGTCTGCACATTGCCTACATGAATAGATTTTAAAATAGAAAATATTATGTTAAAATTGTTGCCCTGATCTAGTAAAATGTAGATGTAGGGTGAAGTCAGAGTAATCACTTTTAAAATTCACTGGTAGCGAGGTAGGCAGTACTTATTGTTCAGTGTAAGATACTAGAACATGAAAATTACACAACAAGACCCAGACAATCCTTATCTGTTGGATGCAGACATCTGTATTTAAAGATTTATATGCAATATATATGTTAAATTAAAGACATAGAAGAGTGTCTCATTTTTATTTTTAGCTCTTCAAATATAGTCTCAACAAAGAATAAATTAACAAAGGAATATATAGCCTACCTGATACATTTTCTTATGTCAGGAAACAGATGTAAGGATACATCAGGAGAAGATAGATGTTCTTCATAAAGCATGGACATCAAAATCAAAAATAATTTTTAGCTGTGTCTTTGTGCAAGTGTCTACAACTTTCTATGGGAAGAGGACAATCTCTGATGCTATTGATCATTACGTGAGATGAGTAGGTCATGGGAGTATTTAAAAGCTTAGTTAGTGGTCCCACAATATATAAATTCCATTTTGAAATAATCAAGCAACTGTTTGATTAGGAATTTGGCTTACAAGGCCCATAATACCAGCTAAGACTCCCCTGTTCAGCAGCTATAAGAACTTCAATATGCCATTTTATCTTATCTTAAAGGTGGCACATGCAAATGAATGCAAATGTATTTGAAAGTATATTATATATGATCTTTTAGCATCTAACCCATGATATTTTGTCTTAAACTTCCATTTACATCTTTTCTCTTCTGCCACAGCCAACACACATTGATCTAATTAGAATAATTGTTTTGTGGTCCTCGGTTACAATAAGAAGACTGTACATGCATCCCTGCTTCATATGTTCTTTTTCCTGTGCTCATGTCTACCAGGTGAGTGGAGAATGAAGGGTTGGAGGAAAAACTCCTATTTATCCTTCAAGGTCTATCAAAATCCCATCATTCCTGTAAAGATCTCCCTAAATTCCAATTCCCATGCTCTGTTACCTATCAGTTTTCATTTTTGCATTCTGGAAACATTTTATGGATAAATTATTTGCACATCATTTGTGGTTTCCATCTGATTCCATATTTGTTTTTTGGAGAGACTGTAGACTCCATGGGTAGAAACCATGACTTTTTGATTCATTTCCTGATGTAGCCCCTTCTAGATGCTTGGCAATGGGGAATTAAAGGTTAATTTTGGTAATAAAATTTCAATTTATTTCTCCTGCTCATAATTAATGTTCTTTAGTTATTTCAAATATATTAAGGGATGTAGTGATGACAATTATAAGGTGCTCACCTCTCATTCTGGGTAAAATGACTAACTTTTGCAAAAATGAAAACAGTTTAGACATAGTTTACAATATAATCAATTAAGTGCCTGACTTGTCCAAATGATTGAATAGATTCTATTTTAGAGATCTCAAATTTTTACTCCAAACTAATAAAATGTATATCATATAATAACACCTACTTATACAGCTGAAATAAAATTAGAAGAAACACTCTTTGCCCTCATTTCTAAAATGTCACCCAAAAAGTTTTATTTTAAAATCTATTCTATTCTAGTTGATTTTAAAAATTCAGATTTTTGTCACAATTTTTAAAAACAATCTTTAAAACTACCTGGGTAGAAGGTATTCCTATTTCTTCTCCGAGTGGGTTTGTGCAGCAGTGAACTGCAGGGTTTTATCAATGACCTACCCCAAGGAATCTTACTGAGGGTCTGATGTAAGATCATCAGGAAAGTTACAGACCACACCCCAGAGGGAGCCCACAGCCTGCTGGAGATCAATTAGCATTGCTCTCCTGTTTGAGGAACCGCCCTAGCATCTCCTCATTTTTGAGCTGGTATCATTTACTGATTGCTGTCATAATTGTTCATAATGTTTTTGCTCAAAAACAGGATTTAAATCTATCCTTATAAAAGATAAGAATCTTTCCAACAGCATATCTTTCAAAGAACTAAATATCTAACTCTTCCAAGGATCTATTTCTGAACATGTTGAGACAAGACCCTCTTTGGCTTACTCTTTGAAATGCTTATGAAATGTTAATTTCCTCTTTCAGGTTATCTCTATCCTTTATTCCTTAATTTCCTTGGTGACCCCATCTAAACAGCAGTCTTCCAGATTGATTTCTTAGCCAATCTGTGTCCATAGCAAGGGTGTTCAGAAAGAATATTATTTTAAAACATATTAAGAAACAATGCATCTGCTATGAACTCAACTGTATCCTCCTGAAATTCACAGGTTGAAGCCCTCCCCTCCACTGTGATGGTGTTTGCAGATGGGCCTTTGAGTACCTCCCAGAGGAGGTTAGGGTTAGATGAGGTCATGAGAATGGGACCCTCATGATGGAATTAGTGTCCTTATAAGGAAAAACACTAGTATTCCCTCTCTCTCTCTCTCTCATTCTACACTCCCCTCCTATCCCCCCACCCCCACCACATGCACTCACACAGAAGAGGTCACATGATCACACAGTCAGGTAGCAGCCATCTGCAATCCAGGAAGAGAGCGTCTACAAATAACCAGATTGTCCAGAATTTTGATCTTCGACTTTCTGCCTCCTGAGCCATGAGAAAATAAATTTCTGTTGGTAAAAGCCTCCCAGTTTTTTAAAATAGTATTTTGTTATGGCAGTTCAAACTAACAAAAAGAGCATCTTTAAAGAAATAAAATAATCCTCAGTACTGAAAAGGGTTTTATTGGGTTGGTGGGGTGAGGGGGAGGAAAGGAATTATGGAATTATTTTTCTTTTTCCAATATAGTACATTTTCTGTTGTCTTAGTAATTGAGGAGGTCCAGCATTTAATTGAAGGTACACTAGATACTTCAGATATATCTCTGAGAAATTTCAAATAGAGAGAAGGTGAAAAACACAAATTAACTTATATGTAGTGAATTAAACACATAAGTGAGAGGATCAGTAAGGCATTTGATGCAAACTCTAGGGTCCAAAGCAAGGGGAAGTTTGCATCCCTAGGGATTGTGGATTTGATGATGGATAAGCAAACGGTAGTGAATATGGTTTGTGAGGAAACAGCAGGGGACTTATCTGCTTCATATACTGACTTTGAATATACAATTTACTGTGTAGTTTTCTATGTGGCACTGGGCTTCAATATAATGGCTGTGGGAGGGTCGTTGTGTTAGTGTGTGACACTGTACATGATGCATTAACACAAGCAGTTCACTGAACAGGAAGAAGCAGCAAATCCTTACATTGCACAGCTTGGCATGATAGCAATTTGTCAGTGTAAATCAGGATATGTGTACTAGCATGAAATATGCTTAAGATAAGTAATTATTCTGTGAATACACAGTAATTAATGTTGTTTTAAATGGGCAAACATACTTAATATAGATGGAAAAAAGCCCTGGTTTTGTTTATGTCTTGTTATAAAATGGCATGGTTTGTATTTGGTATAGGGATGTTGGAAAATTAACTAAAAATCTTCTATATAAAGTCATGCATACAAATAAATTAGTTTGAATTTGAATGACAACATAGTGGAGTTATTAACCACAAATTGTTAGGATTGTGTTTTTATAATGTTATTTCAACATGCGTTTTTTTATATATCATCAAAGGCTCTTCCCAGAGAATGTTTTATTTTCTCATTTCTTAAACTTTAGGAGAAAGAGTCCAATTCAGTTGATCAAAGCTTTGGGGAGGGGACAGTTCTTGTCTGGGAAATATATTCAGGGAGTTTTTAAGATGAAGTAACCGTTCTGCATGTTATCTAAGTTACCTGACTCTATGCATTTTTATCATAAAATTCATAGAACTGAATACTGCAGGGGCAAATTTAAAATGCAAATTAATAAAAAGTTAACTAGATTGTTAGCCAATACCAGTGGCTGGCAGAATGCCGGCCACACTATGGCAAATGTATTTAATTCTGTTATCGATGTATGACATAGCTACACTCAAGTTGGGGGATTTACTGACCTAAATAATTTGGAAAATTGTGTTTTGATTAGAAAGTGTAAAACTATAGGCAAAAGAAACTGAATACAAACTTTACATTCTAGTTTGTAAATTTCTTTCGTGGGAGAGTTCAAGTTAATTCTTGAATTACTGTACATATGTGTTAAGTTTGAACAAATAATTAAACATCTTTTAAGTGGACCAGGTTTCTCACTGTTGGAGAGGAACTTTACAGATAAGTATGCAATTGAAGCTAGAGTGAATACTGTGGCCCTGGATTAGGGTAGGAGTGATATCAGAATAAATTCAGATTTATCCTTATGTATAAATATATATACTTATATACATATATATACACATATACATGTATATACACACACACACACACACACACATGCATAATACATGAATATGGATGTGGATATGTATATGTGCATAGTGTTCTCTTCAATTCTTCCCTGGGAAACATTCCTCAACATTGTCTTTTTCACTTGTATAAAGAAAGTTTGGGAGTCTCCCTAACCCCCCATGCAGCAGATCTTCATTTGAAAGCCCAGGAAAAGCTGAAAGAAGTTTTCATTGCATCTCCAGTGAGAAAGTACCATTGGGACTCATTTATTTCACATTCCTTTTTGAGTTGTCACCAGAGAGTGATTGGTAAGAACCTGGGAATTGAGCCTCTATAAATAAACTAAATGTGTTAATATAGTTATTTAGAAACTTCTTTGTATTGGGAATAAATTATGACAAAAATTATGACAAATGGGGATCATAGAAACCTTAGATCCCCAAACATGTCTTTAAAATTAACCTCATTTCAATAACATATTTTTAATCAGAACTTCACAGCAATTTTCACAATTTCATGTTTTCCCTAGCAGCATTATTAAAGAAAATTTATCCTTAAGAGTTTGAAAAGAATAACATTTTCTAACCAGTGTTGGCTGTCCAGATCTCAAATTTTCCAAGAGACAAAATTTATTTTTTTAATCTTAGATTTTACAATTTTCAGTCCATAGTGGACTTTAGATCCTCATGAGTGATACTGCACTTAATAAAACTTACAATTGCTGATAAAAATGGACATGAATGTTATAAGGAATGGAGGAGATTTAGTCATGGTTCAGGAGTAACACCTAGTGAGAGGGATTTCCCTTGGCAAAGTAGAATTCCTAGGATGCTTATGAGAAGTTGAAAACCAGAAAATTACTGAACAGCATGGGATCATAGGTCATATTGAATCCCACCATTTTCAGACAGTGCTTTAAAAATAAGCTGGTTTTCTGGTGATGACTCAAGTGGTTTCTGAGTCATCTGAAGTCAGTTTTGTAGAAAATGTGTTAAGAACAGCAACTGGACAGAGATTTGTGTCTATCACCCCATTCTACCAGAGTAAATGTAGCTTTTATTGTTTATTGTTATTAACATTAAGAATTCATTTTTGAGCAAAATAATTCTGTAAAAAATTAAAGCCATATACCTAACACAATCCCATTATTCTACTGATGAGAAAATGCACACCTTAAAAGGGAAACAGTAAATTTCCAATAGTAATTCAGCTAGTGGTTCTATCGTAAGTCAAGTCCATACCACCCAACATCCACATCTATTCATTTGTCTTCCTTCTCCCTCAGAAAAAGGATCCAGAATTTTGTGATTAAGAACAAACTAGGTCTGATTAGATATTCTAAAGAATTCTTCAGACTTTTTTCCAAGTTTTGTGTTTTAAACTTTTAAGCCAATTTTGTGGTAGGAAGAGGTGCTGAAAGTACTCAAGTAAGATTCAGCAGGCTAAGAAATGTTGATAAATGCCAAACAATTTTAATGTTTCAAAATATGTTTATTGTCAAAATGACATGGCTTGCTGGAAAATTACACAAATAATGTAGTGTATAGAAATTATAATACCAAGTTGAGTTCACTCAAAAGGAGACACTGAGTCAATGATTTGTGTAACTGTGATTTATTAGGAATTGCACCCAAAATAGTTATTGGGATGAGAGGTGGGACCTAAAAAAAGAAGTAAGCCAAGGAATGGTGTAGTGTCAACATCCCACGATAGAAATTTTGGTCAGATTCCATGGAATATTTCTGGGAAAATTGTAAGTTAAACCTCAGAATTCCTCTGAGTGAGCAAAGGAGACTGAGTATTTATAGCTGACCCTATACAACTCCTAAACCATAAATGCATGAGTTAATCTGTGCATAACTTAGAGTCAGTCCTCCTTATCAGCAGTTCCTCTGCATTCCCCAGTTCAACCAACCACAGACCTTGTAGTACTGCTGTATTTACTATTGGAAAATATCCATGTGTAAGTGAACCCATGTAGTTTAAACCTGCATTGTTCAAGGGTCCACTGTATACTTCTGCACATGTGTCAGTCATTGACAAAGGGCTGTCTCCCATGGGATATAAATTTCCAGTAACTTCTGCCTGGCATGCAGGCATTACCACTTCAGGTAACCTGAAGCAGTTCTCCAACAAAGAGATGTAGGCATTGCCTCTTAAGAGGGGAAATGCACCAGGAGCTGCATACAAATATGTTAAAGAGGTCTTTTGAGGTAGTAGTTTTCAGAGTGCAGTACTTGACAAGCAGCATGAAGAAAACTTGGTATTGATTTGCAAACTTGAGAGCTTCTTGGGTGAAATCTAAAACCACCTATATAAGAAGGGAAAGGAGAGACCAAAGAAAGAGGCAGGTCACCCCAGATTGGTTGGTGGCAATTTTAATAAGCAAAGGAATGTGTATATGAGACTTGACTTCAGGTGGCCAAGAAATTCATCAAGTTGTGTACATTAAAGAGGTACAGCATTTTGTAGGTCAATCACATTCATCAAACCTCAAGAAATAGGTTTGAAAAAAGATATATATCATAAATGCCTGAACTGTCAGACTTTTTGAAATATTTTCTCTCTTGAAAAAGAATACAATTTTTAAAAAAGGAAAACTGTTCTCCAGTGAGGAAAGGGAATGAAGCAACAATATAAAAGAATTGAAGCAATAAATACAACAATAACTCCTAACATTACTGAGCATTTTTTATTCATTTGCTTCTGAATCCAAACATCATTCTTCCCCTTAATTTCTTTGAATCATACCTTTATTCATTTCTTTCCTACTCATGACAAGGGATGTTCAAGATTCAGTTAAATTACTTGTCCCTCACCTCTGGATCTACAATTCCAATAATAAGAAAGAGACAAAGAGCTGTAACAAAACATAGGGACAAGATAACTGTAGACTGTAGGAAGCAGTGTCAGTAAATTATACACAAAGATGCATAAGAATAACCTGGGAGAAATATTTCAAACAGGATATTGAGAGAAGGCCTTTCTGAAAGGTGACATTTGAACTGAAACCTAAAGGACAGAAAGGAACCTACTATTGAATAAACCACAGGGCGAACATTCCAGGATTCCAGGCACGAATGTATTTCTTGAAGATGCTGCTCTAGGGTAAAAAGTAACTAAGTTTTGGAGTTTTTTCTTGCTTGTTTGCTTTTCAGGAGAAATTTAATGGATGCCAGTGTGACTGGAATAATAATGAGGAAATGCAGAATTAGTAGAATCAGATGATGTGGGTCACAATAAATATTTGAATTTTATTCTAAGTGAAATGCAAGGCATTGGTAAATTTTAAGGTAAGTGAAAAATATGATCAGCTTTCCATTTTAAAACAATAACTATTTCTATTATGAAAATAATGAATTAAATGATTGGAAAGGGATAGAAATTATGAGCAAAATTTTTAGAACAATTTAAGCAGTTGCTTTAGGAAACCTGGTGAGAAAATTTGTGATATATAGTTATATTCTCAAAAAGGAACATCATGTAAATTTTGGGCAATTGTGTACCCAGTTTTCTTTCACAGGTTATTTTTGTGAAATACACATTTTTTCATTTTAAATAATATTATAGAAATAAAACTGTGATATAAATAATAGCAAAAATCTATTGTTTCAGTAGTGATATAATTTATTTAAATACAGAAGACCTAAGGACGCCAATTCTAATTTTGAAACATAAATAGCTGGATGATATTTAATGATGTGTTGTCTCCAAAAATGTTATAAATCTTGGAAATAAGCTTTACTTTAAGTAGCATATTACTTAATCATTCATAATGCCCATTGTCTTCCAAAATGAAAGTGAATTGGCTCAGTTTAAGGTATAGTTTTGGATCTTTTAAATGTTATTTCTACAGAAATAAAATAAATATTTTCTTCCCACCTCTAATAGAAAATCTGCTTTAGCTTCTTAAAATTTCTGTGGCAGTGAAGGTTGATGGGGCCTCATAAACCACTGAGAGCCCAACTCTGAAGCACAGGAGACTCTAGCATCCACAAATTGCCTTCTGCATCCTTTGGGAAGATGTCTTTTGGGATTGGCTCCTTAACAAGATCTCCCTGTAGGAGTTCAGCCAGACACCCCTGCAGTCTTATTTTGTGGCAGGCTGACCTACATTACTGAAGGGACCTCAACTCCATATATCAGATTGAAGTGTATTTGTAGAGGTAACTCATTTGCAATCAGAGATTTGTTATTGCAAAAATTGCAATATTGAAAAGCGAGAGACCATTGGGCTAACGGTGAAATTGTAACAAACTCCATCTATAAATTATATTTATATTACGCCACTATCTCTAGTGGGTTTTTTCCCACTTTTACTTCAAAGACACAAGATCCGTACAGTAATTATTTTAAGAAATTGGATAGAGTGGATGTTAAAAGGAAGATGTGGGGAGAGGGTAGAGCTCAGTGGTAGAGCACATGCTTAGTGTGCAAGAGGTCCAGGGTTCATTCCCCAGCACCTCCATTAAATTAAATTAAAAAACCTAATTACCACTCCCCCCACCCCCCCCAGAAAAGGAGGATGTGTCCTCCGAAAAACAATCCTCAGTGATAAAAATATTATTTTAATATTTTCTTTATGATTATATTTCAGGTGAGCAAAGGCAGAAGATGACTCCTAGAGAGGAGTCAAAACAATCTTTAAAAATAAAGCCTTTGTGTCATGTCTATAAATTTCCAGTCACACAAATATATTTTTTAAAGACTAACTGTTTTAGATACATATTCTTGTGTGCTTAAAGACTTACAGAATAGTGTAGGAAGAAAACTGGCCTGAAGGAATTCTCTTCTTTGGTGCTTAAATTCTCTTTGCAACAATATTTATTTTTTTGTTATAAGATTTTCCCCTGCAGGCCTTAAATTTAAAGCTGGAAGTTGAAGTATACAGTGAAATGCCATTTATATAGGGTATACATGCATGCACATGGAACAGTGGTTTATACTTTGCAAGAACACAAGAAAACAGATTCACCTTGAATACACTGGGATGGTTACCTCATGGAGGTAGCGGGGACTGAATAAAGAAATAAAGATGGGAAATGTATTCGTTTTCTTGGACTGCCATAACCAAACACCACAGACTTGGTGGCTTAAACAACAGAAATATATTTCCTCAGTTCTGGAGTCTAGAAGTCCCGGATCAAGAGGATAGCACATTTGGGTTCTTCTGTGAGGCCTCTCTCCCTGGCTTGCAGATAAATGATCAATCATTATTGGATTAGGGCTCACGTTGACAACCCATGTGAACTAATTACTCCTTTAAAGGCCTTGACCCCAAATACACTTACATTCTGAGATACTTAGTCTTCAACATATGAATTCTGGTGGGACAAAATTTAGCCCAGAACAAATTGGAATGAAAAATAAATAATAAAAGAGAGGGGCTTTGCCTGGCCTAAAAGTGATAAGGCATCATGACCTGAGGGACGTACTTATTCTGGGCACCTTGCTCTAGGTTTCAAAACACTTGAAAACATGCACATCACCAGTGGGCAGAAAATGGCTCCTTGAAATCTGCTCTGCAGAAGTAATACAAATTATTAGAATCTATAAAAATCTTCACAAGTATTCTTAGTATGGAGGAATGCTGGACATATGTATATGGTTTGGCAGTTTATTAAACTAGAAGCTGAACCTAGTTACCAATATGGTACTTTGTACTTGATAATCTAGTATTTTTCACTTTACCCACACTAGTTGGTGGAGAAATAGTATTTCAGTGTTATTGTAATTTCATTTCTCTGATGACTAAGGATGTTAAATCTTTTTTTTTTTTAACATTATTTATTGATTTATAATCAGTTTACAATGTTGTGTCAAATTCCAGTGTTCAGTACAATTTTTCAGTCATTCATGGACATATACACTCATTGTCACATTTTTTTCTCTGTGATTTATCATAACATTTTGTGTATATTTCCCTGTGCTATACAGTGTAATCTTGTTTATCTATTCTACAATTTTGAAATCCCAGTCTATCAACCTTTTTGAATGTGTTTACTTACCATTCATATCTCTTCTGTGAAGTGTTTTTTTCAGGTCTCTTCCTCCATCTTTTTAGATTGTCTTTTAGTTATTAACTTATAAAGGACATTTGTGTGTATCTTGGAGCCCATTGACTTACTTTTGTTTCTTGGCTGATAATCAATTGAATACACACATGTGCACATCTTTTGGACTCTAAACTCTGTTCCATTCCTCTCTGTATCTATTTCTATCATATATTTCTCTACTTTGATTATTATAAATTTATAGTCTTGAAATCGGCCATGTAAGTTCTTTCACTTTGTTCTTCTTTGAAATTGTTTCAGCTGTTCTGGGTCTTCTCTCTGCTAAATGGAAACAGACATAAAAGCCAGACATGACCAACCTTGACTTTATGCCTTGAGTGTAGGTCCAGATTTGCCTGCTCACTTCAAGAGTGGTCACCTTTAGTAGCAGTTATTAAATTATTTTAATATTAAAATTGATTTTGAACTTAAAATTAAGTCTCATTGAAAGGTATACTTTGGTCTAAATACTGTAGAGTTAACTTAAGGGATGAGTCACTCAGAGGGTGAGGATAAAATATTAAAAAGAGATAATTTTTCCTTTTGGAGACATCTCTTCCCAACACCTTGAAGTCAGAATGATTTCCTGTTACATGTGGGAAACTTGAAGTGTTTGAGAAAGTTCCTTCAAGAAAGAGTATACTTTGCTGTCTTAATAGAGGAATAATTAGATAGGAATTGAGGAAATCATTCCAGAGTCAGGAAACCAATCACAAGGACTTTTAGAAATAACTAGGGGTTGAGTGAATGCAATTGAGTCAGTAGGGCCTTAAATTATTGCCATTTAAAAATTAATATAAATATATTCCAATTTCCTAACTAAAAGCTTTTGCTGCATCAAGCCATTAATTACATATGTGGTGAATATAAACATAAGAACATGAGAAGTTTTACCTGAGGAAGAGGTGTGAGTGGACAGATATGAAGGGACTTTTACATACGTTGGAAGCATTATTTCTAAGCTATTCATCATTATAATTATGATGAAATATGTGCTTTGTGGTAATTAAGACTATGACCTTAGTGAAGTTTAAAAAGAAGGGAACATTTTAGAACCATTCACATTGTATCTACAACATATAATAGCTGCTGTTACTCACCTATTATCACCACTTTGCAATTTTATCATCACACAATGAAAACGATATGTTAGTAAATATTAGTATCCCTTCTTGAATTTTTTTTTAAATCATGGAAGAACAATCACAGTGCATAATACTTTTCCTTAGTGCTTTTTTTTATTCAAATTATTATGCAAATTTGTAAACCATTTACCCAGCAACACATAGAATGTGGAAGAACCCTTATGAATTTATTTTAGAAATAAAAAGCAATCATATATCATGTTATAAGCACAAAGCTATTTATTACAACATTTTTAGTAGTGGCAAAAGAAATAAAAACTTGCAAACAACCAACTGTCCATCAGTTAAAGAATGGTCAAATATAAAGTAATTAATCTGGACTCCACTGTTGTATGCTGGTGTTAAAAATGAAAAAGCAAAAATTAATCTTTATTGGGCAAGAAAAATGCCAATGATGAATTCTCAAGTTAGAAAAGTAAGTTGTAGAGAATATAATGTATTAGGGTTTTTTAAAAGTTCTTTCTGTATGAATGATACTGCAGAATGCTATTAATATTAATTAACTGTATTTGTATATTGTATAAAGTAATGGAAATGCTGTAATTTGGTAAAGAAATAAATGTGACCAAAAAAGTATTTGCAGTATAATATAAAATATTACTCTAGAAAATAAAATTTATTTATAACAGTAAATACGCTTAGGGACAGGATTGAAAACTACCATGGTAAACAAAATTGATATTTTTGGAGACTGCAATTTTGTATTTCTTTTCTTTTGCTTAATTTATGTTTTATATCTTTTCTATTTAAATTTTAAAATATTTTCCAGCTTTATAGAGATTATAATTGATAAATAAAATTTGTATGTATTTCCAGTGTGCAATATGATATTCTGATATATGTATATAAAGGTAATGTGATTATTATAATTAGCTAATTAACATATCCTTTACCTCACATAGATAATTCTTTATTTCTTTTGTGGTGAAAACACTTAAGATGAACTCTCAATAAAGTAAACCACAGTATATTAAAAAAGGGACAAAATTAACAAATTGCATAGATCTGGGATAAAGAGACCCTAGTTCATATTTTGATTTACTTCCCCACAATTTTCTCTTTAAATGCTGACATAGATTGAAGCAAGAATGACTGGGGTAGTGTATATATTTTAAAAACTTTAAAAAGACCACCTCAAACAACAAAGAGAACACTAAGATGTATGGAATCCGTTTATTTGTTGAGTAAGTACACAATCGGAATAAAGTGTTGTTAGCAGAGTCCATTCAAAATATTGGCTCTGTGTATATACAAACCCATGAAGAAGACAAAATAGATGTGACAAAAGTGCAATTAACACCAGAGTGTGCCAGTCATCTCTAATCTTAGTTATCACTGCTAAAGATTTTCAAAAGATTGATGTCATTTTAGTAAATGACCAGAAAACTTAATTTTCTTGTGTTTGCGAATTTTAACTTGTTTGTTGGGAGGCTATAAACCAAAGTTAGCTATAGTGTGATGGTCTATGGGAGACCCAGAGTTAGCCAAAATTTTTCTCATGGTTCTTAATTAAAAAAAAAATTCCCAAATGCTCATTCCATCCTTGACATTAAAACATTTGAATGCAATCAGATTGAAAATTCCATTCTGAAGTTCACGCTTTGTTTCTTCTTCAGCTCAGATTCTTGAAGCAGCTTGTTCATGTTGTGTTGTAATCAGAGATTTTGTTACTTTCTTGCCTCTTGTCTGACCTACGCACTTTTCATGGTCTAATTTTATTTAACTTACAGTGACTGCTATAACATACACATTACTAATTTTCTGGTTAATGGTAGTCCATGTTGACTATTTAAGGCTTTTTCCTTCACCTCTGCAAGTCAAAATTTGAGCAAGAATTTGGCATAATCTGCCTTATGTCTAAAACAATTTAAGTTCCAATATGACCTTGAAAATTATCTGGCTACAATATTTATTCAATTGAAGTGGAAAAGAGTACAAGGAGTTTAAAGAGAAAATGTTTTATTCAGAAAAAGAGAAAAACAATCTCATAAAACATTCCCACTTTTTGATGCTATAATCAGAGTGATAGAATATTAAATAACAATTGTCGGACCTACTTTTGTAACTGAATATTAAGATATTAATGGGGAATTTTGCATTGATTGGTTAAAGTTCTCTTCAGAGCATCTTTTACTTCTTTGTTCCTCAGGCTATAGATCAATGGATTCAGCATAGGAATCACTAGGGTGTAAAACACAGAGGCCATTTTATCAATAGCAAAAGCATGGCTGGATTTGGTTTGCAGGTAAATAAACAATAATGACCCACAGAACACGACCACCACTGTCAGATGGGAGCTGGAAGTGGATAAGTCTTGGTGTCTTCCATTCCATTGAGTTCATTCTGAGAATGGTCACAAGAATAAACATGTAAGACACAAGAACAACCAAGAGGGAAGAGAGCAAATTGCACTCTGAAAAGATCAAAATGATCAATTGTAACTCATGTGTGTCAGAGCAGAGCAGTCACAGTAAAAGTAACTAATGATGTTAGAGTCACAGAAGGACAACTGAAATAACTTAATGGTGAGAAATAGTGACAAAAATGTGCCATAGAGATAGGGAGTAAGTACCAGCCCCCAACACACTTTCTCTGCCAGGATGACCCTGTAGAGAAGAGGCTTGCAGATGGCGACGTAGTGATCATAGGCCATTGCTGATAGGATGAACAGTTCAGTGATGATGAAAACCTCAAAGAAGGCTAGCTGGGTGGCACACGAATAGTAGGAAATTGTATTTTTGTGCACCACAAAGTTGACCATTATTTTGGGGCCAGTGGAGTAACCAAGATCAGTAGTTGACAAATGTCTAAGGAAAAAGTACATGGGAGTATGTAGCTTGGAGTCCAAATGGGTCATTATAACCATGCCCAGATTGCCCATCACTGTGACCAAGCATATGACTAGGAAGATTCCAAAAAGAGGCACCTGCAGCCCTGGGCTGTCAGTGAGCCCCAGGAGAATAAATCCTGTCACTTTGAATACTGCAGTATGGTTATGTTTCTCCATATGGTTCATCCTGGTAACCTGTGTGTAAAATCAATATTGATTATATTTGAGATGCTATCTTCTAAGAGAATTTCATACATGATGCATGAGATTCAGTCATTTTTCTTTGTCTCAAATTGTAAATAAAGATTCCTCTTCCCATCAGGTCAAAACTGTACACATCTACATTCACACTGCAGTGAAAGAGCCTAATGATTAGCATTTTTGATTGTAATGTAAGTTCCTGACATTAAGCTTTTGATTGCTGAGTCAGTCCATTTCAAAGACATCCACCTCAAATAAATATATGTCCAGCTACACAATCAGGTAGCCAGCCTGCCCTGTCTGTTAACTTCTCTTTTAGAAAACCCTAGATGTTGTAGGTAACTGACTGCTTGATTGACCCTGCTTTTTTCCTTCCTGCATTTTAATTCCTACTTGTGTTTTAAATACACCATTAAAAAGTGAATCTAGGTGCCCGCCCTTGACCACAATCAAGCCAGAACTCATGATATTCTCTCTCTCTCTTCCTCTCTCCTCAGCCTCTCTGCCTGGCCCTGAGTATGCCATGTACCCTCCAGAATGTGGGCAATAAATCTTGTTTTTCAAAAGTTCCCTGAAAATTGTTGCTTAGGTGCATCCTGCAATTGTAATAAAATTCACAAGGGCTGGTCCAGCCACCACACACTAGCTCTGGTTGGGGAAATGTCTGTGGGGGCTCACTACAAATAGTAAGGGGCACTTGAGTGCCCACAGGCATTCCTAGTTGATAGAATCACTACCAATCTGCTGAGACCAATGTGAAACACAGATTCATTAAAACTTTGGTAAAGCATGTTATAAGGGGGCAAGACAATTTGAAGATATTTTTTGAGATGGCTACTATGGCCTACTTCTTTTAACCCAAGTCTTTTGAACTATATCAAGTGACTTATTATATTTCAGGTTTTAAAAATTTCCATGTAATTTGTAAAAGAAAAAATCTACACCCAAACCATAAACCTTATATTATTAACAATCATCATATCTCTTTAAAGTTGCAAGACACAAAAAGACTTTCTAAACGTTTGGATTGACAAGTTAGACGGTGATCAGAAAATCCTCTGAGTACTGAGTACAGATTTCAGTACTTCTCACTGACTCTAGCCCAGCTTGTTTTCCCAACACAAGCTCCAATGTTGTAGTATTTTAGTTTCAGTGTTTTGTTATTAGTATCTTTGTCCTCATTTGCCACATCAGTTGTTTCTGACTATTGAGTCACCTTGAAGGGTCTTCCAATCACACATACCTCTTATGCATAAAGAGGGCTCGCCACTCTTATTATTTACTAATGCTGATGGATTATGGAAATTTATGTAAAGAGATCCACTGGAAAGAAGAATACAAATGAATATCAAGCACTGATATAGAACTCATTAAATGCCAGGCATTTAACTGAGCACTTCACATATATTAAATCATATGATCCACACAATCACTCTAGGAAATAAACTGTAAAGTCAGCTGTCTGTTTTCACAGGGGATTGATTCCAGGACCTGCTGTAGATACCAACATCTGCAAATGCTTAAACCTTAAAGGCCACCTTCCACATCCACAGGGGATTCTGCATCTGCAAATTCAACAAACCATCACTGATAAACATAGTAGCATACATACTGAAAACAAATTTGCATGTAAGTGGATTGTGCAGTTCAAACCCATGTTGTTTGAACGTCAACTGTATTAGCATAATCCATCTAAGTGTCAAGGAAACTGGGGCATAGGAAGTGAAATAACTAATGTTACTCAGGTAATAAATGGTATTAATAAAAGTTATTCTGTCTTCAGAATATATCCTCATAAACACAGAGACATTCTTCTGCTTTGTTAAGGTCACCCTAAGTACAGAGGAAAGGAAAGTGGGACAGGAGGGACACCAATTGAATTAGGATAGAAAAAGATTCTTGTTAAGATAGATAACTGAAGCATTAAGTTTATTTTAAAAACTGAGATGATCTAAATGCACAGAACAGAGTATCAGAGATGATATAACAGATCTGTCCTGCACATGAGTTCTACTGATGACCGGAAAGTACATCGCAAGGGGAGAAACAGTTTTGTAGAATTTAACACCCTTCAAGGTCTACGGTGATGATTGAGTTTAAGCTGTATGTCCTGAGAAATTGTTGAAGTCCAGTGTTTCTACTCACCTTACTGAAGAATCTGCTTTTACTTTCTACTGTTTTAATCCTCATTGTCTGTTGCAGAATGTTTTTAAGTGTTTTTCTATCCCCTTGAGACTCATTTTGTTAAAGTTTTGATCTGGTTCAAGGATAAAAAAAAAAGTACATAATTACCTGAGGGTGGGTGTCTTGTATACGCATTAATTATTCTCTAAATGTTCTATTAGGAAAAATAAAAAATATTTCATGCCTGGGTCTAATGAAATAAATTATACATCACTAAACACTGAATAACATAGGTATAATTTTGTCAGTATCTCAGTTACACAATTAATATGCATATTAGGTGCATCTCACACACATGCACACAAAATGCACGAGCAAATGAACAAATGACTTTGTAGAAAAAGATTATACAATATTTGATAATACAGTGTCCATTAACCAAGAATATTTTTGATGGAAATATAATCCTTATGTCAACCTATAGGTTGACAATTACAGGTTGAATTCTAAGGATTTCTCTTTATCATTGGTTTTCAGATATTTTATGTGATGTGATCTGGTATAATTTCCTTTCTGTTTATCCTGCTTAGAATTATTTTAGCTTCTTATACCTTCGGTTATAGGGTTTCTTTTTTTTTAAATTCTGTCCAACATTCTTCCAGTGGTTTTGCTGCACCATGTAATGTCTTCTTCCCTCTTGGATCTACACTTAAATGTACAATATGTAGCTTGTTATTTTTCTACAGATCACTAAGACTATTTTCATGGTGTTTATTCAGTATTTTTATTTCTCTCTGACTTTATTTTAGGTAACCTCTATTGTGATGTGTTTAAGAGAAGTTATTGTTTATTTTTCACTGTAGAATTTGCTGTTACTCTTATTCAGCAAATATTAGTTTATATCTAGTACTCTATTTTCATCTTCTGAATTCCCATTAGGTTATTTTTAAACTTTTTTTTGCCTCCTCAAAAGTTTAGTGTTTTAATTAATTTATTCAGTATGTTGAACATATTTATAATAAATTTAAAGTCCTTGCCCAATAATTCTATCATCACTGTCATTTAAGAATCTATTTTAATCATCTCCTGGGTGAGATCACATGTTCCTGCTTTCACATATGTCTAGTATTTGGGATTGAATGCTAAATATTGTGAATTTTTATGTTAATAAGCATTGTATTTTTTCTGTCTTCTTAAAAGAATGTTAAACACTTTAAACAGGGATTTGGTGGCTCTGTTTAGGACTTGTTTTCAAATTGTATGAATAGAAGCCTAAAGTAGATTTTACCTCTGAGATCCTCTATATTGGATGCCCAGGTGCTGAACAAAGATTCTGCTTTCTGGCTTTTTGTAACTCTAATCTCTTCCTGGGCTTTTTCATCTCTGGAATTATTCAGCTTATAATTCTGTGATTATTTTTTTAATAGATTTGTAGACTTTCACTGTAGACATGCCAAAATTAATGTTCAGTAAGAAACTCAAAGAAACCTTGTAATATTGTTACTTTAAGTGTAAATGGATTAAAGTCTCCAAAGGCAGAGACTAGTAGAATGAATTAAAACAAAATCATGATCCAATTATCTGCTTTCTTTAAGAGGATTACTGTTTACACTGATGTTTTGTGCAGAAAATACAATGAAAACATGATTGAAAAGATACCTGCCGTAAAGAAAAAAAAAAACTGACAGAAACAAACACAGTTTGCTGACATAGAGTTTAATAATTGTTTCTGTTGGCAGAGATGGGGAATTCTGTGGAATCATTAAAGGAAACATTGAATCAACAGCATGGATTGTTGGGATGTTGGGGAATGAGTGACATTTAATTGAGATCTAAAATATGAAGATTCATTTGGCTGAATATAAGCAAAACAATGCATTTGTCTCTACATTTTAATTATCCTTTGCTCTGGAGCCAAAAAGAATGCAATTATAATTGTTAGAAATATTATCAAGTAACATTTGCCTTTATCATAGTTTATTAAAACAATATTCTATATTGGATATTAGATACAAAGTTTGCATTGATTCTTAAAGATTCTATAAAAGGTGTTTTTTACTTCTTTGTTCCTTAAGCTGTAGATGAAGGGGTTAAGCATCGGGATCACTAAAGTGTAAAACATGGAAGCCATTTTATCAGTATGGAAGGAATAAGCGGAGTTAGGCTCCATGTACATAAAGAGCAGAGACCCATAGAACACAACCACCACTGTCAGATGTGAACCACATTTAGGGAAAACTTTTTTCCTGCCCTCTGCAGAATGCATTCAAAGTATGTGTATCAGAATCAGTACGTAGGATAGTAGGATGTCCACCAGCACATGACGAAGTCTCCGGAACATGATGACACTGTAGCACAGAGGGTGACAGATGGCCAAATAGCAGTCATAGGCCATGCGTGACAGGATAAAAAAATCACTGATAAAGAACATAAGAAAGAAAGCCAACTGTGTGACACATGCATAATAGGATATGGTATTTTGATCCACAATAAAACTTACCAGCATCTTGGGACAAATGACAGTAGAATTACCAAGATCAATGAAAACCAGATGTTTGATTAAAAAAACACATAGGTGTGTGTAGATGAGAGTCCACTTGGGTCAAGATAATCATGCCCAGATTGCCCAACACTGACTGTGTAGATGATGAGGAAGACCCCAAAAAGGTGGACCAGCAGTTCAGGCTGCATTGTGACTCCCGTCAGAATGAATTCAGTCAATGATGATAGATTCTGCTGGCCCATTTAGTCCTGTTAACTTTTCTGGGAAAAATTAGCAGGGTTGTTATTAGTTTCATTTAGTGTCACCTGAACAAAGACAGAATGGATGTTTTCTTAGTAATAGGACATAGAAAAATAATTTCCACATCTGATTTTGATACTAAAATAAATGACAGAATCTTTTACTTCCCAAGAAAGGGTAGTCAAATGAAACACATGCTCAGCTATGACATATGAGACTCTAAAGAGTCAGAAATATTTGGAACATGTCCATTGATTTAGAAAAATCCATACTGGTGTTAACAGAGAAATGTTAGACTTCATTTCATCTACACAATCGTATCCCGATTTTTCTTTCATACACTTCCATTTTTGTCTGAGAATTTTTGCAGTGCTCTCAGATTTTACAAAAGTGTATATAAAGAGCATAATACTGGAATTTTAAAATATTTCAGTGATAATGTCATCCACTGCATTTTATAAAATTTATGTAGGAAGTCAGTAAAACTAAGTGGAACCACTCTGGTTGAAGATAATGAACCTGCTTTATCTTATTCCACCTGGATTCCCTTCCTTTCACATTCAGTTTCTTCTCCATGAAAACCTGGAACTCTGTAAGCATGATTTTCAGTTGGAGGAGTCAGTGGAGTTCAACATGCTCAATCAGGCAAAATGCAGGACAGAATTACTACAACGTAATAGAATGCTCAGCTCTAGCCTGCCCAGTCCAAATGGACCAAGGCAGGAATTCCTTCCTATCAGGTGAAAGTTCTGGGCATTGTTGAAGAAAAATTAATCAGTCAAACTAAAAAAGAAATGGAGGATTTTATTCTAATGAAATTGAGGATTATAATCCAGGAACAGCCTCTCAGAAAGCTCTGAGAACTGTCCACACATTAAAGGTCAAAACATAGTTACATAAGTTTTTGAAACAGAGGGCTGTGCATTAAGTGACGTATTATTGACAGTTTACACAATCCAGCTCTACCCATAGAAGGTGAGTAGTGGGTCATGGGTCATTGTGGTCCCTTACAAGATTAAAAAGGAAAGCTGTCTCCTAAGGAGTTATCTTATGACAGAATGTACCTCTTTGTGGTTGAGCTGATGGGTATTTCTGCTGATGGGGGGTTTGGTGCATAATGCAGACACACAATGCATAGCAGAGGGGAGAAGAAGTTAAAGGGCAGAGGACAATTTTTATGGTTAAAGTTCTTTGGCTTACCGTAGAATATAAATTTTTATTTCATCAGAGCTGTCAGGGAGGAAGAAATTTTCCTCTACCCTTCTAAGTTCTTTTGGCTGGTCTAAGAATTAAATTGCTGTGAGACAGATTAACAGGAGAAAATCAAATAAAATTTATATAACATGTATGCATGAGAGAGACCCAGGAAATTTGAGTAATTCACCCAAATGACCGAAGTCCTCAGCTTAAATACCATCTTCAGCTAAAGGCAAAAGAGGATATTGGGGGCAGTGGTTTGGGATTTCAAAGGGAGGGAGGCAATTCACATGGAGATGGTAAAGCAAATATTTGGTAAACAGATATTTGCTGGGCCATGCAGAGACAGTGGTACGCAGTGTGAACACTGATTTCCATGCACTGCCTGAGTTTCCCCCACCACACTAGGCAACTTTCTCTATAGATGCCACTGGTGATAGTTCTATTCTGGGAACAAGCTCCTTATCTAAATTACTTGGTGATGAGCCAGCTTTATCTCTTTTTCCTAGATGATTCTGTCTTGTTTCTCCATTGAATCCCATTCTACTTACAGGTTTCTTTGTTTTTTACCATTTTACAAATAACAATCAAATGTTTCAGGACCTTCTCTTAAGGTTTTCTTGCAGAATGAGAGACACACTGAGTAAAGCAAAGGAATTCAAAATTCCAGTCCTGATCTTACCATTCTGAAGTTTTCAGTGCTGCTGAGAATGATTCTACTGTTTATTGAGTTTGTCTCCATTTTCAGTGTCACTTATTACTTTCCTCTGAAGATGTCCTGATTCTTCAAGCTTGCCCACTCTAGTAAGAGAGTGTACTAAGTGGACAATACAATATTGCTAACTATACACAATGTTGTACAGCAGATCTCTGATACTGTTCATCTTACATAATTGAAATTTCAAATCTGTTGATTAGCAATTCCCCATATAATCCATCAATCTCATTTCTGGGCATTTATGGAAAAGCATTGCCATCAGGACATTCAAGTGATATTAATACCTTGCCCACTCTTCTTATTTGGGAAAGGATATCTCTGGTCATGTTTGGACATCTTGATGCAACATTTTATATACTTCCATTTAAGGCTAATCATTAGGGCAGGCAGGATGCAAAAAGTATGCAAAAGAATGACTGCTTTTCCATCCTCAGACCTGGTGATAGCAGTTTGGAATTATTTGGGGTTCAGGGCTTTCTCCATAACTCTTAAATAATTCTATTTATTTGCCAGTCTACTAACTCAGTTTGTAAAGCCTGTTCTGAAAATAAAATTAACCAAAGGGTAAGCGACCAATATGGAAAACAAGCAGACAACTAAAAAATCTATATGTTCATGTATGGGAGGTTACCCTTATATATAAGGACTTATATCCTTATATTCAAATTATGTTCATTTAAAAATATTGCAAAATTTTATAAAATATTATAATATAGTGCATATTGTAACATATTATTTTTCAAACATTGCATTGGATGTGTTTATTTAAAACTATATTTATCAAATATTATATAGGACATATACTAAGAAAAAAGATTTGATCTGAAATTCAGATGTGACTGGGCATCCTGTATTTTATCTAGAAATCCTAACCTTAATAGGTTTTAATAGATGAGATCAGTAATGATTTTTTCAGATATTTCCAACTTCTTCACTTGCAATATCCAAATGCACTTTCAACATTCAGAAATCAAATGGATGTATGACATCTAGTAAATTCATAGGATTTAAAGTCCTAAAAATACTGTACTACTCCAGTCAAAAAGACAGATAATGAATTTTTGTGGTGTAAAGTATCAGTTGTCACTGACCATAAGAGTGTCAATGATCAGCAATCAGACACCATGGGAAACTACCAACACCCAGGTGGTAATCAAAATCGACATTCCGATCAACTCTTCTTTAATGAAGAATTGGGTTTTCTTCTCCAAACTTACATTTACTTTTTCTCTGGGTAGGGAGAATAAATGCCTTTCCTCTCTCTCTGTGATGATGCCTGAGGAAATAGCATATAATTTATTCAGATGATTAAGCCCAAATTATCTCAGTGATTTTTTTTAATTGCCTGTATGTTTACTAATTATCCAGGACATCCTATATATTCCCTAGTGAAAAAATATAAGAGACAATTTTAGGAAAGTAACAAAATAAGATAAATGATTTGTACAGTTCATGGAGACCTACATAAATGCACTCACTCCCATACAGAGTAGATGATTAAAGTAACAATGAAAAATACTTTAACATCAGCTTTATCCTAGTAAAACTGGAACAATTCAAAACTCATGATACATTTTACATGACATTATCATCATCATGTAAGATTTTTTCTTTGAATTTATTATTCAGATAAAACTATGTAGTAAGCACTGTTAAATATATATAAAGAAATTAAAACCTCATCTTTAAATGAGTGCTATACCTGCCTTGTCCTTTCATATGGTAAACCCACAATGATTGTTGTAATGCCATGTGTTACTCTAATGATTGCCTCAGCTGTAGTGTTTCTTGAGTTGAAATCCCACCACACTTGGGTAACGTTCAGTACAACCTCATTAAGAATAAAATCTAAGATACTACTTTCCTTCTCGTAAGATTTCACTTATGCTGTCTTTCTCTATAACTTCCATAAGTAAAAGAATTGAGGGAAATTCACATACAGCTGAAGATGGATACGTTTTGAAGAATATTTTATTTGTTCCTAATACCTAAATCAAGATATATAACATTTTCAACACCAAAGACATTTCCCTGATGCTTTATATTCCCTACATCTAGACTACGCCCATCATGAGGAAATTTTCCTTATCTCTTGACTCCCCAAATAATACTGTCCTACCTCCAGCAACTGCAGCTCTGGTTTCTATCCCTAAATTAATTTTTCCCATTTCTGAATTTCAAGTAAGTAGAATCACACAATACATATTTTCAGTCTGGTTTCCTTCATTCAGTATAATGATGTGGAAGCTCATCTCTGTTGTGTTCTTATGGATACATAGTCCACTTTGCGCATATGCCACAATTCTTTATTCTCCTATTGATGGATATTTAAGTTTTGGTTTATTATGAAAAAGTCTACTATAAACATTCCTATATAAGTTTATTTATGGACAGGTGAGTTAATTTCTCTTTGTTAGATTGAAGTGAAATTTTTGGATCATAAGGTAAATGTATATTTAAGTTTATAGAAAACTTCAAGCTTTCCAAACTTATTATAGCATTTTACATTACCGATAAATATATATGAGATTCCCGTTTTCTCCATCCCCATATTTGATGTAAATTATTTTTACTTTGAAATGGAAATTTGAGGAAATTATTTCATTGTGATTTTAATTTTCATTTACTTGATGACTAAATATGATGAACACTTTTCTTTGTATCTGTGGGCCATTCATGTAGCTTCTTTTAAAGTATCTAAACTTTTGCCCATTTTAATTTGGTTGTTTGTTAATCATTTTTGGGGGGAAATTTTATATGTGTGCTGGACAAAACTGCTTTTTCAGATTTTCTTCTAGAGGTTTTATCGCTTCAGTTGTTTGGCCCAGGATCCTGCAGTGATACAAAGCAGAGCTGTGCTACCACTAGGGGGCAGAAAACTCTCTCCCATCTGAGAGCTCCACGTATACAAACAGATGTGGGTAAGGGGATGGAGTAGGTAGGAGAGGCCATATAGTTAGTGAAACCCTGGCCCACGGTACACAGACTCTGATGACTGAGGAGGTAGCAGAACCAAGAACCACTCCCTGTCATCACTTTAGTTGCTTTCATTTCCTTGTACATTTGCATGTCAAGGAATTTTGGAATCTATCTTGGACATTGTAGTATCATGCTACAAAAATGTCTGAAGACTGTTACATCCTTCTTAAGAAGGTTGATTTTATTTGCTCGTTTTCTTTCATATTTTATCAGAAAATTAACATGGTTTGACTCAAACTACAAACCCTGTCTCCTGGGTGGTAATACAAATATTACTTCGTATCTTTAGCTCTGTCTGGCATTCTGTAACCTGCTCCACACTTTCATGGCTCAGCGTCGGTTAACTTGACACACAGAGTATGAATCTAACATTCCCTGGCTTTCCCCTTCCTGGAATGCATGCTCAGCGTCGGTTAACTTGACACACAGAGTATGAATCTAACATTCCCTGGCTTTCCCCTTCCTGGAATGCATCCTTTATTTTCCTTTGACTGTGTTTGTCCCCATTCTGGCTTTCCATTCCTTAGCTCAGAAAGGCAGTGTGTTATATACAAGGTTCCCATTTGGAGCAGATCAAGGCCTTTCTCAAAATAGAATTTGTAAAATGAGAAAATCTCTTGTTCCATTCATGTCTAATGCCTTTCAGAACCTGCCTGATTTTCTGTCTCCAGTGCTTTCAGGTTTGTTTTGTTCTGTATTTTCTAAGAAACTAGTTTTTTAACTGTGAGGTGGCATGTCTTAGCAAAGCTTACTTGGTCATTACCAGAAACAAATAAGGAAAAATGTATATCTCTTTGAGATTCTAAATTATGTTTTTGCCTGATATAGAATTATTGTCTGATATTTTTCCAGTGTTTTAAGAGGTTGCTCAATTTTCTTCTGCTTCTCATTATGTTTGTCACAAAGTCTGTGTTCATTCTTATCTTTTTTTTCCTGTATGTATTATTTTTAGGTCTTTCAAGTGTCTACACTTTTAATGCTTTCTATTTAATCTCTTGGTAATTAAATGTGGATAATTTCTATTCTCTTATGTTCAAATTCACTAATTTATGTCTGTAATGTCTATTATGCCTTTAACAAATACACAAAAAAAATTCATATCTGATATGATATTCTGCCCTACTCACTCAATTTGGTTTCCCATCATGATTCTTCTCTTTTTAATGTTCATGTTGCCTTTGAATTCTTAGAAATGTTTATTACTATTTTAAAGTTCTTTCTGCCAATTCTATCATCTCTGGTTTTCCTGGGTCCAGAAATGATATTTTATTTTTCATAATGTTAATATTTCTTAATGTTTCATAATGTCAATTGTGCATAACATTCTCCTGCTTCTTCAACAAGCATGTAAATGTTTCTTTGGATGTTGGACATTGTGGACATTTTTCAGTTGAGTCCAGAATTTTAAATCTTTCTTCAAACACTGTTGAGCTTTGTTTTGGCAGGAAATTTATTTACTTGCAAGTCTGCTTAATCTTTTTGTGAGCTAATGTGGAGCTTTGTTAGAGTGGAGTTCAGTGCCTCCTTTTCTCTGGGTCAGTTCTCTCTTCTGCTGTCTCCACTGAAAGCCCTAGAGATTCAGTGAGATTCCTGACTAAGCTCTGACAGGATGTGAATGTGTCCCAACCCTCTGTGAACTGGTAGTTTTCATCATGCAGATCCCTGGTGGCTTCTTTTCCCCTAGTAGCATTTCTTGATCTAGCGTCACAGAATATCACCTTAATAGGTAGGTGCAGTTTAGAAATCAACCAGCATCTCACGTTGATATGCAATCACTTTGTCAGCGTGGGTGTCTCCACTCCAGGACCCAGTTCCACGTGTTCCAGGCACCTCATCCCTTCCTGATCTGATTTTTTGTCTTTATCTCAATATAATTATTGTGTTCTCCATGTACCCACCATCACTCCACGTCAGGGACCAGTAATCATGTCCCTTCTCTCACAGGTCCTAGTTTTGTGCTGACAGACATCAAATATATGAAAACTCCTGTTACATGCCTTCCTCTAATTTTCCAGTTGTTTTCAGCAGCAGATTTATTAAAATTCAACATTCCAGGTACCAAGGCTGACAAAACCCCTCCGTTTCCCTACCAGTCTAACTTGAGCATCTTTCCCATTTTTCCCTATAGTGATGATCCATGTTTTCCCTATGATTCATAAAAGCCTATTTCCTGTTTTAATAACAGATTTCTAGATAATCTAAGTGTCTTTGGGAGTATATTTTTATTCAATCTTTCTAAAAACAAAGATTTGATCATTCTGGTAACCCTCTTGTCTCTGGTGTGTAGCATGATGTCTAGAGTGTGGAATCCTTCAGTAAATATTGGTTTGATGAATGAAAGCCTTGAATTTACACATTTCTAGAAGTATTCTTTCCAACTTATTCTACACAGTAAGCTGAAATTAGAGATAGGCGACCTAACCATCAGAACTTGTGTTTGTGTGTGTTGTGTGTGTGTGTGGTTTTTAAAGAGTCTTTAAAAGTAACAGCATTTTCAGGTTCCTTATCTTGGACATCTGCATAAAGACAAAATTTGTAACAAACCTAGCAATGTCTAACAATTTATCACTTATGTCATTTTCTGTTCTATGGGGCAAATTCTTCTCAATTATTGTTCCTATTATATGTTACTGAATTCAAGAATCCCCTCCCCCCAGCTTGATGTTTTCTTAAATTCTTTATAGCATTTTGGTTAACTACACACTTCAGAGAGATTTATGAGTCATGGGAAAATGTAAAGTCCCTTGAGAGCAGGGTCTCTCAAAGTTTCATGCGTTGCTCTGTAACATTTAAGCTGTAAGAGCTTATTAGAGGCTGATGTAAAATGTATATGTGTATACAGTTCTCCCTTCTATCCAAATTTGTCCTCTTAGAGGGAAAAATAATACTTTAAGATTTCATTTGTTGGTTCATTGTTCTGCTTGTTGTATATTAATAGTACAGATTTACCTTCAACCCTTTTACCTGGAGGTGTCTTCAGTTACATACTGTGAATATATTGTTTTTGTTAAAAGTAAGGAAAGATGGAAAAGGATATGATGTTTCTAGAGTTGAGATTTTAAATATATTCTTTTGGTAAGTTAAACTTATTTTATAAAAACTTATCTTTTTCTTTTCTTTTTAAAATGTCCTTATTATCCAAAAGTTTGTTTTAAATCAGATAGAATCATGAATGTGTAGAATATTTAATTCAATTCCATTCTGTCCATGCCACCTCTCATTCAGTTCTGTTCACAATACCACCTTAAGATTTGCAGATGGGCATCCCTGAACAAGTAATATAGTTTAATTTCTAAACTCTGTCTGGAAATCCCATCTCCTTAATTATTCTTTCAATGAACACTATTCACAATATATAATCCTTCTTTGAGAAAATTTTATTTAATTGGTACTCTAAAAAGATGAGTCAGAGAGCTAGGGGAGCATTCTAACCAACACACGTATTCCTGCGGTGATGGAAATGTTCTATAATTAGTGCCGTTCAGTACAGTGGCTACTAGCTGCAAATGGCTATTGAACACTTGAATTGGGATTAATTCAAAGAGAAGAAATTTCATCAAATTCTATTTAAATATTCACACAAAGTTACTAGCTAGTGTTTTGGATAATTCAGATGTCATGGACTAATGCTATATTTGGTTTTGAAATACCTAGATTTAATATTATTGCTGAAAGAACTCATACATTTTGGCAGGTAAATTTCTGTAGTGTCTAAGAAGTGTATGAGAAATTGTGTGATGTAGGTGTAATTAAATTCTGTCTGAGAGAAGATAAATGACTTTACCAAAGTCATTAAATCAATAAATGACAGAAACATCTTTTAATCACAGTTTGGGCTAATGCCAACCACTTTCCTTTTGTGGCAACTGAAGTATATTAATTAAAGTAAATCAATAGAATTGACATAGATAAACCAAATTTTATCATTGTGTTTATATCTTTATTCCTAAAAATACACTTAAGTATATTAATTAAAATAAATCAATAGAACTGATGTAGATAAACCAAATTTTATCATTGTGTTTATATCTTTATTCCTAAAAATATAAATAATCTTGACTAAATACAGAATATGGGTGAGCTCTGTTTTATTTTGGATAAATATATTTTCTTAAAAAAGCAGGCTATATTAGAATAAAAAGCCTAAGTAACAAAAACTATTTAATGAATGGAAACTCTATTTAGAAAACCATAACAATTTATATAAATATAAATATAAATATATATATATATATATATATATATATATATATAAAATTATATAAAGGATAAGAAAAAGTATTCCAGACCAATAAGTAATTGTGGTTATCCACATGCTACATTTTATCTTATATATGCATGTGTGTATGTGGGTATATACATACATACATTTATGTATGTATAAATATAATTGATATATTAAACAATTAAATATAGAAAATATTAGGCATGCCACTTTATAGAAACTTATACAACAGATACATAAGCATATAAGCATAATGTGCATAAGCCAAAAATCAGCATGTAATTTGTGATGTCCTCTAACTGCTCAATGCAGGCAAGATGTGGCTCTCTGTGCTCCAAGTCTCGTGGTTGAGTGACTCCTCTGATGATGTCCTTCCATAGTGCTGATAAGGAGGCATCAGAAGGGGCCAGATATTTACACACTTTTAAGAGGATCATGACATCATCTTTGGCGGTCAGGACCCCATCTCATAATCTTTGCCTATCTCTGCTTATATCATAGTGCTTTTGTGTAGTAGTTACATGTGTAATACCAGAGCTGATTTGAGATCTTCTTGTAATGCACTTCTTTTATCCCTAAAAATGAAGAGTTTTATAGAAGGCTTAAATTAAATTTTGCAAATTCTTTTCACTTGTCATCAATGTCCCTCATGCCAGGTGTCATTTTCTTATAGAGGCAGGCACTTTGGAAACAGAATTAAATTTGTGAGAGACAAAATGCATTTTCATCATTTTCTGACAGAATAGAACTGTATGTAACACACACACACAAATCGAAGCAATCTAATCAAGCTCCAAGGACAGAAGCCTATAGTGTTTCTATTATCTTTTAATAATAAATACCAGATTCTCCTGTGTCCATTCTAACCTGCATGTCAAGATGTCAAGATAAAGAATCAACCAATGGCTGAAGAGAATTTTACAGTTGTCACTGAATTTATTATTTTAGGACTGACAGACTGGGCTGAACTGAAAGTTGTGCTTTTTATGTTGTTCCTGGTGATTTATGCTGTTACTTTGGTGGGGAATCTGGGCATGACCTTGTTAATCCACATCGCACCTAAGCTCCACACTCCCATGTACGTTTTCCTCAGCTGCCCTTCATTTGTGGATGCCTGCTACTCATCTGCCATAGCACCCAAGATGCTGACCAACCTCGTGGTTGTGAAGGGAACCATCTCTGCTTGCATGGCACAGCATTTATGTTTTGGGATCTTTGTGACCGCAGAAGGATTCTTGCTATTGGTAATGGCGTACGACAATTATGTCGTCATGGTGAATCCTTTGCTTTATACTATAGCCATGCCTAAGAGGAAATGTGCAGGGCTGGTCGCTGGGTCATGGATTTGTGGAATAATTAACTCATCAATACACACAGTAAGTTTGGGGAAACTGTCCTTCTGTAGGCTGAATGTTATCAACCACTTCTTCTGTAATATTCCATCACTCCTAAAGCTGTCTTGTTCTGATACCTCCATGAATGAGCTGTTGCTCTTTATCTTCTCTGGAGTCATTGCCATGGCTACCTTCTTGACTGTGATCATTTCCTACATGTTCATTGCTGTTGCTATCCTGAGGACCTGCTCAGCAGCAGGCAGACAGAAAGACTTCTCCACCTGTACCTCTCACCTGACTGCTGTGACCATATTTTTTGGTACCTTAAGCTCTAGTCACATTCAGCCCAGCTCCCAGTATTCCATAGAATAAGAGAAGATGGTTTCTGTGTTCTACACACTAGTGATTCCTATGTTAAACCCCCTGATTTACAGTCTGAGAAACAAAGAGGTAAAAGATGCTGTGAGAAGAGCCATAGAAATGAAACATTTCCCCCGATAATTTGAAATCACTGTTAACCCTATAATACTGTACCAGTTGGTTCTCACTTCAAAGACTTCCACGAATGTTAAAGCTTCTAAGGACTGCACAGATAATTTCATTCTATACACTTATTTGCCATATAAGGAGACAGCCAATAGGAGAAAGCTGTGTAATCATACAGCTGCATGAGGAAAACCACAGTGTATCACAGAGGTCTTCTTCTGGCATACTGGGTTGTGAATTTCTGAGTCAGTACACAATACAGTATTACATTTATATTTTTGGTTGTTTAGAGAAAATAATTGTAAAATAATACTTGTATTTGAAGACATAAAAATAAAGTACTTACTAAGAAAAATAATTGGTTTTCAAATTTCTACGAATATAGATATAATGTCTATAGCCAAAATCTGCCTTCACTTATTTGTGTTTTAAATGGTCTGAAGAGTGATTGTAACATTATGATAAAAAATACATATTTGATCGATCTTCATCCTCCATTTTTGTACATTGTTCCTAACATCCTTGGAATTTACTAGGTGAGGAAAACAATAAAGGTGTCTTGTTATGTTTTGAAGACATAGCTTTGCAGAAATCATGATGTTAAGTATAGTAAAATTATATATGAAATTCAACCCCCAGGTAACAAAACATCAATTCCCCGCCTCTTTAGAAGTTTTGAATTGTGTTTCTAATTTTGCGATTATTTAACATTGCTATTTTTTGTTACGTTTTGAATAAGTAGCTCTCATTTTGCCTTTAAGTGTATAGTAGACACACAACAAATAAAAAATAGACAGAACAAGTGAGTCCTCTAACTTTTTCCTTTTTTATTTTTAAAATTCTTTGGCCTGTTCTAATTTCTTTGCCCTTCCATTTATAGTTTGGAATCACCTTGTAGATTTCTCCCATTAATTAATAGGTGTTTCACATCTTAAAAATACTGTGGCTTCCAATCCATGAGCAAAATATAATTCTCCATTTACACATCTTCAGTTTGTTTCATCAGTTTTGCTGTGTTCAACAGGTAGAGCTTGATCATATTCTGTCAGATTTATAATAAAATCATGTATTTTTGGTTTTATTGTAATAATTTGTATAATTTTTGAAATTTCCAATTGTTTGTTACATATATTCAGAAATGCAGCAGAATTCTGTATGTTGGCTTTGCATACTGTGACTTTACTGTACTGAGTGATTAGTTCTAGTAACTTTTACAGTTTCATTTTCCACATAAACAATCATGCCAACTACAGATAGAGGCAATTTCACTGATTTGTTTCAAATCAGTATGTCTTTTTATTCTTTTCCTCACCTTATTCCACAGGCTGGGATCTCCATTATGATCTTTAATAGTTGTGAGAAAAACAGTCTTGCCTTTCTCCAGTTTTAGTAGGAAAATATTTATCTTTTCATAGTTGAGTGTGCTGTTCATGTAAGATTTACTGTAGATGTCCTGTATCATTTTGCAGGGAGCCCTTAGCTGTTTCCAGATTGTTGAGAGTTTAATTTTATTTCCTACTGTAAATGCACACTGAATTTCATAAAATGCTTTTTCTGCATCAACTGAGAGAAATCAAATTTTTTTCTTTATTCTGTTGATATGATTAACTACATTATTGATATTTAAATGTTGAACTAAACTTACATCCCTAAAATAAACCTTATTTTGGTCATCATGTATTATTAATTCTATATATTGGATTAAATTTACTAATATTTTATTGAAGATTTTTTATTACTATGATCTTGAGTTTACAGATTAGCAAGCTGTATTATTCTTTTCTTGTATTGTCTTTGTCTGGTTTCAGTGTGTCAGTTATAGTGACGTCAAAAATTTTGCTGGAAAGTGACCTCTTTTCTCCTACTTCTTGGAAGAAGAAAGTATGAATTTTTTTTCATTAAATATTAGTAGAATTTTTCAATGATACCATCATTTAGCCTCTGGTTTTCTTACGAGGTTTTTCTATTAATTCAATTTTTAAAAATATATATAGCTCTAAAATCTCTCTATTACAATTTAGTGTGTTTTATACTTTCAGTCTTTCAAGGAATTTGCCTGTATGGTCTCAAATTCATGGACAAAAGTTTGTTCATAATATTTCCGTTACACTTTTGATATTTGCAGGGGAGAGATGTCAGTAACAAATTTATTTAATTTTAATCTTATGGTAGTTTATGATGAAAAAAATGGGAAAATGAATATACATATATTCATGTACGACTGAAGAATTGTGCTGCACACCAGAAATTGACAGAACATTGCAAACTGACTATACCTCCATAAAAAAAGAATTATTTAATTTTAAGAGGCTCTACAGGACAGACAGAACAGCATGGATAACCCCACAGCAGAGATCTAATGACCCCTGGTTTCAGCCTCCATTGCCCCAGGACTTTTCTGTTTGAAACAAACTTGGGCACCAGAAACTAAACTGTATGCAGGAAAATCTCAGCTCAAGGAAGCCACCGGCTATAGGACCTCTCAAGTTTTTCAGCTTTGTTAGTAACATAGCCTCCTCATATGCTCCATGCAGCATACAATCATGTCAACCAGACTTCCATGCATCATTTTTGGAAGCATATTTTTATTTATCTATTTTTACATATAGTCCCCACAAATTCTGTTAATTTGTGAGTTAATTCTGGAAGTGAGTTCTATCAAGTAGAGGATCGTCAGGTGTTCTGTGGACTAGAAATAACTACACAAACTAACTGTTAAGGAATTTCTTCCACTTTTTTAACTTTGACTTTTGTATTTGCTACATATTCCTTAGATATTTTTGAAATGTTTATTACATCAATTTCTATAATGTTTTCTGTACAAGTTAAAATGCTGACCATTTAATAGAGCCCAAATTATCCAATGCCAAGTTGGGATTTTGTAAACAAAAACATATTACCCATAACTACAGTCCCTCGTATGTTTTATAACATTTCTTTCCCTGCACCCTGTATCTCTCAATTCTTTTTTACCTTCCTACAGTTTTTTTCTGGACACAAAGCTACTATATGTGTAACTTATCTAAAGCTAAAGGTACTACTTTCTCTAACAATGCGACCCCCAATTGTTTTTATGTTATGCGGCTTTTAGGTCAACCTCATATAATGTGTTCCTTGTGATTACTTTTTTCATAAGTTTTATTTTCATTCAGGTTATCAAGGGAAGTTACAGAGCCCCTGCTGTACCATACGGTTGCAGCACACTCAGCAAATCACATGTCAGTTAATATTGCCATGTCACTTTAACAGATTTTCCAAACCAAAGTACCCTCTTTTCCAAGATCATACATTTCTAGACCAAGAGAGTCAGTAGAGACAACTTTCAATAGACCTCAGTCTCAGTTTGTGGACACCATTATAACCCAGCAGCGAAGGCCAGGTCCCGCCCGCTTGGGTTTCCAGTCACCAGTGTGAGAGCCTAAGCCTGACCTGTAAGTCAGACTACCTTGCAAATGACACGTCAGCCAGTCCTTCCCTCCTGAGGGCTTGCTGTGCACATTTTATTTCATCAGGTTTGTGACAGTCACAGGACAACTGCAAATTTCCTCATCAGCTTTACAAGCAGACTGTGCAACACAGCCATGTTTCCTGGATGAGAGGTCTCTCTCTGGCCTCTGCCTCTATCTGGGTAGACATGCTCTTCCTACGATGGTGAACCTCCAGGAAAACCCTTCGGATGGAGCTGGCATGAGAAGTCTGGCCCTCAAGGGCCTCGAACCTCTCTTAGTTGTGGCCAGTCAGCTTAGCCGCTGAAAGTGTTGTTGCCACTGAGTATTTGCAGAAAGGAGTGACTTAATTTTAATCACACACTCCAGAGCATTATGTCACACCAGAGATTATTAGTGGTGCGTGTTCAATGGCGTACGATTCAAGGCTTCCTATAGTGGATAATATTTATTTTTTTGTTTTATGTGAACACAAACTGATAGAAGTCAAGGCTTCCCATAACTGGATATGCATTGCTATGCAAAACACAAGTTTGTTAGGATTTCACACAAAATATTTTAACCCTTATCATCAAGAAGCTAATGAAGGTAAGACTGCCTGTAAATACAATGTAAACTTCTGTTGAAATGTGAGATAGTAGGAAATGGAGAGGCACCACGTGCCCTTGTGATGGGCATGCCCCTCATATTTCCACTCACATATGCTAGAAATGAGAATAGAACCCCTCCCATTCCAGGACTTTGAGAGCTCGCTTCTTGATAGCATCACTGTCAGCTCTCCAGTGGTTGCTCTTTCTCCAGGGGATCCTGGGATATTTGTAGTACCGATTTGTTGTTTCTCACACTCTCCTTCTTTCCCAGTGACACCTTTCTCCAATGAAGAAACCATACGCATATGCAGTTTGACCCTTGGGAATATGATGGTTGTTGTGAGTCATTAAATACCTAATGAATTTCTTATTCTAAAGATAATACCATCTAATTTTCATACTCAAGCTTCTCAATTAGTATTGTTTCTCTCTCCCATTTTCAGGTACTCTTTCAATGGCACATTGTGTAGGTTTATCAGTGAAGCTTCTTTCCATGAATTTGGTAAATATTCCTGAGTTGTATGTTCCTTTCATCCTCCAGTCACTGTGCTGGGCAGCCTTTGGGTGTTTCCATGAGTCAGGGCAACACTCAATATGTGGTACCTTTTTGGGAAGGTGTTTTTCACATCTTGTTCTATATGAATGCTACACCCTAAAATACCATAGTACCCAAACTTTGCACCTGCATGTGACACTCAGCCTTTCCCCACTGTATCATTTAGGAGTACTGTCACCATGCATGTAATGGGTCATTTAACAAATCCTAGCTCAACAGAGCTTAATTTAAAAAAAAAGTGATCACATGTCATGCTTTATGGCTTTCATTCTTTAAGTAGTGAATAGTATTATAATCAATATATTCTCTTGTCCTTAAATTAATTTCTCAATTGGCTGAAGCTCACATAAAAAGCTTCTTCAAATTCTGAGAAGCAGAAGATGATGGAGAATGAATATTTCCCTCAAAGACTTCTCTTTTTCAGGAAAGAACATTTATCTCTTGTATTGTGCCTTACAGAATTCCTCCTACAAGTCATTAGTGGTATTTCTTAAAATGGAAACTCCCTGGTTTCCTTTTCAGCATGCATGCTCTCGAGAAGTTAATAGTAATTTTTGCCCTCCTTCAATTTATTACAGATCTACTTAGATGTTGTCTTGTCTTCACTTTGCTGTGGATTTCTATTTTAACAAGGATACAGAAACAACAGGAATATAACTTTTAAACATGGATAATTCCTTTTTTTTGTCAAAAAGACAGGAATATATTACAATCTCCTAAGACAAACTGCCAGTTATTAAAAAAAAGAACAACGACTTGGGGGAACAAAATGTACAAATCTGGGAGCTTATGAGGGACCACAAAATTTATCTTGTGATATCAACCAAAAGGATTGGTTGAGACAAAAATCATGCACCAAACAGAACCTAGAGATGTTTGGCGAACCTACTAGATTCATATACAGAAGTGAAGGAATTGATGAGTAAAAAAGTGGAATCCCATGTTTAAAATAAAGATATTTGATTAACCTAATATGACAGAGTACTTCAAGTCATCAAATACACAGATAAAACATAACAAGGAAGAGTGTGAAGGTTAAAACAGAAGTAAAAGAAAAGACTTAGACACACAGACACACACTCTACAATTTTATTCTAATAGATGAGAAAAATGCCAGAATCATTGACAGCTTTTTCTGGTCTATATCCACCTAACACATTCTACGGTATTATAACATTTACTTTACTTATGTATGTAATTGATAGTTCCCACTCAAGGTAGTCAAATATTTTTACTATTTTGTTTGTTAATTTATTTACAATAATTAGAAACACCTGGCATATGTAAGATAATCCATAAATATATGTTGAACTCATTTATTTCTTTTGGAGGCAAACATAGCAAAATTTAAAGTCCATAGCCAGTTTATAGGACTCATATTGCATGTAAACTTTAAGTTAGTTTTTTCCACATCCTTTGTAGGGCGTATTTTACATCTTTGTTCTTCAAGCTATAGATCAAGGGATTTAACGGGGATAATGAGGGTGTAAAATATGGAAGCCACTTTATCAGTGTCAAAGGAATGACTGGACTCTGGTTGCACATACATAGAAATCAAAGTCCTGTAGAACTCTGTGACCACTGTCAGGTGGGACCCACAGGTAGAGAAAGCTTTCCGCCTACCTTCAGCAGTGTTTATCCTGAGAATAGACTCAAAAATGAGCAGGTAAGACATGAGAACTATCAGAAGGGATGAAATCAAATCAAAACCAGCTAAAATCAGAATAATCATTTCAGCTTCATGAGTATTTGGGCAGTGTAAAGATATCAAGTGGAGACAGTCACAGTAGAAATGACTGATGACACTGTAGCCACAGAAGGACAAATGAAATATCTTTACAGTGACTATAAGAGATGCAAATGTGCTATAGAAATAGGGGACTGCCACCAGCACTCAACACACCCTTTGTGACATGATGACTGGGTAGAGCAGCAGGTTACAGATGGCCACATAACAGTCATAAGACATTGCCGACAGAATAAAAATTTCAGTAACAATGAAAACAAGAAAAAAAGCTAATTGTACAGCACAAGAATAATAAGAGATAGTATTGACCCACAACAAAATTTACCAACATTTTGGGTCCAACCGTTGTTGAATAACCTAGATCAGTAAGAGCCAGCTGTCTGTGGAAGAAGTACATGGGTGTCTGTAGCCTGGAGTCCACCATAGTGAGGATGATCACGCCCAAGTTGCCCACCACTGAGATCATGTAGATGATGAGGAGAGCCCAAATAACGGAGCCTGCATCTCAGGGTGGTTTGTGATTCCCATGAGAATGAATTCTTTCAGCACTGTTCCATTGTGTGTTTCCATCCAGGTTTTTCAGGAAACCTATTTTGAATAGAGACATCAGCATAGTCAACAGGTTTTATGTATTATCACCTGGGAGATATTTAGTGTGCAAGATAGTATAAATAAGATACATTTAAACTTTCCTATTTAGGATATTTGAAAATCAGCCCATCTACTACATATCCTAATGTGCATGAATACAGGTAGAAACAGAGACAAAGACAGTCACTGGTTTTCAAATAGAAGTTATTTAACTAACCTAAGAACATTTGTCAATGTCCAGAAGATTTGTTGGTTATCACAGCTGGGAGATGGGTGCTACTGGCATATAATGGCTATATATATATATGTGTGTGTATATATATTATAAAATAACCCATATCTGTCCCAAATATCAATAGTGCTAAGGTTGAAAAGCCAAGCTGATATAGATAGATGATAGATAGCTAAAGAGATACATACATACATACATACATACATGTAGATACATGTTAAAACCTAAAACTTTGAAGGTTACATATGTAAACAGTTATTGTGTTGTTCTTTTGGGTTTTCTGTTAGTCATTTACATAATTGCAATCACACAATGACATGTATAAATTACATTTAATTATATGACTCAATGCATGTGCCAATTATATAATCAACTATATTACACAATTCAACAAAAATTCTAATGGAAATGTAGACCCAGAAACTCCAAAAAGTATTGAATCCACTACTCAGCACATAGTTCTATAAAATCCTATGTATGAGTGACACAGGCGGAAACAATTAAGACACTTGGCACATACTAGACAGGTGTATAAATAAGAAAATTGTAACAGATTGCAGTGAGAATTGTCTTTATGTGAAGAAACATATGAGACGCTCTCTCTCACACACACACACACACACACACACATATAAAATCTCTGTTGTAACTCCATGTATAGATTATGTGAAGGGCTACCAGATTACATTTGGCAAATAATTTAACTTATATGAAACTTTATTGTCATATACAAAACTGATACATCCTCACAGGATGTTTGGGTGCAAAATATAAAGATTAAATAAGTCAATGTGTCTATACTACCTGGAAGTTAAGCATACAGTTTTTATTGTTTTTAATAGTGACAATAATTAAACTCATGGAGCATTTCTTTACATATTCATGGGTAAATTCTTCTGCACTGTGGCATCTTCTCTGTCAGGGCTATGATCAATGGGTGAGGAACAGGTCAAGTAGGATGGGATGCCTGTGACATACTCCAAGCCCTGCCCTTCCCCCTTCTCCGTGACTAAAATTGGACCACCAAGGTGCTATTATTTTGGAATTATTTATCTTCCAAATGCCTTAGCTATTTTAGAGAAATATGAATGTAAGTTTATTTTGATATAAATTTCTTAAAATATTTGTCTTCCCCTGGGGGCATTTTCACCAAAATTGACATTTACTAACTTGCATGTAACAATTCAAGTGCAATTTATCATGCAAGAACCTAGAAGTATATGAGGAAGTTTGAGCAAACTGGAAGAAAGAAGAGTAATTTGCATTGTTTTTATTTATTGAATGTTATAAAAAAAAAACCTCCTTTGGATAAAGAAATATTGTACTTTAAATAAAGTGTTTGAAGTCCTTGTGTTACACAACAGTATAGATCTGAAATTATATACAATATAGAATGGCTGTGTGTGGGTCCTTGGTTTTTTCCTTAAATTCTAAATCTTAAGGCCACAGGAATTCCTTCAAACTGTGATATAATATAAACCACAGATAAACATTTTTATATGATCAAATAGAAATGTATCTGAATGTCCCTAATAATACACAGATCAAGAATTTACCAGAGTAAGGTAGATGGCAAATTAGGTAAGAGAATTATTAAATTTAAAATACTGTGAGCCTGAATGCTTTCCTTAAAAAAATAGAAATGATACTGCATACAATAAAAACTGCAGTGACAGTAGTGTCTGTTCTATAAGAAAATCAATAAAAACACATGCTTTTATAATATTAAATATGAAAGTGATTATATGAAATTTGCATTTAATGCACTTAAAATATTGCTTATAATTTTGTGACCTCATGATAGCCTGCCTTACCTGGATGCACACAACTCTTCTTATATCAGATGTATGAAATGGATATCAGTAGATAGTTATTTTAGAGAAATGTCTTCAATACATTTATTAAGAAGCAATATAAATCTTGTTTTTGTTTCTGTGTTTTCTTTTGAAAATATGAAAAGCTGAGAAACATCAGACTTGGTAAATTCCAATTTCCCTGTAAGGTAAGAAAAGATGAAAGTGATTATTTCTCTCTCTCTCTCTCTCTCTCTCTCTCATAAGCTTTAGCATTCTATGAAAAGATCTGAATAGCTTTTTCATAGTTTAACAACTTTGTTGAACACTGATTGTAATTTTTTTAAAGCTGTACTCCATGAGATAATCATATCTGCTTTCTGTCAGATCATTTGAAATTGAAAAACATGCTGAACATTCTACCATAACCATAAAACTGGGTCCTTTAAAGTCTGCTAATATCCCAATAACACTTTTCACATCTCAGTGTGCAGCAGAAGTCCCCTTTGTCCCTTCAAGGTGTCTGGAAAGACTCATACTTATACATTTATTTAAATAATCATTAAATATTAAATTATAATTGGGGGGCCACAAAAAAAAGCACCTAGAGCACTAATTAACTACAAATTTGGGAAGATATCAAAATGAGAGACAAAATATTCACAGCTTCTTAATTTTGCCAATTTCTAAAAATTCACATCTCTTTAGTGATGTCTCTTCATTTGCTCTCAGTTTTGGCCTCTGTTATATATGGAATTGTTTCTGTAAAAGAAATAACATGATGATGTCTCAAAGACACTTTTCAGCATTTAGTTGGTCAACCACTCAAAAAATTAATATGAAGAGGAAGGAAGAGGTATCCTATTCCAGCTCAGGTATTACAGAGTACTGGAAAGCAAAGAGAAATGCATCAGAAATGGCCTCATATTTCTCAGGCTTTGCCATTGGGCTAAAGTGAAATTTTGAAAATGTCACTTTAGCATTGATGATATTGGAAAGTTAAAAATGTCACATGAAATAGTCCATCGTTTTACATGTAATGATGCCTCTGTCTTGACTCCCTCGAGTGTTTCTTACACGGTGTAGTGAGAAAAATTCTTTCCCCTTTGGAGACTCTCCCTCAGGAAATGCCAAGCAATTTTTTGATTATCCCTAAAGTATTGAGAGCACAACAGAATGTCTGGAGATTGTCCTTTAATTGTCATGGGCAATTTGTTTCCATTGCCTTTTCTTTCTCTCCTTCCTTTCTTCCTTCCAGACTTCCTGTCTGTATTCTTTCCTCTCTTCCTCCTTTCTTCCCTGCATTCCATTTTTCACTCTTGGTTAAACCAAGCTCCTTTTGTAGCCCTAAAGATGCTCAATTAAAGTACTGTGTCTATCAGGCATGCCTGTCAGGAGTCAGCATCTCCACAGTAGTCTTCTTGAATGTATGATCGTGTAGAAATATTTAAACACTGCCTTGTTAACATTACTTACAAATTTTTAAGGAATTAAAACAATACATGATGCTGCTATGAGGTATTGCCTCCTGGATTTGTTGCCCATGTGATTGTTTTTACTTGTCCCTCAGAGACAGAAACTAGTCACTGTTACTTCTCATTTCATTCTGACTTTCTCTCCTAGGTCTGTTCACCACATCTGTGTTGCTGTTTTTTCCCTTTACTGCATAGTGCACTATTAGTTATTTCATTCTGTGCAGCCCCATTCCAATACAGACCTATTCCATCACCACAAGTGCCCTTCCCATTAAATTACTCCCAAAGGCAGCCTAAGAAAGCAAAGACCTTCATATGCCTCCAGGCGTAGAAGCACTAATCTGTGATAACAGGTAGGTGACAGTGGGTGGGACTTTCCCAGCACTAAGAAGGCAATTATGATCGAAATGACAAAGTCCCCTTATGGACTGAAAAGTTTTCTTGTGACTAACTTCCCGAAGAATTGGCAAAAGTGCTGCCTGTCATTTCATGTCTCTGGCCCAGCCAGTCATCCTTCCAATTTAAGCGGGACAACCTGCACCCTCTGGTGGCAGGAGCCTGGAGGAACATTCCCACTGGTTACAAGCTCTCAGGACACAAAAAAGGATGTAAGGAGGTTGGGGCCAAATGACATCCTTCAAAGTCCAGGGACCCCTGTTTCTGGGCTCTCAGATGTCTGCCTGTGACCCCCCAACACAGAAAGTACCTTCTTTACTGGGCATGTTTGCCCCAACAAACTAATAGCCCTGGGTAACACCTAACCTCACAGCTGCTGAGGCTGGCCTGTTTCAGCCGACCTTATGAGAGTCATAAACCCCACTGCCCTTCACAGACCCTAAATGTCTTACCTAACCTACAACCAATCAGAGCCTTGTGCACAAGCTGATCAGGCTCCTGTGACCCTCCCCTATGAAAGACCCCAGGAGCTGGCCCTCGGTGCTCACACAGGCCCCTCTCATCTGTGTGGCTGCTGTCATCTATTAGTTCCTTGTAAGCACCTTTACTCTTCTCCTCCTTCATCTTTGGTAGATTCTTTTACTGCCAGAGACACTGGCCCACTGTGTTCCCCAACAAGGAGTGTCGCTGAATGCAAGTTCTTGTGCCCAACTCACAGTGAGGCAAAATTGATCTAAACATTGGGGTCTGGAGCAGATCTGTTACAGGGCCAAGCAAGGAGAACTGGTGGCTCATGCTCAAAAGATGTGAAACTCCCTGACTCTTTGCAGGGTAGAGTTTTTATAGGTAAAATTGGGGGGAGAGCAACAGAGTGTGTTGCTCTCCTCTGATTGTTTGGTGGTGAGGTAACAGGTGTCCTAGGAACCTTGTGCTCAGCCTGAATTTGCCATCCTCCACCTGTTTGGGGGCCTTAGTTCCTGCAGAATAACACAAAGGTACATTATTATGTGCAAATGCCCCTTGAGGAGGAACCAGGACACTGCTTATCTGTGCACTGTTGTTTCTTGGCTGCTTCTCTTTTGTGTCTGTGTTCCCTCACTTCCCTGGTTAGCAATTGCTTGAATCTACCCTTTGGAACCCAGGGAAGGTCTAGGAGGCTGAAGTCTTTTCCCTACAAACATGGGATGGGGAAACAGAAAGGCTTTTGTATCCAAGAGGGACCCACTGGGTCTTGCTCTGTTTTAAGAGACCATCATTTATAGATTTTCCTCCTTATGGTAAACAGCACAAAAGACAGAGACAAAGGAAAACAATGAATATTTCTGGGAAGCTGACAATCAGTAATAAACCAAGGGCATCCGAAACCAAATTCCCACAGGTCAGAACTCAAGGAACTAATTCTTAGAAATTCATTTTCTCATATCGAAATTTGGAAAAGAAGGGACCAGAGGAAAACTTTGCCTTCCTCTCTTATCTTGGCACTGCAGGCAGAGCTGGGAGAGTGATTTGGTAAGAATACTTACCTTTGATGGCTTTAGATCAAAGGATAAACTTAATTGCTTATTTGTCATCTTCATATGTTATTTGATAAAGCAATTGTTCAAATGTTTTACCCATTCTGGAGATATTATTATCTACTATTATTGTTTTGAGATTTCTCTATATATTATGGGACAAGCCTTTAATGAAATACAAACCTGAAAATAATGTTTTCCAGAATATAAACTGTTCTTACATCCTCTTAAGTGTATCTTTTGAAGAATAAAAGATTTAATTTTGAAGTTTTCTAATGTATCATGTTTTTATTTTATTGATTTTACTTTTGTTGTTTTATCTAAGAAGTCTTTACATTTCCCAAAGTCATGAATATTTTCTACTATGTTTTATCCTGAAATTTTTAGACTTTTCAGTGCTACATTTACATCAATGATACTTTTTTTGTGAATTTTTGTATGAGTCATAGACCCAAGTTCAATATTTTGCATACCTATATCTAATTAGTCCATCCCCATTTGTTGAAAAGTTCATCCTTTCTCCATGAAATTGCCTTTTTTCTTTTGCCTTGTAGAAAATTTGTTGCTCATGCAGGCACGATTCTGTGTCAGTTCTATCAATATTGTTTCATTGATCTGTTTGTCATGTCTTATACCAGTGCCACTTTTAAAAAATAACTATGGCTTTGGAATATGACTAGACATTATTTAGTGTTCTTTTATTGTTTGCATTACAACTTTACTTCTTTTTTAAAAGTTAATTAAGCTATTCTAGTTTTTTTTTTTTGCATTCATTTATGTATTTTGGTTTCAATCCCTTTTCAATTTCTACCAAAAAAAAAAAAAGCCTGTTTGGATTTTTATTGGGTTTGCATTAAGAAAAATGTAGTATTTTAACAATATTAAATAACCCAGAAAATAATTATGGTATGGCTCTCATTTATTTAGTGTTAGTCGTCTTTAATGTTTTACAGAAAAGTTTCCTAACTTTTAGTGTACAGGACTTACAATTTTTTTTCAGATTTATCTTTAAGTATTTTACAGTTTTGATGCATTTGTAATGGGTACTTGAAAATTCCATCTCTAATTTTTTATTGCTTGTGTACAGAATTTTAAAAAATGTATATGGATCTTTCTTCTGAAATCATGCTAAATTCTCATTTTAGTTCAATATTTTCTACAGATTCCATTAGATTTCCACCTCTATAATCTTGTGCTGTATCAATAAATAACAGTTTAACTTTCTGCTTTCCAATCTGACATTTTCTCTTCTTTTTCCTTGCCATATTGTGTTGGGCATGTCAAATAAAAACAAAAACGCAAAACCTAAAAATTGAGAATTCTGTTTTACTCAGCAGACTTGCTGAGGACCTAAGCCTGAAAGACAGCTTCTCAGATAGTTCTGAGGGACTGCTCTGAAGTTAAGGAAGGAGCTAATACATATAGGAGCTTTTGGTAACAAAAACCAGGTAGTCGGGAACAGCAAAAGATTACTTTGAATTAAAGGGAAACAGACATCTCAAATTAATGAATTTAGTGCTTTCCTATGTATGGGAAAGATGCCGGAGGCTGGGCTAATTGAAATCATTACTTTGATGTGCACCTTCACTACCCAGGGTCAGTATCCTGCTCTTCTGCATCCTGAGTCCCCTCAGGGCACACAGCTAGGGGTGGCTGCAGTGGCTGATGGCTTGAAGACTGCAACATCCTTTGTTTGGTGATATGGCAGGGGACATACTCACTCACAGATATAACCTCCAGTACCATTCGAATGTAGTTGAAAAGAAGAGGCTTACTTGCCTTTGTTCTGATTTAGTGAAAGTGTATTTGAGTTTTTAACATGATATGTGATGTTCCCTGCAGGTTTTTCATTGGTTCCTTTATCATTTCAAAGGAGTTCCATTTATTCTAGTCTGGTCAAAGTTTTTATTCCTAAAACATAATGAAACTGTAATATGTTTTGCTGAATTTATTGAGATGTCAGAAAACTTTTCCTTTTTATTTTCTTAATATGGTAATTTTAATTTTGAATGATAAAACCCATTTCTGGGAGAAGGCTAACATGGTACATTGTTGGTTTTACATATTGCTAGATTCAATTTGCTAGAATTTTTATTAAAATTGTTGCTTTATGGGCATAACTTATACTGCTGTGTTTTCTTGTAATGCAATATTAAATTCTAATATTCTTCACAATATCAAATGAACAATTTCAGTTGTGTTCCAATTTCTGATTTAATTTTTATATTTTGTGTAAAAATATACAACTTACTTAGATAAATTTTATATGTACTTAATAATGAAATAGAAAATAACCTTTAAAATGAATAATATATAATAAAAAATTTGTAAATCTTGGAGCATTTTGGTCTTCCTTATGGTTTATCATTTGAAGGAGTATAAAAGCCACACCAAGATTTATTTTAGAAATGAGAGATTGTGTTATGTTTAGTCATAGTTTATTTGTTTTTCAAATCCACATATTACAGGCTTTTGTTTTTCCCTTTCTCTTACAAGAATGTTAATAAATAGTCTTTGAAAATAACTTGAGGACATGACTAAAAAGTATTAACTAAACATTTTCATAATCATAGCAGTCACCAATAACTAATGTTAACATTTCACTGTATATCTGTCCAACGTACATTTTCTGGAAACCAAAAGTTATTTGTCTACGTTTATATTCACAAAGGTTGTTGCTTCAAAACCACCTCTGGGCCCTGAGAGCCAGATGGAAACTTGGAGACAAGAGTTTTGGGGGAAAAAAGAACAGCTTTATTGCTTCACCAGGCAAATGCCTTAGAGATGTGCATCTGTTTTGAAGTTAAGGCCTTGAAGTTTTAAAGAAAAACTAGATGAAACAGAAAAGATCATAATAGCCAGGTGAATTATAGGCTGCTGCTACATTTCTCTTAACCTTGATGAATCTTTCTGGCATCATCAGGGAACTGAGGAGGGTCTGACCATTCTTCTGAGATTATCTATCAGCTCATGACCTTCTTCCTGGAGTGTAACCTCTGGGTTAAAACTGTTGTAAAGAATGTAAGGGAGAAATTTGGGGATTGCTTAGCACAAGCAATAAGAGAGAGAGAGCAAATTGCTGGATTTCCTAGAAAGAATCCACAAACAGTTTTAACATCAGGGAAGTTAGTTCATTTCCTACTCCTTCAAGTTCATACTCTGTACATATTTTTTCCTAACAATTAAAATAATCAACTATATAAACACTTTATTAATATTTAATCTCATTTGCAAATATACTTCTAATATATTTATTCCAGTGATTTATTCTTATTCAAATTTGATTGACTACATAGAAAACTATTCCACGATGGTGGACAATCAGCCCAGTCTCTCTATTATGTAAATAAAGTTTCATAAATGTTAAAAATATTAAAATTAAACAAAAAGGTGGAAATTTAGAAGGGCTAGAAGATATTTATTCAGAAGCATAACATATGAATACAATTGCTACATATCTCACTACATTTTCACTAGAAATACAATGTAGACCAAGTCATGGCATTCTCTCCTTTGCTTCCTACAGGGAGTTTATCAAGCCAAGGCAGTCAAACAATAGGTCCTAATAAAAGATATTGCACACTCATAGGAAACAATATTAAACCCAATAAGAGGCAAAAAACCTAGTTGAATAGAGAAGATCTTTCTTGCAAAGATACAAAAATGAAGAAGAAACAATTTTAATACAGTAATTTTGCTTTTCAGAAAGATAAGGAAATGTAGCAATCCTACTAGTTTTTTTAAATTTTATTTTTTTAATTTATTTTTTTAATTTTTTTATTGAATGATAGTCATTTTACAATGTTGTGTCAAATCCTAGTGTAGAGCACAATTTTTCAGTTATACATGAACATATATATATTCATTGTTACATTTTTTTCACTATGAGTGTAGCAATCCTATTAGACAAAACATACAGTTAGAAATCAAGATTCCTATAAAATGAAAATAAACATTTTTAAAATTGGAAGCTTTCATGGAGGACTTCAAGAAATTTCTCCTTCTTTCCTTCCAGCTTTACTGACATAATATGATGTAAGTTTAATCAAACATGTTGATTTGACCCACTTATATAGCAATAAGATTACAATTTAGCATTAGCTAACATCTCAGATCACACGATCACCATTTTCTTTTTTTGTGGTGAGAATTTTTAAGACCTACTCTCTTAACAACTTTCCAGTACACAGCACAGTACTGCTAATTACAATCAGGAAAATATATCTTAATTGGTATTTCCACTGCTATACAGACACAGACTGACTTAGATTATGAAGATGTCATGCTGACTTTTGTGAGTTACTGAATCCCAGAGTAAGTTGAGCTAATAAACTTTGCAGGACTTAGATATGAAAACAACTGCACTGATGAAAATAGAACAGGATCCTAAGATCCTCCATGTGGTATGGGAGCATCTGAATGAAGTTAGATGATTGATGTGTTCAAATCATTCCACTACAATAAGCCTCTTTGAAACCATGATAAGTTCAAGTTTAACACATGCCTTACAAGAGTATGAAGCCAAAACAGAAGGGTATACTTACACAAAAACACATGCACCTGCCCAAATATACATGTAGACACTGGAAACTTTATTCTAATAGTTGAAAATAACAATAATCATCTGAACTCCTCTTCTGTACCTACTATTCATCCTCGCACCCATCTGGTATACCCAATCTCCTTATCTGCTCTTAGAGTCTGTAATGTCCTCATGCATTCTGAGGTATGATAAAATTTACTTAATTATATTTATAATTCATCTTTCTTCATCAAGGAAAGCAGATAGTGTTTGCACTTTTGTGTGCCAATGTCTGTACAATGCATAGAAGTGTGACTGCCACATAGAAGACCATCTCTGTATGGGTTTTGAACATATTTGTGCTTGTTACTCCTTTTGGAGACAAATGGACCAAAGTTTGAAACCCACAAACTAATGCATAGGATTCCTACAGTACATAAACTTTAAGAGAAAACATTGCATAGTTTTTTCCACATCCTTTGTGGGGCACATTTTACATCTTTGTTCCTCAAGCTATAGATCAAGGGATTTAACATGGGGATGACAAGGGTGTAAAATATGGAAGCCACTTTATCAGTGTCAAGGGAATGACTGGACTCTGGTTGCACATACATATATATCAAAGTCCTGTAGAACACTGTGACCACTGTCAGGTGGGACCTACAGGTAGAGAAAGCCTTGTGCCGACTTTCAGTAGAGTTCATCTTGAGAACAGATTCAAGAATAAGCAGGTAAGACACAAGAACTATCAGAAGGGAGAAAATCAAATTAAAACCTGCTAAGATCAGAATAATCAGTTCAATTTCACGAGTGAGCAGAGCAAAGATATCAAAGGGAGACTGTCACAGTAGAAATGCTTAATGACATTGTAGCCACAGAAGGGTAAATTAAATATCTTTGTGGTGACTAGAAGAGAAACAAATGTGCAATAGAGATAGGGGACCGCCACCAGCACCCAACACACCCTTCATGACATGATGACTTTGTAGAGCAAAGGGTTACAGATGGCCATGTAGCGGTCATAGGACATTGCCACAGAATGAAAAGTTCACTAATGATGAACACAAGAAAGAAAGCTAGTTGTGTAGCACAGAAATAATAGATTTTATTTTGATCTGCAACAAAATTTACCAACAATTTGGGTCCTATGGTAGTTGAATAATCCAGATCAGTAAAAACCAAGTGCCTGAGAAAGAAGTACATGGGTGTCTGTAGCCCAGAATCTACCTTGGTGAGGATGACCATGCCTAAGTTGCCCACCACTGAGATCACACAGATGACAAGGAAGAGCCCAAATAACAAAGCCTGCAGCTCAGGGCAGTCTGTGATGCCCATGAGAATGAATTCACTCAGCACTGTTTGATTGTAGTTTTCCATATGGGTTTTATCAGAGAATCTATTCTGAATAGAAACATCAGCAGTCAATGACATCATGTAGTACAATTTGGTGATTTTTTTTAAGTGTACAAAGCTGACATAAAGACAATAAATCTAAAAGTATATTTTAAGCACAATGAAAAAATCCACCTCCTATAAATAAAACATACAAACAGAGAAATAATAAAGAAACAGAGATAAATATACAGTTGGAAATAGAGAGAGATTTGTAGTTTTTAGGCATTTTGGTTGTTACCACTGGAGGTGGTTTGAGGCCAGTAAGGCTGGTACTTATCCTAATATTTTATGGCAGCCCTCAACAGCAAGGAATTATACAGCCCAAAATGCCAAAGAGCTACATTATCCAACCCTGATAATATGTGTAGATATGGATATGGAATGATATAAAAGTAGATGAGGGAAGCATTTCTGAAAAAAATGATATAACTTTTAGATCTTGTTTTAAAAGTGAAGGTAAATTTTTCTATTGCCTTTTATATAATGACAATCATATATTTACAAAGTTAAAATCACTTAATATTACATCATATGTGTGCTAATGATATCAAAATTAAAATAAAAATTCCAATTGTGTGTGGAAACATTTAGAAGCTCATGCTTTAAAAAAAATGTTCATCTGAACATCCTTATATCTACAGGTGAGACAGGATAAAACAATTAACATCCTTGGCCAATATCAGACTGAGATGTAAATAAACATAAGGAAATTCTAACAGAGCATAGTCCACACTTTTGTCTTTATACAGGGAAATATTCCATGAAATATACATAGGTTGATATAATCTCATATATACCTATACTTTTTGCATATACAAAACTGTACTTTGGGCAAATGTTGTAAAGTATCTTAATCTCTTTGTACACATTAGCAAGATCAACTTTTTCTTGCAGGGCTGTTGGGAAGATAAGTGATAATTAAACAGTTAAATGTAGTTATAGTGGTACCTGAAACTATCCCTAAAATGCAAAGGAATTTTTGTATTTGTTTTTAATTTCTTAATGGAAAGAGCATGATTCTGGAAATGGATTATCATTATACATGTACATGTACATTCTTTTTGAGTGACTTAACTTTTCTGTTAGGGGTATGATGAGGAATAGATGGAGAACTTTGTTATCCAGCTAACAGTTCCAAGTGCCCCCCACCATGCTGCATCTCCATGGCTACAATGGGGATCATCCATGTGCTCTTGTTTTGCATAATTTATCTTCTATCTCACTTAATATTATTAATATACATTTATCTAACACAACATATTTCCTTCTCCCCAAGTGCACTTTCATGATAACTGACATATACTGAATCATTTAAACATGTAAGGTATGTTTTGCTATGAAGGAACCTAAGTTAGTAGGAGGAAATTGAGCAAATTAAGAGAATGTGATGTCCCTTGAAATTGGTTTCATAGAATAAAGTTTCATAAACATATCCTTTGAATAAAGGGATTCTTTACTTTACAGAAAAAAAGTTCTAAAATCACTGTGTATTACACAACATCATACTGGAAAAATAAAATAAAAAGATAAAATACCAAGAATATTGTATAATTCTAGAATGTTATTTTGCCTGCCTTTACATTAAGGCCACAAAGTATAGCATTTAATGCAGACATATATAAATGTGATTAAGTAAAGATGTATATGAATATTCCAATTAAGCCATTAAAAATTTTAAAAAAACTAGAGTAATACCAGAATAGAATGGGGGTGGCTGGCTAAAGAAAAATAATTAGTGGTTTAAAAATTTGTATTAATGCTTACTAAAAAAAAAAGTAAATATAAATGATACTTATTATATGAAAATTATCAATGTCAGGAGAAAGCAAATAAAATATGTTTATAAAATTACATTATGTATATGTTTATAGGAAATCCACATTCATCTCACAAAATACATTGTTTATAAGGTTGTGAGCTTCTAATATCCTACTCCGTCCCCACATACATGTCTTTCTTATGTCAGAAATACTGAACTACAGTTAGGAAAACATATTTTAAATAAATGGAATCAGAAGTTATATAATCTTGTTTAGATGCACTGTTGAAAGGCTACAGGAACAAAGCACATTGATAAGTGCCGAGTTTTCTGTAAGATAAGGGAGGGATGAAGAGCTTTTCCTTACCAGCATCAGAGTTGTATGGAAGGTATCAAATTAATTTTTCTTACTTTACTATCTCTGTTGATTATCTGATTAATATTTTTAAAGCTATATTCTTTGAGAAAATTTTATGTGCTTTCTGTCCGATTGCACTGGAAACTGAACATTGTATCATCACTGTAACACTGGATACTCAAGATCTGCGAGCTTCCAAAAGTTGCTTTTCACATCTCAATACAAGGTGGAAACCCACTTTGTACTCAACAAGAGATCAGAAAAATTCATATTTATACATTGATTTCAATATTCATTAAATATACAATATTCTTAAGAAAGGAATAAGATGTGCCTATAGTCACTAACTGACTAAGGATTTGACAGGACATCAAACTTGAAACTGACCACCTGCAGCTTCTTAATTCCACCATGATTTTAATTTTTTATTCCTGACTCTTTAGTTAGACCTTCTTGTCCCTCAGTTTTGACCTTTCTTCTTCATATGACTAAGTAAGTATGTATATAAAACTTAAATATTACATAAACAATATGGCACTGACATTTCAAAGATGCTCATTAGCCTTTGTGAAAATATTTGTACATCAATCTGAAGGAAAATGGAAACTGTCCTGTTCTGCTCCATGCATTATCAATGGCAGGGTGCACACAGAAGTGAATCAGACATCCTCATGTTTTACTGTGCTTTGTCATAGAATAAGCACTCTACTGCAAGTCACCAAGCTGGATATCAGTAAAATACGGCACCAACATGGAATATACTACCTGTTTACCTGTAATGAGACTCTGCCTTGGCTTCCCCACGTGTTTCATGACACACATAGTGAGATCAATTTATGGGTTCTTTTTCACCCCATGAGACTCTCCCTCAGGGAATGCCAAGCACTTTCTTGATTTTCCCTGAAGCACTGAAATCATAATAGATTACAAAGGAAAGGGTGGATTTATTAATAGTACAGAACAATTTGTTTTTACCAGTAGGTGATTAAGATTGCATTCCTGCTTTTTACTCTTTATTCACTTTCTATTTTTTTCTGCTTTGATAGTTAATTTCTGCATCCCTTTGGCCAGGCTGTGGTGCCCAGTCATTTGGTCAAACATCAGTCTAGACGTCATAGTGAAGATTTTTTTAAAAGATTTTAACATTTAAATCAATAGAATTTTAGTATAGCCAGTTATTCTCCTGAATAGAGGTGTGCTTCATCTAATTAGCTGAATGTCCTAAAGAGCAAATGCTGAGGTCCCCTGATCTCTATGTATACATATGTATGTATGAATGTTCTTTTGAATCTGTTTCTCTGAGTACCCTTACTAATACAATCCCACAGGGAAATGGATTTCTTTATTTTATCTATACAACAACCTTGTCAGTATTCCTCCCATCTACAATGGTCTCCACAAATAGGTGATAATCAAGACATTTTAAACAATGTCCAATCACATTATTTAAATGATTAAATGAACTTAAAGTAATAATGCATTATGTGTATGAAGTGTGATTTCCTTCAATTATTTTTTCACTAATTTCTTTTTTTTTCTTTTTGAACATAGAGAGACTAATTAGTTACTTACACTTCCCATTCTCATTTTATATTGTATTGTCATGATCTCTTTAGGTCTTCTCTTTCATTACATTTGCCTGTGTTACATTTCAGTATTTCTTATTCTTCCATTATGTCCAATATTCACTCCAACTCTTCTTGTCTAACTTGACACATATTCTACTATGCTTGATATATACCCAGCATGATCAATGTGGTCTGCAAAAATGTAATATTTTCTGTGCATATATTTTACTGTGTTATTTTGCTGTAAATTGTTTTGTTGCATTTTAGGTCACTTTATTTGTCACAAATCCATGTTGTGACTTTTTTTGTTTCTTTCTTCATCGTAGTCAATAATATATGATAATTTCATACATCTATTCTTCATATGGTAAACAGGCTATGTGTGAGAACATGTAGGAATGACACGTCATTTGGACTAGAAACTAGATATGGGTAGATATCTAAAGTATGAGCAGGAATTAGTCATCTGTCTGTGATATACTTTGGTTTGAAAATAATAAATCATTTTCTTTATTTATATGCTTATCATACATTGATTTTTGTTTATCCCATAGAGGTAACATTACAGAGCTAAAACAATGCTAGTTACAGTATACATAGATTAATATATAATTTGCTGTTAGCATATCCTACAGTGAATTTTAAGTAGAATAATTGCACACATTCTCCAGGTTCTAAGTCAGGCAGTTTTCACCTCTTTGTTCCTCAAACTGTAGATCATAGGATTTAGCATGGGTATTACTAAAGTGTAAAATAAAGAGGCCATTTTATCAGCATCAAATGAATCACTGGATTTGGACTTCACATACATAAAGAATAGAGTACTGTAGAATATGATTATCACTGTCAGGTGAGACCCACAGGTGAAGAAAGATTTGTGCCTGCCTTCTTCAGAGTTCATCTTAAGGATGGTGACCAGGATCAAACTATAGGGCACAAGGACTATCTGAAGAGATGAAATCAAATTAAAAACTGAAAAGATCAGAATTATCGACTTAATCTCCAGTGTCTCTGTGCAGAGCAAAGACATCAGTGGCTGAGAGTCACAGTAGAACTGCCTAATGACATTATAGCCACAAAACGATGAAGTAAAAATTTTTATGATGGTCAGCAAAGACAAAAAGACACCGTAGAGATAGAGGATTGCTATGAGTGCCTGACATAATCTTTGGGACATGATGACTGTGTAGAGCAGGGGGTTACAGATGACCACAGAGAGGTCATAGGCCATTGCAGACAGAATGAAAAGTTCACTGATGATAAACACACCAAAGACAGTCATCTGGGCACACCAGTTATGAGAGATTGCATGCTCATCTACAGCCAAGTCGACTAGCATTTTGGGCCCAGTAGCTGTTGAATAACCAAGATCAGTGAAAGCCAGGTGTCTGAGGAAAAAGTACATGGGTGTTTGTAGCCTGGTGAGGATCTATCTTGGTGAAGATGATCAAGCCCAGATTACCCACCACTGAGACCATTTATACAATGAGGAAGAGTCCAAATAACAGAGCCTGCAGCTCAGGGAGGTCCGTGATTCCTATTAGGATGAATTCATTCAACACTGTCAGATTGCATTTGTGCATCCAAGCCATTTGGGAAACATATACTGGAAATGAATATCAAAATAATTGTTAACTTTCATGAGATATATCTGAGATTATCATTGTAATAAGTGATTTAAGTCTTACATCTTTTATTTATGGCTTGCTGGTTTAATTGGCTAGCTCAACACATGGCACCTTAGTTCTCTCTCTCCCCCTGCTCAGCTAAGCTGTTTACAGGTTTCTTAGACATGGCACCAAAAGCACAAACAGCAGAAGTAAACATAGATACATTGGACTTAATCAAAATTAAAACAAAACAAAACAAAACTTTGTGCAGCAAAGGACATTCTCAAAGAATTAAAAATGTGACTCACACAATAGAAAAAAATTGCAAATCATATATTTAATGAGAATCTAGTATACAGAGTATAGAAACGATTTCTATAACTCAACAACAAAAAGACTTAATGACACAAATTTGAAAACAGGCAAAGACCTTAAATAGAAATTTGTCACAGAAGATACACAAATGGACAATAAGCACATGAAAAGATATCCAACAAATCAAAGACACAATGAGATATCACTTCATACCACCCCTCCCACCATGGCTATTTAAAAAAAAATTGCAAATGCTGACAAGGGTGTAGAGAGATTAGAACCTTTACCCATTGTTTTAAGGAATGTAAAATGGTGTAGCCACTATGAAAATAATTTGGCAGTCACTCTATAAATTAACCATAGATTTGCCACTGTGACCCAGCAATTCCACTCCTGGATATGTGCCTCAAAGTTCTGAAAACCACACATGCTCCTACAAAATCATGTACATAAATGTTCATTGCAACATTTTTCATAATAGTCAAAAGGTAGAAACCACATAGATGTCCATCTAGTAATGAATACATATGATATATCCATACAATGGAATATGAATGAGCCATAAAAGGGAAGAGATACTGATACATGCTACACCATCCATGAGCCTTTGAAACACTGTGCTAAGTGAAAGAAGCCAAGTATACAAAGCTACATATTGCACATATCCATCCTGTGAAATACCCAGAACAGACAAATCCACAGAGACAGAAAGCAGGTTATTGTGGCTTGTTCAGGAACACTGAATTAATTAACAACAGACAATCCATTTGGGGACAAATTTCAGTGGATATAAAATTATATAAATTTTTATGTACGAATCTCAACTGGCTGGATAAATGAGGTTAGGGGGTGTGTTCTTTTCTAAATACATGCTAATAAGTACCAGTCTCCTTGTATGTGAGAAAATTGTGAAATATTTTTCTCACCATCCTTAGAGTTCTGTGTAAAGCACTAAATGAAAAACAAAATTCTACTTATATTATTTTACATAATTAGTGAAGATGGTCCGGTTCTGAACTTTAAATCTTTTTTTCTGTTAAGATTCTTGAAACATGTAAAAATACAACAGGCAAGGCTTAGTATTGGACCATCACTATAAAGCTATGCTGAGGAGAGAGATTAGGGAGGTTAAATCATTTCCGTCCCTGCCCTGTGCACCAAATACACATTCAACACTAAAATAAGTGACAGTAAATGTATTCTACAATGAGAGATCAAAAATATATATCTAAATTGATATATTTAAACACAAAAATAATTTTTGAGAAGGAATAAAGGGAGTTTTACTAAGAGCTCCTAAAAAAGAATGGTAAAGACACTGTAATTTTAGGCAAAATACACATTCCATTTTTATAATTTTGCAAGGACTGTCTTTTGCTTAAATCTGTATTTGAATAGATTTTAATCTTAGTTCCAATCTCATTTAGATGTGCATTTAGTCATTCAAGGGACAATATGATGGCATTTCAAATACTAATCAGACATTATGGTGTGATGGAGTCACCATGTAGTGAAATAGATGCTTTAATATTTTACTTTGGCCTTCCCTTCAACAACAAAAATAGTAACTTTCAAATGACATTGATCCTTTCAATGATATTGGTAAATTTGAGAAATACATGGCATATCTGAAATGCTGAAACAAATCCCACTAAATAAAAATGACAATATCATATTTGACCTCTTGATTAAGGATCCAAGTGAAAGAAAATAATTATAAAAATGTCAAGATCTTGTTAGTTTCTTAATAATGCTAAGTCCATTTTTAGAGATATTTCTTTACCAAAGAGTACAAACTTACCACATCAAAGTAAATGCCTAGCTTCCATCAAAAATCATAAGAAAGATGTTTACAAAATGGTACTGGCCCAGAGAAGAATATATGGGTTTCTTTGCTCCTTTGAGACTCTCACAGAGGAGAAAAGATATCATTTGTTAATTACACCTGAAGCATTTTAAGTTTTAAACAAAGTCAATGGGATATCTGGAAATTATACAGAGTATCTTTATATTCCTATACAAATAAAGTTTTGTTAGATAACTTTCCACAGTTTCTCTTAGGTTAAGTCTTTTCTGCTGCAGCTCAGAGATCTGGAATCACACCACTGTGTCTGTAAGACAGGCATTTTAGTTTCTCTTGCAGCCTTTCATTTTCTCCTCTTAATGCAATGGCTTTGATGACTTCATGGCTGCTGAAATGGAGAAATATTAGAACAATTCTTGTACTGTTTTAAAAATTCACAAGGGGAAATAATACATATGCATAGCTGCTTTTCCCTTATTTGTGGTGTTTTAAACTTATTCCTGAAGTGTAATATACATATTAACAAAAGCATACTTCACAAATAACTTTTTAAAATAGAACTACCATACGATCCAGGAATTCCACTCCTAGTTACATATCTGAAAAAAATTAAAACACTAATTTGCAAAGATACATGCACTCTAATCTTCATAACAATATCATGGAATAGCCAAGATATGGAAGCAACTTGCATTTCCATCCACAGATGAATGGATAAAAATGGATATATATATATATATATATATACACACAATGGAATACTACTTAGCCATTAAAAATGGAATTTTTCCATTTGCAACAAGGGCATGGTTGGACTTGGGGGGTATTATGCTAAGTGAAATAAGTCAGACAGAGAAAGACAAATATTTTATGGTATCATTTATATGTAGAATCTAAAAAAATAAAACAAACTAGTGAATAAAACAGAAATGAAGCACTCACAGATAAAATACAAAACAACCTCCCCCAAAGACAGCTACTCCTACATTACTTTTATCAACATCAATATTCAACCTAGATTGGCTTAGTCTTAAATGTATTTCTATTTGGGGGCATTACTTACATTGAAATTGCTGAGTCATGGGATACTCTTATTCAGAGTAGCAAATACTGCCAAATGTATTTCCACAGTAGTTATATCAAGGTGCATTCCTACCAGCAGTGAAAATAGTTATGATCACTCAACATCCTTGTCAAGATTTGATATTTTCCAATATTTTGTTTCTAGCCCTTCGGGATGAAGTGTACAGGTGTCACTGTGGTTTAAGTTTGCATGATCCTATACTTAATGAAATTAAAAACATGTTCACAAGTTTAATGGTCATTTAGATACTTTCTTTCGAGAAGTGCTTGTTCATGTCTTGTGTCATCTTTTTGTAGTATTTCATGTGAAATATTTATTGATTTGTAAGAGTTACTTTTATCTTTTACATATGGGTCCACTGTGAGATATACGTGTTTGATTCTGTACATCTAATAAAAATATCCTCTCCCAATGAGAGTTTCCCTTTCCACATTATTAATTTTGATGAATAGAATTTCTTAAAACAGTTCAATTAATTTTTTAAAATTTTATATAGTTATTGCTTCGTGTGTTCTGTTTTAAAATTTGTACATATTCCAATATCACAAACACTTCTCACTATGTTTTCCTCTAAAATGTTTATTGCTTACCTTTCACATTTATCTAGGACTGATTCTGTATAGGGTATGGGTAGGTGCTCAGGTTCTTTTATTTTTTTCTCAAAATAAATATACAAATTACCTAATAGCATTTATTGAAAAGATCTTTCTCTTTTGGAAAATAGTGATACCTCTGTTTTAAGTCAGGTAACAATAAGTGTGTGGATCTGTTTCTAGAGTCATTCCATAGCTCAGTCTGTCTGTCCTCAGGAGAGTGTTTCTTTAATTATTAAAGCTTTTTAACAGGCCATAGTATCTGGTCATGTAGCTTCTGCAACTTTATTCTCTTTCCTCAAGATTATCTTTGCTATTTGTGGTGTTTTTCCTTCCTGAATAAATTTTACAATAAGCTTCTGAGGTTCTAAAAGGAAGGAAAAAGAAGGGAAGAAAGGAAGAAAGGAAGGAAGGAAGGACGGAAGGAAAAGCAGGAAAAGAAAGGAAGTTGGGGCAAGGAAGGGAGAAAGGATTTATGTTGGGATTATACTGAACCTATAAATCAATCTAAAGATTGTAAACTTTGTTACAATAATAAGTCCTCCATTCCATGGACAAATGTGTTATCAGTTTACATTGATTTATCTCTTTTAAATGCATTGTTACATTTTTTATACCTACAATTGCTGAGGGCTTAAATATTTTTTGTTATATTCATTCCTAAATTAGGTTTCATCTTTTATGGTTTTGTCACTTTTAAAAATTTCCTCAAATTTTATTTTCTAATTTGTAGTTGGTAGCATATGTAAAGTTGATTTTTCTAAGTTCTTTTTGCATCCAGTAATTTTGTAAAATTCACTTACCATTTTTAATAAATTATGCATGGGTTTTTCACTATATAGTTAATCATAACATACACCAAATTTAGAAAAAAATGGCAGTATGTGATTTTCTGTTTTAATATCTCATTTTTTTCCCTTTATCATCAAGAACCAACTACTATGTTCAATACATACTAAATATTAATGGTGAGACTGGGTATCCTGATCCTGGGACCAATTTCAGGACACAATTTTCAATGTTGCAGTATTATATTAGAAGTTTTATATAGTTTTTTTTTTACTGTAATGACATGCATCCATAATTATACAGAGCATTTTCACTGCCCTAAAATTCTCTGTGCTCTAACTATTCATTCTCTCCCTATGTGTAGAAATTTTGTAGATACTGTTCATAAAGTTGTTTTCTTCTGTTTTACTTTGCTAGACAGTTTATTACAAATGGGTGTTTAATTTCATTGTAAATCTATTTTATAGTTTCTCTTTTAACTTATAGCAAAATTAATTACATAGATTGATTTCCAAGTGTGAAATCAACCTCACATTTTTACTTATACGCTGTATCCTTTAACTGTATCACATATTCGAAGAAAAAATGTAACATATAAAATGTCTGTACTTTTGAGTAAAGCTCAATATTTTTTCCATTTGTTTATACCAGTGTAACTTTTGGAGAACCTATGGTCTTTCACTTAATATCATATTCATTCATTTTTCTCCCCAGCCCTTCCCCTCCCCCCTCTACTTTAGACTTGATTTTCACTTATTTTATTGGTCTGTCTGTCTATACTTGCACCGATGACATAATTTTTAAAATAATCTAGCTTTATTAAAAGAATTGATATCTGTGATTGGAAGTCCTCTGGATTCTTCTTCTTCTGACATATTGCTCTGGTTATTCTGGATCTTTGCATTTCCATATTAATTTTAATACCAGCTTCAGTAATTTTTTTTTTTAAAAAATGGAATTTTTCAGTGACTTAGGTCCAGGAGAGCCTGGAGATTGGAGTGGTCCCATCCCTCAGGGAATTGAGTGCATGCACCTTAGGACACATATCTGCATGTTTACTGGTTATTCTGAGAAGGGCAGAGGGTGAGGGATTAGAATTTGTTGTCCATACCTGATCCTATTCTTGGCAGGGAGAGGGAAAAAGGCCCATTGGCATCATTAGTGTTTTAAACCTTCAGAGTAAAAGATGTCTTATTGGAAGACAGGGTTGCCCCTGGGTGTGGATGAACAAATGTCCCCTGCAGGACTTGGTCCCCCAACCTTAGGTCACCCAGAGAAGATTATGGGTTTCCTGGGGGGTCTCTGGACATGTTTCCTCAGAGATCAAATTTGAATAATTAGAAGCAGGGGCCTTCCTCTCCCACTAGCCAGGGCCAAGTCCTAGGATGTGAAACTGACATTGGCCACTGGAAGGTTTAACTGCTTTGGTCACAGAACAGGGTGGGAGCATATCTATGAGGAAATTCTAATTGTCCCTCAAGCTTAGCTTCTGGGAAGGATTCAATTGTTTCTCTCCACTTAGCATAGAGTAGACACTAGGATTGAATTGTTGCTAGGTCATGTGTGTTAAAAGTGGACGATTTTTTGGACTTAAATCTGGATTCAAATTTCACTACATAGCCTCATGATACAAGGTATAATCACTGTTTAATCTCTTACATGCCCTCTGTGAATATGTGCCTTGGTAGATGGTTGTGAGCTTCAAATGACATAAAGCATAGAAATTTCTGACATGTAGAGATAATTTAAAAAATTATACATCTTATAATTATATTATTATAAAAATGGAATCAGGAACCAAGAGAATACAGAGATTATTTTATTTTAAAATTTAAAAAGAGGAATTTTTTTATTGCATTAAATCTATAAGAAAATTTGGAGAGAACTGACTTCATCACATTTATTTCCTCCAGCCAATGGGCATGGTATATTGCTACATTTGTGTCTTCTTTAATAACTCAATAATGTTTCCATAATTTGTAGCAATAATGTCACACAAATCACTCATTAGATTTTTTTGAGTATTTTTCAGATTTTTTTCTAGTGTGATGTATTGTTTAAAATTTTATTTTTACCTGTTTCATTCTAGTATATAGAAACATAATGAACTTTTGGTATGCTGAACTTGTATCCACCAGTTTTGCAAAATTTACCTTTTATTACTAATTTTTTAGCTTGAAATTCTTTTGGATTTTTAATTAACACAATTATGCTACTTGAAAACAGTTACACTTTTATTTTTCTTCCCTGAGCATATACATGTTTACATACCATAATTTAACAGAAATCTGAGGTGTCAGCAAACACAAAGGAGATAGAGCATCATGAAGGCCAATATTTTTGATGCATTTTTTTATTGCTGTATACATGCCCAGCACACAGAATAGTCACTGTCATCTTCCATGTGTCAGTATGCCAGTATGACAGGCACTAGTATTTAAATATTGTGTGATACACACACACATGAAATATTTTATTAAAAGACACAAGTGTACCTTTGAAAACAAGATTATTTAATGGTAGATGCAGTGAAAAAGACTTCCCTTCAATTGCAACATAAATATGTGGCAACATGAGAACAGGGATCTGGACTTCAGTCTCTTGCCCTAAAAGTTGAGGACAAATCAAAGTTGATCAGTACTTGAATATCTATAAGTTGAAAATGAGAAACATGTTTCTAGTTTGCATTCCTTTCACTCATTACTGCTTTCTAACAGTTCATCACATGTAATAAACAGTTGTCTATAGTCTAATTTGTTTTATATGCATTGCGTATTAAACTATATAGGGAATTTGCACAGATTTTTCCACATCCTATGCAGGGTGCCTTTGACCTCTCTGTTCCTCAAACTGTAGATCATAGGATTCAGCATGGGAATTACCAAAGTGAAAAACACAGAAGCTATTTTATCAGAATCGAAGGAATGACTGGACTTGGGCTGCATGTACATGAAGAAGAGGGTCACATATAACACAACTACCACTGTCAGGTGAGACCTGCAGGTGGAGAAGGCTTTGCAACTGCTTTCTGCAGAGTTCATCCTGAGGATGGCCTTAAGGATCAGTATGTAGGACACAAGGACAATCAGAAGAGATGAAACCAAGTTAAACACTGAACAGATCAGTATGAGCAACTCAATTTTCCGGGTGCTTGAGCACAGCAAACTTAACAAGGGAAGACTGTCACAGTAGAAGTGACTAATGACATAGCCACAGAATGATGAAGTAAATATCTTTATGGTGGTTATCAGAGACACAGAGGCACTGTAAAGGTAGGGGACTTCTACCAGCACCCAGCACAGGCTTTGGGACATAACTACACTGTAGAGCAGAGGGTTACAGATGGCCAAATAATGGTCATAGGCCATTGCTGACAGGATGAAAAGCTCACTGATGATGAATAAGATGAAGAAATCCAGCTGTGTGGCACACTAATTACAGGGGATTGTGTTTTGATCACTTATAAAATTTACCAATATTTTGAGCCCCAAAGTTGTTGAATAACCAAACTCAATGAAAGCCAGGTGTCTGAGAAAGAAGTACATGGGTGTCTGTAGCCTGGAGTCCACCTCGGTGAGGATGACCACACCCAAGTTGCCCACCAGTGAGATCATGTAGATAATGAGAAAGAGCCCAAATAATGGAGCCTGGAGCTCAGGGTGGTCTGTGATTCCCAAGAGAATGAATTCTTTCAGCTCCATTTGATTGTGTCTGTCCATCCAGGCCATGGAGGAAATTAACTGTGGGAAGAACCATCAGAAGAGACACTGGGTTTCAGAAGACATCATCTGTGAAAAGTTTAGTATTCACAGTCATTCTGTGTAAGACAGATCCCATTATTTTTGACAGAGTGATTTAAAACAAGACTCAACCCCCTCATTGAACCTGGAAGCAAATTTAGAGACCATTACAACCTAAGATCTAAAGTAGACATCTGATTTTTGTGTGTCATGTACTGGTTCTCACTTCAAGGTACATATATTTCCTTTACAGCTCTGTCAACAATGTCATCAGAGAAGTTCGATCAGAGTGGGAATTCTTACATTTTTTCAAAAATTTTTTTCATTTAAACCGCACATAATTGGTTACAATGTATCAATTTTAGAAAGAATTATAATAAAAAGTAATAACCCTTTGCTTCCTGACCTTGCAATTTAGCCCCAGTCTCCAAAAAAAATGCTATGAAACTAATTTAATAGACTTTGATCCACTTCTCTTCATTATAACTCCACATAGACAAATGGTATTTTCATTCCACTATCCATTTGATTTTTTAAATTGTACTATCATTCAACCATGCTTTTATGAGTTTTAAATATTGTTTAGTGATGTTTATAATGATAGAAAATAATTTAGCAAATTTTCAGTAGTCCCCAATATGCCCACTGTACTGCACATAAATGACTTATTTCTTCAAGAAATGTGGATCTGAAACTTCAGCAAATGTAAGCCAATTTTTGAAGTTTCTGAGTTTTTCCTATATTGCATACCAAGTAGACCCTACATCTGTAATTGATTCAATCTGGGAAAGAACAACAGATAAGTATGCCCACATTTGCTTTGACCTTAGCCCAATATCTCTGAAATGATGAATTTAATATTGTAGTTGTTATATTTTTCTAGCACATTTTAAGACAAGTAAAAATTAAAACCATCTAGTAAACTACTATGGATATACATATCCAACAGAAAGAAACATCTCTGTGAAGCAGAGAATGCTCTCTCAAATGCCTCAGGGGCTGGCAAATGATATCACTGCATGAAGGATAAGGATGAAAAATAAAGACGGTCATAGGGAACAAGAGGAATTAGCTATTGCATGATTCATTTGAAGTATTTGAATTTTGTTTAAATTTACATAGACAGGACAAGATTATACTGTATAGCACAGGGAAATACATACAAGAGCTTGTGGCAGCTTACAGTGAAAAACATGTGACAATGAAGATATGTATGCTCACGTATAACTGAAAAATTGTGCTCTACACTGGAATTTGACACAATGTTGTAAAATGACTGTAACTCAATAAAAAATGTTAAAAAAGAAATAATATTGTTTAGAATAAATAAAAACAATAAAATTAAAAATAAAAGGGGAATTTCATATCTTTGATAAAATATTTATAAAAAGTAAACTGAACTACTTGTAAAAGGAGAAAAATTAAAACTTTATTGAGAAACATGACAGAAGACATGAATTCAAGATTAATTTGGAAGATTAAATCTGCCTCATACCAGTAACTTTCACAGACACAAAAAGGGAAAATAAGCATTCATTAGTAGCAACCAAACAAGGAAAATGGCAATGTCTATGCCTTTAGCTACAAAAAAATTATACCCAAAGAAAGGAAGTTTCCACCCCGGCTTGTTCATTGTGGCAAACCTCTTCATCCAAACATTTGCCATATTTTACAAATCCTTGGAGTTCTTCTGAAACTGAGCTGAGTTGATATTTTTATCTGATCCTCGCCTTATCATCCCCACCCAAGCACTAACTGGAAAGAAACAAGGAGACTGAGCAACAAGAATGACTCTTTTCAGATGGAAACACACATTTCAGAGTTGCACCAGGACTTGGGGAATGGATCTGAAGCCCATGGGGATCCTCTTATGCAAATGCAAACACCAAATCTCAGCTAAGCTTTCTAGAAAACTTTGCAAATAGCCTCAACTGAGATACATGTTTGATCCAGCTGAGAATACTGTATTCCCATGCAAAGGAAGGAGAGAAAGAACCAGAAAGGATAAAAGAAAGAAGAATCTTGAACAGTTCTAAAAGTATGTCAGGCTCGTCAATCTTTGAGTGAGTTAGCATCTTTAAAAATATGTACATATAGTATTTAAAGACACCCATACTTCTCTCATTCAACCCAGCTAATAAGGCTACAAGTCCTTCCTTATATATGTTTTCACTCCCTATTGTGTAAAAGATTTTGAATTTTCTCCATAAAGGACCACTAACTACAATTAGGTGGTGTTAGTGAAGGACATAAAATCAATATAAATCTTCTCTAATTACAAATTTGGAATTTGACCAACTGTGCTGCTTGGCAAGTCCTACTTAGAAAACACCAAATTTTTGCTTAAGATGTTCAGTATTATACTCAGTGTCATCCCCTAAACTGCTATTATGTGGCTTGTTATAATCCTTGAAGATTTTTTAAAAACTATACTTCTTCATTATAATCACGTGGAATAATGCTAGATTCTCAAATGCGTGGGTCAAATTCTAACAGCTGAGTAACAGCTGGTGTTTTATCTGTGCCACATAACAGACCTTTGGAGAGATATGGGAAGGTCTCCTGCTCTCCTCTTCCCATCCTTCAAAACATATTTTTTCCTACTCACTTGTGATATGCACAATTTGTAATACAAAAAAGAGATCAAGAAGAAAATGTTCCTTAATGCATCTAAGTACATTATGAGCAAGGAAAGGCAGTATCGTGGGCTAGATTATGAAGTGTCTAAGGAGTGGTGAGTTCACCAGTACTAAGAGTGCAATGCATGCAATAGATTGGTGATTCTTTCAAAGACCAATCTTCCCTGACCATTTAATGCCATTGATTTTAGACTCAGTTTTTCCCCTGCTGTCAATATATAGGCTATACTCCCAAGCCTTTAGCCTCACCATTCATATAAAAATAAATTTATGTAAAGATAGTAGGGCAAAGACATCCTCTCAATGTGGTGTGGTGGAGATATTAGCCCAAGTAAAAAGTCCATTTTGTATTATTTTGGCTTTGCCATTAACTTACAGTTACAAATATCACTGTAGCAGACATATCTGTCTCTCATCCCTTGTCATTTTGGGCCACCCATGACTTGGCTTGCAGCCATGCTAGATTATTTTCTGGCATGCTGGTAGAAGCCCATGTCCCATGACCTCTTTTTCTGAAGGCATAATATCTTGAGATCTTGCTCAGACCACAGGCTAGGCACTTTGGAAGTGCCTGAGATTTAATGTGTTGAGGAGCAATAACCAACCAATAAGGGACAAGAATCAATGGATAAATATCCAAGCCTTTGCCTTCTTCTAGGTAATCCCTAAAAGAAATCTGAAGGGCACTGCATTACATCTTAAGTGATTGAAACTTAGTTGCATACAGCAGTAATCTATTTTTTACTGCACACTTTATTAGCTTTCTCCCTTCTCAGTCTCACACTTCCTGTTTCTCTCATTTTTGCTTCCTAGAATCATCTACCAAGTTAACTTTATATACCCAACTCCTGGCCTCAGAATCTTCTCTTGGGGAAATTTGCAATCTGACAATTATAGATTATTAGCTAAAAAAAGAAAAACAAGGCTATAAATATGTAGAACACAAATGAAACTGTATGAATGCATGACAATAAGAGATAATGATAACATCGTATTACTGAATAACTGAAAGCCTGATCAGAAACTATAATATCTGAGGCATTGACACTTAGAAAAAAAATTCAGTCAGCATCTTTGCTTAGACAACATTTAAGAGCTTTCAGGAAATGCTTATTCCCTCTTCAGAAGGCCTATGATCTAGAATCCTAGTATAAATATAGAAATAATAACACATAGAAATGAGGTCCCTTATTACCTTCAAAGAACACCAATAAGAATTGCCAAATATATCATTATCTAGAAACCAGTTATGAAAAAAGTTTATTAATATTTGTGGTACAGAGTATTGAGACTGGCATTGGTGACTAAAACCCATATCTATAATTTAAAATTGAAGATGGGGTCAAGAATTGTCATTGGATCTAATCTAGTAATTAGGATAATCAGTGCCATCTACTCACCTAAAACAAGGAATGCCTCCTTGTTCCCCAATGTGATTACTAGACCGACTGCAGCCAGAAGAATTTATGTGTCTGTCCCCTTTGAGATACTCCTCTGGGAACTTGATGCAATTCCTTGGTTATTCCCAAAGCATCTGAGAAGTGGAAATGGTGCCACTGGTCTTTGCTAATTATTCAAGGTATTTTTGATTTCCTTATAAAAGAAACATTCTTTATGTACAATTTACCTGATTTATTTTTAAATTATTTTTACTGCCCTCACTCAAATATCTGGATTTAAGTTTATTAACTGTTGGATATATACGTTCATCACCTATGATTACTTCAACATTCAGTGTTTCCCACAATTCATTTGCTCCAAAAGAATAAGCAACATTTTGACTCAGTATAGTGACTCAGGGGAATGCGAGACATGTCATCATATTAATTTCAGGGGATGTATAATTTCCCAGGTGCAAGTCAGGAGAAAGTGACAAGGCAGCATGTCAAGTGTTCATGCCCCTGACTGCAGAATCAAATGGAAATACATGGGTGTTCACTTGCTGATTGAATTCATGCCATTTCTAAACCATCAGGTCAGTTGGTTAATTGACCACTGCATTCTGTTAGCTGTCTTCATATTAAAGCCCATTAAAATACCAAGTGATTTGCTAAAAAATAATTTCCTTCTGACATTGAAACTCATGAGATAGTATATCGGTGTATAGATCATTAGAACAGAATATCAGCATTCCAGACCTTTCAGTAATTGTTATAATCTGGTCACCTATAGAATGAGAACATTAATATTTATGCCACAATATTGAAATAACTACTTTTTTAAATGTGAGGAGAATCATAAGAAGAGTAGCCCTGATACAATTCTTGACATTAGTTCAATGATATTTCTTGTTCAGGACAAATAACAGAATTTAGAATCTGAAAGGGCATGTTGATAGGCCAGGTTCAAGATTAAAAGCCACGTTTGATGTTAGAATTGCTCTCCAAAGTTTACCTACTTTAAAGTACCAATATATTTAAATGACCAAGGGGAGAAAACCAGATGCATCCAGGCAGACTAATTAAATGTGTAAAGCAATAAAGATGCAAAGCAATTTCCTTTGAATATGTCAGTTTGGGTTATAAATTTAAGACTACCCTATAATTGAACTTTGTCATTAAATGCATGCATTTTTAAAGCATTAGAAAATATTGGATCACAAAATTAGTGTTATAACTAATCATTGAATAGAAGTGGCAAGAACCTTAATCCAGATATTTCATTCTTTTTAAAATATATTTTTATTGAAGTACAGTCAGTTTACAATGTTGTGTCAGTTTCTGGTGTATAGCATAATGCTTCAGTCATATAGGAATATAAACATATTCATTTTCAAATAAGATATTTCATTCTTTACCTTCATGTAACATGTGATTTGTGATTATTAATACACATCAAAACATTATTCTCTCAGGATAAATCCAGTGAATCAATTTTAATCATTTTTTTTTACTCTATTCACTCTTTCTGTCTCTGGATTATTCCTTAGAGAATAAAGAAGTGTTATGAATTGTGTATTCTGTTGATATCAAAAAATACACATACAGCTCACCACAATTCTATTTTCTACATTACAGTGAGCTTAAATTGACTTGGCTCAAAAAGAGAGTGAAAGACTACAAAGTTAAATACTTCAGCTAAATTCCTCTTTAAACAGGCATTTCTGCTAGAGGCAAAAATGAAAGTTATACTGGGTAAAACTAAGTCAATATTAGAATATATTGAAAGGATTTAGAATTATGAAAAGAAAATGACTATAACTCTTGAAGAATTCAATAATCTACAATCAGATTTTAAAATTAATATAAGGCTTCTTCAAAAATATAATTTAACGGAAGACAGAAAAATCCAAATATCTTAGAATCAACATTGAAACACCAAGTTTTCAAAAGAGAAAAACTAATAATTGCCAAGTGCTGAGCACAGGCCACAGGAATGGATTTCTGCATACATTCCTTCATTTCCCTTTTATAGCAACTGTCACAGCTAAAACAACCCAGAGTCAAGTTTCAGCCCAAGGTCTTCATCATGATGCATGTAGTTTTCACCATCTTTCCCTGCCTCCTGTGATACCATTGTTCCTCTCTGTAACTGACTTCTTTCTTACTACTGTCAGTGAAATAAATAAAATAAATTTAAAATATGTATATCCCTCCAGGAGAGACAAAAATGATCCACAAATGTCATATACCCAATGGTTGACTGACAGAAAATTTTCTCTCCATTCACTAATTTTCCTACATTTGAAATAGAGCCTCTTATTCTCACTCCCTTTATTCGCCTTATGTTATCTTCCATCAAAGAAATTAAATAAAATTTCTAACTTACAAATCTATTGACCTAAATGTGTAAAGACTCTTTCCTATTTATGTTCCCTGGCATTCTTTCACTCAATTTTTATTCCACTCTGAGTTAACTAAAAATGTTCATAGCAGCACTATTTACAATAGCCAAAACATGGGAACAGCCTAAATGTCCATCAACAGGTGACTGGATAAAGAAGATGTGGTATATTTATACAATGGAATACTACTCAGCCATAAAAACTGACAACATAATGCCAATTGCAGCAACATAGATGCTCCTAGAGAATGTCATTCTAAGTGAAGTAAGCCAGAAAGAGAAAGAAAAATACCATATGAGATTGCTCATATGTGGAATCTAAAAAACAAAAACAAACAAACAAAAATAAAGCATAAATACAGGACAGAAATAGACTCATGGACAGAGAATACAGACTTGTGGTTACTGGGGGGTGGAGGGTGGGAAGGGGTAGACTGGGATTTCAAAATTGTAGAATAGATAAACAAGATTACACTGTATAGCACAGGGAAATATACACAAAATTTTATGATAACTCACAGAGAAAAAAATGTGACAATGAGTGTGTATATGTCCATGAATGACTGAAAAATTGTGCTGAACACTGGAATTTCACACAACATTGTAAAATGATTATAAATCAATAAATAATGTTAAAAAAAGTCAACAAACTGCAAGCACCTGTTAATAAAGGTCTTGAATAAAAAAAATTCTATTTCAAATTTAAATACTAAAGCGTATCATGTAGTTTGAGATTCAAGATTATAATTTCTGGTGTATTTTGTAAATGATGGAAAAGCTTTTTTCTTACCTGTAGAAATGGAGCTACTCATTTCATGAAGCCATACTATGCATTCTGAACATCTGAACTCTTATATCAGATTCTCAAGCTCTTCTTGAATTCTACAGGGATGTCCCAAGGAGAAAACACACTAATTCCCTTCTGGGACCAAGAAGGAGCAGGAGGATTTTGGTTTTTCATATGGTAAACAGGAGAAAGGAACACTTGTAAATAGTATGAAAGGTATTCTAAAACTCATTGGGTAGTTTATAGAGAGGATAAGATATAAATAAAGCAATATGAAACATTGACAACAAACATAGGACAGTATGTGAATAACTGTAAAATTCTATGTAATAGAACATTAGAATCTTAGAGATCTAACAAAGATGAAGCTCAAAATTTGAGTTGTGTAGCATCTTGTGTCATTTTGGGAACCCTTTATACTAATCTATAGACTAGTGCTAGGCCATGTACTTAAAGAAATTCTTCAAAAAATTGTGAAAAATACATAGATGCTTAAGCTTTACACTCAGAGATACTAAATTAAAAGATAGGGAATGGAATCTGATTTTTAAAGAAAGAAAGAAGGAAAGAAGAAAAGAAAGAAGTAAAGGAAAAATGAAAGATGATACTGATATACATACAATTATCAAAAAAAGATTTATTAAATGCATTCCCAAATGACCCATATATTCAATGCAACTCTGATTAAAATTACACAAGCTATTTTTTAAACAAATTGACAAGGTAATTCTACAATTTATTTAAAAAAGCAAAGAAAGTAAAGTAGTCAGAGCAATTTTTAAAAAGAAGAATAAAGTAAGATTTATACAATCTAATTTCAAGATTTGCCACAAAACTAATACATCAAGGAGTACGTAGGTCAATGAAATAATCTTCAGCAATAGATTCACACTGTGCAGTTAATTGATTTTTGACAAAATTGCTAAGGAAAATCTACAGAGGAAGAAGAGTATTTTTCTAATGATACGAATGTAAAGAATAGCTTTATATCACAAAAAAACAGACATGACTCATTCTTTGCATCATATATAAAAGTTGTCTCAAAATAAATCTTAGACTTTAATGTAAAACCCTAAAAAAATATCACTTTAAGAGAAACAAATTCGGACATTTTTGTGATTGTGGGTTAGTCACAAACTTTTGTATAAAACACAAAATTCATGAATCCTAGAAGAAAAATGTTAAATTACACTTTATCACATTTAAAGTTTGCTTTGTGAAACACCTTGTTGAGAAAATTAACAAACCACAGACTGAATAGCTATTCAATAAAGAATATGAATATTGAATAAGAATATGAATTTATTGTACAGAATATACAAAGTACTTTAAAAACTCAACAATATGAAAACAAAAGGAAAGATAATCAAAATATGGGCATACATTTGAATAGACACTAGACACTGGTAGCAACTAAGTCTATAAAAAATAATGTTCAACATTTGTGATTAGAGAAATACAATTTTAAAACCACAATATGATCCCATAATATCTATCAGAATGACTAGAATTTTTAAAGTATAATAGTAGGTAAGCATACAAAGTGCTCACAGTGATGGAGAGCAACTGGAGCTCTCATCCATCCACTACTGGGAGGAAATCAAAATGGTGCAGCTCACCCAGCAATTTCACTCAGTCTTATTTACCCAGAATAAAAGAAAATGTGTCTACACCAAGACCTGTATGCCAATATTTCTAGCATCCCAATTCACTATATTCTAAACCTTGAAATAACCCAAATGCCCATCAACTATTGAATGGATAAGTGAAACATGGTACATCTTTACAGTGGAATATTATTCAGCAATGAACAGGAACAGGGGGATGGTATAGCTCAAGTGGTGGAGCACATGCTTAGCATGCATCCTGTGTTCTATCCCCAGTATCTCTTCTAAAAGTAAATAAATCTAATTATCTCCCCACTACCACCAAAAATATAATTAATTAATACAATAATAACTGTATCAGTCTCTCACAGTCCCTTTGTGACTGTGAATGGTTGACAGCATGTGGCAAACTGAAGAAAAATATAAGTTCTACTGGATCTCTCTTGTTAACCAATGTTAATTTTCTCTATTTTGGTCCTAGGTGCGTGCTTGTGTGGGTATGTATGATTGTGTGTGTTTTATTGTATGTGTATATTAGATATTTTAAAATTTATTCTGCATAGATTTATTTAATCTGAACAATCTATAGATACTCTATATAATAGCTTCCCTATAGGTTAATACTTAAGATTCATGGATTACGTGGCTTACAAAATCCTACAGAGCTTTAAACTTTTGAGGTCTCCACATTTCCATGGCTTTTCTTTTCTTTTTACTTTTCTTATTACCTTGAATAATAAACTTATAATAAGCTCAAAATTTATACTTTACTCTTTTTAACCAAGCACTTTGTAATTTGAACAGAGTAAATGTGTAATGAATTTTATTGACTATAAATCCATCTGCTAGATTCTGCAAAATATATATTGTGGTTTTACATTACTAGAGTTTACCGTATTTACCTACTTGTTGCTATGTAATATGGCTTACATTGCCAGGATGAAAGCATTGGTTCTCAGAGAAATTAGTGCTAACCCAGTGTCAGGGCTATGGTATAAGAATATGTCTCACATCTTAAGGTTTCCTATATAGGGTTAGACAATGTATATATTTTTTGAAGGCATCATTTTAAACCAGACATTGAAAACGTTATTCATTTTATGCATATCAACATGTAGTACATTATTTTAGAGCCACTTACTTTTTTTATTATTGAGTAAATCATCATGTTGCTGTTTTGAACCAGAAGAAAATTGGAGCATATTCCCCTTGGGGCTTCTCCTGTGGGTTTTACCAACAGTTAAGTAACTGAATATAAGAATCTGAAGGAACCATATTCACAATGTACTGATGATTGCATTTTCTGTTCCACAGGTAAGAGAAATTTTCAGATCATCTGCAGAATATTTCAAGAGTTGGGATCTAAATTATCAAAATTAATTATGTTATAGTACCAAGGCTTTCTGTTTTTGCCGTTTCTACTGGTGAATAGAACGCATTCATCACAACGTAATTCATGCAGTGTTTGTCTAAAAATTGAAAAACAATACTTCTTGGAACAAAACAAAAGCAAAATGGACAATACTGTTTCATGTTTGTAGAAGTAGTGAGTTTAAGTTTTTATTTTCCTTCTGGAAGAAGACAGACCAAGTCAAAGTAAAACGGGAAAGTTATCAACAGAAGCCAAGAAAACATTTGACCTACTCACCGATCTGGGGGCTTATGTTTTGATGTGAGAAAAATAATCAGTAATTTTTTATGCTTGTTTTGTTAGTTACATAATGCGGAAGCCACTCTAGATTACTACTTGTGTCATAGTGTTTCTCTTGTCTTAAGGGTTTGAAAATATCCAAATGCATCAAAGATCATGTTTTATTTTATTTCAGTGGGGGTGGGGGGATGAGAGGAGGAAGATCAGATCCAGAATGAAGCCAGGATACAGTAAGAGGAGGGAAGAAGTGGTGAAAAGCGCATGTACCCTGGGGGAGATCTGGGACTCAACCTTTCTGGCACTTCTCAGCTGGCAGGGTTTCTGCAAAGGTGAACTAGAGTAACATGTGCAAAGCCCCCTTCCTACAGTTCAATAACTAGTAGTTATTATTTCTCTCCTCCTTTTTGAACTTAGTGCTTCAATACTGAGCCTAAGGTATTTGGACTATTCCACCTTGCATTAAAGTCATATGTTGACAGTTCTCTCTGGGTGACCTTGGCTTTGTCTTCCAGAAGGTTATTGGTATGCACATTCGTCTCCTTCTACCACTTTTTCTAATCAATATGTCTCTTTCTCTCACTAATGGGATTCATCTGAATGAATTGAAACTGGATGAATTTAAATAATGTGCAGATTATTTGCAGTACACTAGGTACCCTGAAGACTGACTCAGATTTTTTGAATGGTAGATTTATAAAAAATAAATGACTTAAATAAAAACTATCCTCCAACTAGTGTTGTAATTACAGGTGAATAACAGAACTCTGAATTCGTGTTCAGGTAACACTGAGAGTCCTCATTTGATTAACCATGGGACAACACAGGAAAGACTTTTTCTAACTTTCATTTCCTGCTAAGTTTTTTTTAAACTCTTAAATATTAAGTTTTATGTCTAGGTGCAAAGATTGTTTTTGTTGTAGTTATATTTTTAAATGACTAATATCTGTAAGTTTATTTAACTGTTACTTTTAAATAATAGTTACCTACCTGTCATTTCCCTGTATAAAAAAATCAATGATATATAATCAAATGTTACGCTATGAGAGAAAAAACATTTCTTATTTTTATTATAATTCTCCTATTTCACCACAGAATTTGAGAGAAGAAAAAGTATTAATTATCGAGAACTTAGATTCCCCAAAACAAAATGAAAGACCAAATTATTCAATCATGGCAACCAATTCAATTCTCAGAAAAAAATTAATTAGTTCTTTTCAGAAAAATCTAATGGAGCTGTAAATGTTTTTACAGAGATTAACTCATAAAATACTACAATTCAGTAGGCAATTAGTTTACCAAACAAATCTTATTCAGCCTGTTCTACATGTAAAGGCATTTTAAATATTCAAGTTTATTAATACACTTTGCACATTAATATGTATTCTGCTTTTGAGATAAATATTAATGTAATAATTACATAAGAAATCTTTCTTTAGCTGTAAACTTTGTGTTTTAGTGTGACCTCATAGGGAAAAAGCTAATAGAATTCAGTAGAAAATTAATCATTTGACTTGATAGTTTTTAGAAATGACAGGAAATGAACCAGTTAGTTAAATCCAAAATCTTCCATCTGATTCCACAGTGAATGGTATCATCCTTTGGCCCACCATCTTATCACTGTCTCTGGAACTGCTGCTGGGAAGTTACGCATTTCCAAGAAATAAATATGAGAATACGGTTCACATTTCTTAAGTCACAGTATTGTTCACTCTTGTCATAGCACTATGAATTATAATTTTATAAATAGCTTCAAGTTTGTTTCTTGAGGGGTCACCATGCAGAATGTCACTTGAAGTGACTCTATTCATACTGAAGGGCTTCACAGACAAGCCTGCCATGCAGATCTTCCTATTTTCCCTGTTTTTAGTGATCTACCTGTTTAATCTGATGGGAAAATTAGGACTAGTTGTGTTGATCACCAAGGCTTCCCGGCTGCACAACCCCATGTACTATTTTCTGAGTCTGTTATCATACGTGGATGCCAGCCTTTCCTCAGCAATTACCCCAAATATGTTAGTAGATTTTATGTCAAAAAATAAAGCCATTACATTCTTTGAATGTGCAGCCCAGTTGTTTCTCATTGTTATTTTAGGGACCACAGAATGCTTCCTCTTGGCCACAATGGCATACGATCGCTAAGTAGCAATCTACAAGCCCCTCCTTTATACAATGAGAATGGCACCCAGAGTCTATGTGCCACTCATCACTGCTTCTTATGTTGGTGGCATTGTGAATGCTTCTGTGGACACAGTGGACAAATTTAGCCTGTACTTCTGTGCGTCCAATGAAATTAAACATGTCTTTTGTGACATCCCTCCTCTCCTTGCTCTTTCTTGCTCTGACACTCACACAAACCAGCTTCTAATCTTCTACTTCATGGGCTCTATTGAGATAGTCACTATCCTTATTGTCCTGATCTATAGCTTCATTCTGCTGGCCATTCTGAGGATGCATTTTTCTGAAGGGAGAAGGAAAGCCTTTTCTACATGTGGCTTTCACCTAACTGCAGTGTCTATTTACCATGGAACCTTCCTCTTCATGTATGTGAGACTGAGTTTTAGCTATGCCTTGGACCATGACATGATAGTGTCTGTATTTTACAGCATCGTGATTCCCATGCAGAATCCAATCATTTATAGTTTAAGGAACAAAGATGTCAAAGAGGCCATGAAGAGAGTGTTTGGGAAACATTGGTTTATTAATAAAGTGTATTTTTCAAATTAACCAGTAAATTGAAACAAATGAAGAATGATATTCTTTGTCTCCATATCAAGAAGTTATGATAAAATTATTTTAGTGTAGTACTCTCCCCATTCTTTTTAGACACCTTTAAATAAAGATCATAGTCAAACCTCCACCTGTGCACTTTCCACACAGGCAGAAAAAATGAGTCTTCCATTTGCTTCTTACTTGATTCATTCAGATACACAGACACATAGACAGACGGGTACAGATAGGTAGATACTGACTGCATCAGCACAATAGTATGAGTGCTGACACAGCAAAGCACGGCAGGATAGCGGCTTAAACAACTGAAATTTATTTCTCACTAGTCCAGAGTCCACAAGTATGAGTTCAGGGTGAAGCCAGAGTTGCCTTCTGCAGTCTTGGCCTTTGTATCATCAATTGCAGTCTCCCTCACCCTGTGTCTTCACATATTCTTTTCTCTCTGTGAGTCTACTGCATCAGAGTCCACCCTAAAGGTTCCATTTTCACTTAATTACCATCACAAAGGCCTTATCTCCAAACACAGTCGCATTCTGTGGTACGAGGATTAGAATTTGAACACATGAACGCTGGCATATATCCTCTGTTTATTTACACACACACAGTCACACATGCATGTTCTCTTTTCTTTAAAATGTATAGTATTAACTTTCATCTCAATGCAAGTTAAGTTGGATAGAATTCCAAGTTGCAATTGCAAGTAACTTTATGATTATATCTGACAAGCTTGAGCCAATACCACCCAATTGATAGCAAACCTACAGCTGACATACCCCTGTACCATTTTCTGTGTAATCACTGATTTGGACTCCAGTTTAAAGCACTTTTCTCATCCTTAGATCCACGCATGGACATCAGTCTAATCCCAGCCAGTGAGTCAAGGATCACAGATATGATCCTAGTTTCACTACCATGATGCTTGTGAGGGTAACTTTCTCTTGTATTTATTTGTTCATCCAGAGCATGTACATTAAACTAATTGTATAATTTTTCACAGAATACAGATGCTAGGCATTAGGATTTATCAAGATTATACTTAAACTCAAGAATGGCAAACCAAGCACAATTTACAGTTTAAGGTACATCTGGCTCTGGATTTGGCTCTGTCTGAACTAAGCTCCTCTACATCTTTCTGGGTTTCCCTACAGGTGTGGTCCAGACTCAGCTTTGCTCACTTTTCCTTTGACCCTTACCCCTCTGTGATGTCTTTGCAGATGCCACCACTCCTCATCGCCCAGGCTTAAACCAACGTACAGAAAGCATCCCTACTATGCTCACTTTCACTTCTGCTTCCAGCAGGCCTCATTTTTATTGCAAGGATATGTGCCCTTCAAAGATCATTTTTTCCTTAATTTCTTCCTTCTTTCCTTCCTTTCTTTCTTTTTTCTTTCTTCCTTTTTCATTCCTCCATTATTATTATTTGTATTTTGTGAAAATCCTTTTGATTTCATTCTTAGAACATAGAATACAACTTACATATATTTCCCTAAAGTGGGATTACTAAGTTTAAGAACAACTTGACAGTATAAACAGAGCATTTCTTAATGAAACAAATCCTCCCCAATTTTTCTGCATTTATTATTCCTATTTGGAAAGCTCTCCCCACTGCTATTCACATGATTCTTTCCTTTAAAACTCTCTTCTTAGTGAGGATCTTATTTGACAGTTTATCTGCTTTATATCTCCTCACATTCCTTGTTTGTTAAATGCACCATTGCATTTTCAATTATTTTGCATAATATGCAGTTTCATTTCTATTTGATTTTGTTGTCTAATCTATTTTCCAGAGTCTAGAACAATGTCTAATACATACCGTTCCTCATAAATATTCCCTTAATGAATGAATATTACAGGTTAAAAACTGTGAAACTTTTTTTTTTTAATTCAACTCAGGGACACTTGTGAAACAGTGACAGCATTTTTTGCGTCAATGTTAGTTATTGCTTAGATTTTCTGGTTTAGTATTTCCTTTAAATATTTTCCTCTTCCTTTCATTAGTCTATTTTGTCCTTCTTTTCTAGTCTTCTGTATTGGATATGGAGTTTCCAAGGAACACTATGTCAGTGACATTCCCCATGTTTTAAATATGTCATATTTTTGCTATAGATCTATCTGGTATTTTTCTTATTTCGCTTTCACTTGGGAGTGGTTTAGTAACTTATCTTTAAATGCCTAACTGAAATAATTATTTGTAACTGAAAATGTTTTTGTCATTCATTTCTAGAAAGAATAAAATTTTTAAATATTCTGAATTCAGAATATTGTTTTCACTAATTATGGCAGTTTTTTTACATACTGCAAGTACACTTGAAAAGAAACTGAAATCTCTCTTATTTATGGTCAATGCTTAATATTTATCTATTAATTTCTATAAAATAATCATATTTAATGAGTGCTTTAAGTTTTTAAGTCCTCTTCAATGTTTTCTTGATTAAAAAAGTTTAACTGCTGTGTATTAGGCTTTCCTAATGTTGGTATGAGTCATGTATTTTTGTCTTTTCATTTCCTCTGTGAGAAGTTTCCTGTTTTAGAATATTTGTTGCTACATGACTATTTGCACAGATAACACTTACCTTTAAGTTTTCCTTATGAATTGAAATCCATCAATACAAAGTATCCTTTTTTGTTTATTTTAATCTTTCCTGCAATCTGCATTTTTTACATTAAAATGACAACCAATGTTTTGTTTTCATTTGTATTACCTAAATGCACATTTGCCCATACATTTATTTTTAACTTTCTGAAACAATTTTTACTATATTTACCTTTAAAAAACTGCCTGGAAAGACTTATTTTAGAGATATGTTATGTGTAACTATATTCTGTATTTTGAATCAACATTATATGCTGATAGATTGGATGTGAGATAAGTGAGACAATTTCAGGATTATTTGTGTGTCTTTGCCTAAATGAGTACAAAGGTGGCTTCCCTTTACATATGACTAACATTTAGATATTGCTGATACCTAACTGCAAGTTATCTTGTGAAGATAAACCATGTTAATTATATTTCTAAAGCCCTTTGAACGTTGTCTGGCACATAGTAAGTGCCTAACAAATTATGTTATCACCATTATATCTATCCATTTTTTTTTGAGGCAAACACAGCTGTTTATGTTTCTGACATGCTCTATTCTTGTCTTATTTTCTTGATCATACTTTTATTAAATAGCATTTTGGCATGGCATCATGAAAAAGAGTATTATGTTGTATGCTGCTTCAGGCTACATTTTACATAAACTATGATATGCACTAATGTAACAAGGAATGTTCAGGGCAAATGCAAATAGTCTAAATCTTTCTTATTGCCCATAGATTGTATTACACCTGTGTAATGGTATAATAACCATGGTTTCTAAACTGAATTGTAAAGAGGATAGGGTAGTCTTAATTTAATTAGAATTTAGTTGAATTTAATTGCAATTTTCTCTACTTAAGTGTAGTCCACAAAATCATAGAATCTGCAGACCATATTTGCCAACACAAACCAATGGGATACATTTCCTAATCATAGAAATAATTGAAAGCAAAGTAAAAGCATAGTTTATAAAAAACACTAGGAACATGAAAAGGGCCTGTAAACATATGAAACGACATAATGCTTATACAAGATGAAAGAGGAGCCAAAGAAGCATAATTTAGACAATTGCAAGACAAAACAAATAGTGTTAGCTCTAAATACAGAGTCTAGACAGCATGGATATCAGAGCAAAAATAAGTCATTATAGTTTTAAATGGCATTCATATTGGATGAAGAAATATTTAAAATAAATTAAGTAAAGGAAAATAATGTATATTTAAAAGACTTGAATAAATTATTTGACAGTTCTGAATTAGTAAATTTTTTATATTAACTCCTAAAAAATTTGCACTTTTACATTTTATTTTAATATTTAACAAATATTTAAGAAAAATAATCAACTATAATTTTATAGAGTAAACAATAGAAATTTCAAAGAATAAAATTGTTACAATAATTTTTTAGTAAAAGCAATCTATATAGTTACCAAAATTCACACTCAAAAAAATCTAATACTTGGAAAACAGAAAAATATGTTCTTAAATAACCTTTAAATAGCAAAAACATGAAAATTCCAATTCTAGATTATGTAGAAGAAAAATTTAAAAATAATGGAAATTTTAGCAGATTACTTGACAAAAGTTTTTGAGTTGCCACAAAACTTGAATTCATAGTAAATTCATAGCTTTACAATTTATCTTTGTTAAAAAATTTAAAAGAAATGAGTCAAACATTTAATTCAATATTTACTTTAATGATTATAACAAACCTACAGAAATCAGGAGAAAGGCAATGATTTTTTAAAAAACATACACAGAATTTCAAGAAAGAAGCAGTTTACTGAAGCTTGCAGATGAATCACAAGAAGGTTAGCTTTTTAAATGCTTTCAGGTAGCCACCACTGCATGCAGATTTTTAATGTGATGAATTTCAAACATGTCATGTCCAAAGCATTGCAAAGTAACAGTCTGAATTTTTCTCATGTGCAAAGAACACATTCAGCTTAGGTCTCAATGACAAAGGAATAATCAATGGTTAAACTCATAAGTGTACACAGAAAGCTTCAAAAAACTACATAAGAAATAACAGAAATATTGCTTAAGTATTTAATATATACATATACATATATAACTGTCCATCTAGAAGAACACATACAAAGCTGTTAATAACTGTTAGGACATTTCCAGTATTTTAAATTTTTCAATATTTTTCAAATTTTCTCCAATGGTAACATATACCATTCTAAGTTCAAAATTGTGAAGCGCTCAGTTTTTCCTTTGCCTTTTGTATTTTTGTTCTTCAAATCAATCAAAAGTAATTTATAAAACAGAAAGGAGTGTTCTTTACAAAAAAGCTCATGTGCATTAAAAATACTCAGGAAAGTGAGTGTTCTGATTATGATGGCCAGCATTTATCAGTACCACCTTAAATGTTTTATATCCATTATCTGATATAATCTTTATATTAACTATATGGATGTGGAATTGTTACTTATGTCATGTGGTCAAGGACACTTGAGACTGAAAAGTTTCAGTGATTTATTAAGGATTATGCAGCTAAAAGGACAGCAGTTCTAGAGTCTGAATTCTGGAGTGTTTGCTTCCAAAGCAAATGCTCATAATCACTCTGCTATATTGCTTCTCCATAAAACATGAAATAATCAATAAAACTGTTATCATTGTTCCCCCAATGGAGCTTTTTTCCATAATGAAATTCTCTGAAGTTGGAGTATACATGGGAATTTGTATGATACAGTTTAAAAGTGACAACTGTATTTTGTTTCATTTTGCAAATCAGTTGCCCTTAAAAACACAAGTACTTAAACCATAGATTTAACATTTCATAGTTTCCAATTACTATGTGAATTTCTAAAGGCATATTCCTGGAAATGCCCAGATCATAAATGGTCAAATGAAAGATAGCAAAACAGAAGGAAAAAAAAGTATTCTACTATCTCTGGAAAGAGAACAAGGAAATACACTGTAAGCAAGAAAAAAATAGATGAATTTAAAAGTTTAGCATCACTGTTATTTTAATTGCCTGGATCCCTCTCTCTTCCGAGTGACTCTACAGAGAGCATTTTTTACTTCTTTGTTCCTAAGGCTATAAATGAATGAATTCAGCATGGGGATCACAATAGTATAAAAAACAGAAGCCACCTGATCCTTCCCAAGGAGTAAGATTTACTTGGCTTCAAATAAGTAAAAATCATAGTGCCATAAAAGATGGTGACTCCCAGGAGATGCGAGCCACAGGTAGAAAAGGCTTTTTGCTTTCCGGAGGTGGAAGTAGTTTTCAGGACAGTAGACAGGATGAACATATAGGACACAGATATTGTGATAAGAGACACCATTAGGGTGATGCCAGTGACAGTGAATATCATGATTTCAATGTCATGTGTGTCAGTGCAGGACAGGGCTAAGATTGGGGATGTGTCACAGAAGAAGTGCTGGATTACACTGGATTCACAGAAATGCAATCTGCTTATGCAAAGGACATTGACAAAGGAGTCCAGAAAGCCAATCAAATAGGACCCAAGGATGAGGAAGCAGCAGCGTCTTAGGGACATAACTATGGGGTAATGCAGAGGGTTGCAGATGGCTACATAGCGATCATAGGCCATTGAGGAGAGAAGGAAACATTCAGTGGCACCCAGGAAGACAAAGAAGTACATCTGAGTGAAGCAGTTCATCTGTGAAATAGACTTGGCAGAAGTCAGTAAGTTCTCTAAGGTTTTAGGGGTGATGACAGTTGAGTAACTGAGGTCAAGGAATGAGAGGTGACTGAGGAAAAAATACATGGGGGTGTGAAGCTGGAGATCCAGGCGGATTATCAGTATCATCCCCGCATTTCCCAACATGGTAATCAGGTATATCAGGAGAAACAGCGTGAAGAGGGCCAGACGGATCCCTGCAGAATCTGTCAGCCCCCGAAGGATGAAGCTGGACACTTGTGTGTTATTCCTTTGACCCATAGTGTTCAAATGCTATACACTGTTGAGAAATCAAAGCTAATACTTAACAGGAAGTACTTCAAAAAGATTTGGGTTTATATGTGTGCCATGACATTTGTATTAGTTCTGTGTTTATAGAAAGTGATAATAATATAGTGTACAGAGTATGGAAAGAAAACTCTTAATTTGATTGTGAAATAGGGAAATAGGTATAAATTGACATTTGGATAAAATATAATAAAAGTTAATATAGTGGTTAATTAGAATAACCCTGGTACTATTCTAAATGTTTCCTGTTATTAATACACTTAATCTTCATGAAATTATTATATCATAGGTAGTACATGTAGCCACATTTTTTAGGTGAGAAAAAAGGCACAGAGGATATAGGTAACTTATTCAGAGTCAGTTATTCAATGTTGACTCTGGAATTCTATCAAGATTGATTAACTCCAGAGAACATGCTCATAATAGTATGATTGTATTTACAATTAATTTCAGAAAACCTGATGTATAAATTCTAGGTATATAATAAACAAAGATAGAAAAATAGTTTTAATGCATCATGTATTGTCCTTTTGTTTCCAATTTTATTTAATACAAGATGATAAATTTCAACCCTAGAAGACTCTAGTAAGGTGTATTAAAATTTTAGATCCCATATTAGTATTAATTTTCAAAACATATAATGTTTTCAAAACAACCCTTCAAAACAATTTTTTTCTAAAAATATGCACATTACTTGTAAACCATGATTACATCAATTCTGTATCTCTGATTCCATGAATCCTGGCGCTACTGCAGGGTAAGGTCTATATTCTGTGTGTATATATGCTCTTCTCATTATGTCCCCATTTTGTTTGATCCTAACTAAACCCTTCTAATTTTGAGAACAATACTCACTGTGAGCCAACGTTGGTGAAAAAGTATCTTCTTCCAAAATTATCTGTCTAGAAACATGTCAACCTCCTCCACCCTGCACTCCTGACTTATCTGAACCCTGTGTGCTCTCCAGAGCACGTGTCCCTCCCCACACACTGTGTGTGTTCACTGTGTGTCTCACTCGCTGTGTGCCTCACTCGCTGTGTGCCTCCCACCCAGGTCAGTCCCTAGCACACAGTAGGGCTCAGTAAGTAGTGAATGAACGACTCTTACCATCACTGCTGGGGAGATTCTTGTCTGTGGCCTACAGCATTCATACACCCAGCACACATTCACTGAGGTCCTACTGTGTGCTGGGCGGGTTCAAGACACCAGGCACAGCAGGGAGTGAAACAGGCAGGTCTCCATTCTCATGCAGCAGACAGCCTGGTGGGAGACACAGAGAAAAATAAGTAAAATATACACAATGTCCGGCGGTGATAAGTTCCATGGAGAAAAATAAGGTCAGGGAGGACATTTGAGCAGATACCTGGAGGTGTTTTAGAAGCAGAGGGAGAGAGTTCCTGGCTGAAAGGGCAGCCAGTGCAAAAGCCCTGAGGCCACAGTGGGATGCACGTGGAGGATCTTAGATGTCCTTGTGGGTTCTTTGTCCCACCTTGAGTATGTGTGTTGTTTTTTATTTGTAAGCATTAATCTCACCTTTCTAGCTAAATAACCTGCATCACTAGTCTGTAAAATTTAGCCAATTCTGTCTCAGGTGTTGTGGGCACAATGGCGAGCTAGTTACTTGGGTTGGTAAAGAATTACCAGCATCTGAGAAGGGTTTAGGAAAGTTTAATAGGGACACTGCTATAGCCCACATCGGGCCCCACAGACAAGAGGTGCCTGCATGAGCACCAAGGGTAGGTGTGTGGGGTCTGTTATTGGGGGTTCTGTGCACACAAGGAGGAGGGGGCTGCATGATCAGTTCATGCACAGGTACCTGGTTGGTTGTGGGATCTGTCAGGGGCTTCCCTGAACAACAGGCTTTACCACTTTGATAAGGGCATTGCCTGTGTTCCTGAGGCAATGAGTTTTCATAGAGTAAACACACACTAAGAGAAGATGTTTTATATCTTGTAGAAATGCAGGTGTGCAAAGGGTCATGCAGTGGGGAGTGGGAGGTAAAGTGCCACTAGGCTCCAGGCATACAGAGTCCAGGGGTGGGGCTGTATGCCTCTAGAGAGTGCCAGCTGGCTCCACACCAGGGACTTAATGTGGAAACAGGAGAACCTGGGTTGTCAGCACGTGTCTACTGAATGACCTCCCTAAGCCCTGCTCTGTTAGGCACCAGGCAGCTGTGAAGTGAACACGAAGATCTCCGCCCTGAAGGCCGAATGAGTGAATATCTTGACATCCTCAAGCCCCTTATTCTGCACCACTGCCCCACTCATCTGGGTCTCAGGCTCTGACCCTGACCTCAGTGGCTCCTTTGTCCCCTACCTCCAGCTCCTCTGGACATCTCTGTGCTGAGTTGTTCCAGGTCAGCGAACCCCAAACTGAGCTCTGCCCTTGCCCCATGACTTCCTCCTCCCTGTGAAGTCCCCTCATGAAAGAGGCCGCCACCAGTGGGATCCTTTAGTCCTGAGGCTCGGCCTTCCTCATCCTTCTGATGCCTCCCAGCCCATGATCCCGCTCTGGGGAACCCCCATCATCCTCTCCTCCCCTCTTCAGCCTCGGGCTGCACACAAACACCCTGTTCACAATCCTCCATGAGGCGGGTCCATGTTCACTTGAGGACACAGATTTTGACAAATGGGCAGTGCTGGGAATGAACAGCAGGACCCTGGAGCAAGGACAGACGAGGACTCCAAATTTGCCAGTGCACAGGTTATAGTGGCGGCAAGGTGTCCATAAATGATGAGGCTGGCATCACACTGCAGCCTGGCCCTCTGTTCCCTCAGGGTGCCCTGCGTTTCCTGCCTTGGCCTGGAGGGCTGACCCCCTCACTCTCTGTTAGAGGGATGTTCATTCATTCATTCACACTCTCATTTATAATGTATGTGGGTTCTGGCTAGATGACAGCTCATCCTTGGAGACACAGCTCAGACCTCACCTCCTCCATGAAGCTCTTCTGGATTCCAAGTCCCTCCTGCAGCCCCTCTGTCCTCCCCTGGCACCCCCAGGGCTGGGACCTCACTCTGATTACCTCTCCAATCTGTGAGCTCTGTGAGAGCCCTGGGCCCAATATGGAAAGTGACTTAGAAAAATGTGCCAAAGGGGCTAAGAAAAATGCTACTAATTCTGTGTTACAGACAAGGACACTGAGGCACAGGGAGGGCAGTGTCCACCCAAGGCCACAGAGGAGGGTCTCAGTGAGCCCCTCCATGGCCCTGTTACTAGTTCTCTGTTACAGATGAGGACACTGAGGCACAGAGAGGGAGCAGGGACCTGCTATAACCTTGGCCCCAGGGCCTGTGTCCTTTATGACCAGCTCCGTGCTGCCAGCAGGGGTGTAGTCCTGGAATGGATGTTGAAAGCAGCCTGACCCCCAGGGCCCCATCAGATGCAGAGTCACTCAGCACCTACTCCACACCCCTGGGGTGAGGACCTCATTGCTGTTCCTGGAAGCTGGCTGGGCCTCCCTGTGGATTGTCCTGGGACAGGCCAGGAGAGGCTTGGGGCAGCCACAGGGCCCCTGAGGCTCCCTGTCCCCAGCTGAACAGCTCTGGTCCCCTTGACTCTCCCTGGAAGAGGCCTGATGACAAGAAGTATCAGCCGTGCAGCCAGGTGTGCTGTGGAGATGAGGAAATGGGGCACCACGCAGGTACATGCAGATGTTCAGGTATTTACTCAATAATCATTGATTCAGGCCTTGCAGGGTGGCTGGCCTGGGGCCAGGCCTGGGGGTCCAGCAGTGAGTACAACCAACCCCTTGAGCCTCCTGGGAAAGCAGTGCTCAGAGAAACGGGCCTTCAGTGCCCCCTCCCTGCTCCCCATGAACAATCACACTGAGATGAGGCTGCGGCCGTGGGTCCCACTGGAGGGTGAAGGGAGGGGGGACACCCAGAGTGGGCACCGACCATGAGCCTGGACACTGGAACCAGACGGCCTGGGCTGTGTAACCTGGGGTGGTCACCTCACCTGTCCTCTCTGTGCCTCAGTTACTTCTTCTGCAGGAATGGGTGATAGCGCCTGTCCCTGCCCCACAGATTTCCACGAGGAGTCAGTGAGCTTCTCTTAGGCGTGTAGGACAGTGTCTGGCCGTGGGTCAGGATCCCGCTCACCTCACAAGAGTCTGTCCCACTTTAAAGAGGAGAAAGCCAAGGCTGAGGGGGTTATGAGACCAGCCCGGGATCGCCCCCTCCTCATGCTCTGCTGACATCCCCTCCACCCCGCTCTCCTGTGTTCATGTCATCCTTTTGTCCCTCACATTGCTAAGAATCTCTGAGCAAATCCACGTGAATGGAGACACACCCTCTCACCACTTTGGTCTCTCTGGACCATGAGCAAGACGGGGATATCGGGCTCCCCCAGACAGTCCAGGAGGCCCAGCATGTCCATCAGTGCACTTCCACTCAGCACGGAGTCGGTGTGAGGCCCAGGGCCAGAGGGCACTGGAATAGCCCAGAATTGGGGAATGCCAGGTGCGTGGTGAAGCACACAGAGGCCCCTGGAAGACAGTGTCCAGGCAGCCAAGGTGCAGGGCGTGAGGGTGCCCAGAAGGAGCAGAGGACAGAGTCCAGCCTGGACACCACCCCCTGCTGGGCCATGAGAGGGCATGAGAATCGGGACAAGCCAGGGCCCTGCTGGGACTCCTCATCCAGCAAAGAGGCGAGAAAAAGACAAGGAGACAAGTGCAGCTGACCCCACGGCGCTCCCTGTGTGCGGGTGCTGCTTCCAGTATCCTGGAGGTTCCTTAAAAGCTTGTAAAGTGGCTGCTTGTTCCAGCCCTGTGTGGGCAGAATTGAGGCAGGGAGGATAGTGACTCAGGACAGAGCTAGGATTCGGCCCAGTGTGTGCTGGGCCCCTCGCTGAGAGCATCCTCTGGGCATCATGGACTCAGGAATTACCCCGACCTCCCTCTTAAGGCTCCTGGCATGTTAGCAGGGAAGGTCCCAGGGCCCACACCCTCTCAGGGGATCCCAACATGTGGGATCACCACGGTCCTGGGAAAGGAGAGAGTGTGGGCTGGGCGTCAGGTCTGCATTAGACCCCAGTGCTGCCCCTACCGCCACGTGGCCTGGAGGCTTTCCCCTACCTCTCTGTGCCTGGCTTTCCAGCACTGACTCAGAGGACTGCTGTGCTTGGCACACAGTAGGCCCCCAGTCAGAGGAAAAAGCCAGCCCTCCCCCAAGAATCTCTCCTCTTACAGGCCCAAAGCTAAGCTAGGTGCTGCATGTCACCAGAGCTGACCCTTGACAAGCAGGGCAAGTGCAGTCCAGAAGCTCCTCCCTCCGGCCTGAGGCCCTTCCCTCCTCAGCGACAGTGGCTCGGAGCAGGCCTCGGCATCCCAGAAGTCTGAACTGAGCCTTGTGACCTGGGGAAGTCCCTGTTCCACACAACATGGTTTCCAGGTCCTTCCAACAAGGCACACAAGCACCTGCTCAGTGTTTTAGCTGCAAGGTCCTCCCTTTGCAAATTGCCCCATCACAACCGGGCCAGAAGATGTAAGCTCCAGGCCACGTGACTATCAGACACATGACTTCAGGGAAACATCCCTGCCCACACTGTACTCCTGAGAGCCCAACTCCTAGAAGAGGGGATGGTGACCCACAGCTCTGCAGTTTTATCAGAACACAGCCCCCACCCACCCACTACTGGAAACACGTGTGAGAAGTGATGATTCCCGAGTGCCTGGAGCCCCGTCATCCAGAAAGCAGAGGTCAGGGTAACAGACAGACGAGGAGAAAGTACTTTCAGACCATATATCTGATAAGGGGTTAACACCCAAAACATAGAAGGAACTCTTACAGTTCAACAGCAAAAACAAGCAATCTGAGTTAAAAAGGGGGCAGAGGAACTGAATACATTTTTCTAAAGAAAACACACAGATGTCCAACAGGTACATGAAAAGGTGCTCAACATCACTCATCATCAAGGAGATGCAAATCAAAACCACAGTGTGATATCCCCTCCCACCTGTCAGGATGGCTGTCATCAAAATACAAGAGATGACGAGTGCTGGCGGGGTTGTGGAGAAAAGGGAAACTCACGCGCTGTTGGTGGGAATGTAAACTGGTGCCATCACTGTGGAAACCAGTATGGAGTTCCCTCAAAAATTCAAAAATAGAACTCCCGTATGATCCAGCAATTCCACTTCTGGGAATATAGCCAAAGGAGATGTAATCACTATTTTAAGGAGAGAATAGTGCCCTCATGTTCACTGCAGCATTATTTACAATAACCAAGATACGGAAACAACCTGTGTCCATCGACAGATGAATGGATAAAGAAAATGTGATATATATACAGAGGGAGAGGCTTCAATGTTCCGACTTCACACATGAGAAAACTGAAGCTCATTTGCTTTGAATAATTGAGCAAGTGATGGTGGAAGCTTTGAACCCCAGTTTTCTGATTTCAAAGATACACCTCAACCCTGAGTTTCAGAAGGTAGGGGTACAGGCTCTGGGGGCCCTCCACCTTCCACACTTGTAGTCATGCTCCGGGGCCGCCATCCCAGAGGTGGCTGCGTAAACACATTTAATCCGCTTATTCTGCACCTGCTCAGCCCTTGGTTGCCACTCTGTTGTCACTGCCTGATACCAGCTGAGGTTTTATAGGTAAATCATCACCAGCTACCCGCCCCCCCCGACATGTGGGGCAGGCCCCTCCTAGCCTGGTCATTCTAAATCTTTAGCTCACACATCAGCACAACTGCTTCAAAAGAGCCTCACTTCCTGTGTGGAGGTGTTGACAAGGGGAAGGGAAGGGAGTTGGCGGTGGTCTCTTACTCTGAAGGTGACACATGAAAGGGATATGTTTATGTCCATAATGGGACTCAATTTGAAGCTAAGAACGTGGTCCCAGAGAGGAGTAAAAGCTGAGAGGCTACAAAGCTGCTGAGAAAGGGGCTTGACTATTGGATTGAAAATGTGTAATTTAATTTAAAATATCATCCCCCTGGATGACAACAATTTGCCCCCAAGGTGAGAATTGGCCCCCTGACCCCTGGGCACCCCTCACTTCCAGAATGTAATCATCTGAGCATGGGGGGCTTTAACCTGGGGGGCTGTTCCCTCAGTCATAGGTGCACCTGCTCACATGTGCGCCCATGGACTGCAGTGCCCACATGTCAAGGCGCCTCTCACACCTGGCCAAGGAGGCCCAGGTCATAAGAAAGGAACTACAGTCTGTGGTGTCACACATGAGTCCCTGCAGGGGTGAGTGTTGTAGAGAGAAGAGCCCACCCCTCCGCTCCCCACCCTCTCCTCCAGGTGGAGTGCTGGACGGAGCAGGACTCCTGAGCCCCTAGGCTTAGCAAGCATCCTGGCTAAAGGTGGGGAGGCTGTCCACTCTGAAGTCATAGGTCAGATGGTAGGTTGGAGACCCACCCCCACAGCTCACCAGCGAGCCCCTCTAGTCTGTTTTCTCCTCTGTAAACTGGGACCAATCACCCTCACCCTCAGACGTGGGGGCACCCTGTGTAAATTACAACACAAAGCCCTGGGCTGTTCCAAGTGCCCTGGGGTGTCCAGCCCTGAGGCCGGGCAGGTGGGAGAAGAGAGGTGTGGGTTAGCAGGTGTGACAGCAGAGCTGAGACCCGGCTGAGTGTGTGCGCACTAATATCCAGGAACTGGGAGCTGCCACTAGCAAATCTGTTCCCTGAGGCCATGTTTACTCTCCCTTGTCAGTTACAATCCTTTATTTGAACAGAGGTCTCTGGAGTCTATTAGCCACATCATTGCCTGTCACCACACTGTTGCAGTTCTAGGGTCTCCATTTAGCCAACTTGAAAGAATAGTTTTGTTTTTGTTTTTGTTTTTGTTTTTGTTTTTGTTTTTTTAAACCAGTGACAGAAAACCAAAGTGGCTTAAAGAAGCAAACCGGGCAGGAGAGAATGACTTACTTAACGGAGACATCCACAGGGAGACAGCTTCAGGCAGGGCTTTATCTGGTGCTCAGTGACATCAGCAGAAGTCATCCTTCCCCACCTCTGGGCTCTGGCATTGGTGCCATCTTCACATGGCTCTACCTTTATGAGAGCAAGACAGCCACCAACTGCCACAGGCTGACATCACCACCCCTCAACTCCCAAGTGAAATAGAACTTCTCTTCCCCCAGGATTCCAGCACCAAGGCCTGACCTCTGTGGAGCCTGATTGGGCTGGTGCCCAGCCCTAAGCCAATCACAGTGGCCAGGGAGGATGGAAAATGCTGATTGGCCAGATCGAGGCCATGTGACCATCCTCTCCAGGAAAAAACGGGCTGTTCGCCCGCCCGTTTCCACAGTGGAAGAGTGTGATGTCTCCCAGAGGATCCTGCTATTAGCCCAATCTGCAGTTAGCATGATGAGCTGGGATGAATCCCTCTGCTTGGTGACAAGTGACAGGTCACTTAGTGGTTCCTTGCTCCAGAGAGGGAGGCATGTCCACTCAGGATTGGGGCTTCAGGTCCAGAGTAGAGCAGAAAAGCCTCCAGTCTCCCAAAAGTTGGGAATGTGAGCAGTGACACTGGAAAGGCACTCCTCTCTGCGGCCCTTGGCTTTCTTCTTGTCACAGTGGCGAGTGCAGTGCTGCCCCTCACAGCCCACCTCCCTGCTGGGAGGCCTTTGCAACAGGTGGAGAGTGCTTGGAAAAGCCCACTTATTCTGAGGAACTGCCGTTGTTCCTGGTGATGCTATTATTTTCATGTCAGTTGTGAGGTGGGCCCTGAGGGGTCCCTGAACTGGGGGGACAGACACCCACAGAAACTGGACCCAGTATTACTGTTCATTCAATGATGATTTGCTGAGTACCTACTGTGTGCCAGGTTCCCAGGGTAGAGCAGTGATGCCGACAGCACAGGGTCCTGCCCTCCTGGGGTGGTAGACACCACAGGGGTACAGATGTGAGCAGCATGTGGAATTCTGGGGATCCCCAGGTAGGGGAGGCAGGCCTTGCTGAGGGTCACAATCTCATCTTTTCCGTCTCTGAAACCGTAGTGCTGGGACCTCTGATCCCCTGCCAAACACACCTATCTCCCAGCTTGTTCTTAGGACTATTTCATCAAAAGCAAGGAGTGAGCATGTTCAGGGAAGAGCTATGAAATGCATCTCCTTGGGGAAATTCTTTGCGGTTACAAGATCAAGTGTACGTACGTACACCTTGCTGTACTATGGGGTCGTGAAAAAGGAACCCTTCCCACTTCTGCAACATTCTTCTATGTCCCACTTTCCCACTCATCTCTCAGCAACAACGATGACAAGTTAAGTCAGGGAATGACTCATTGCCGGTCTCAGAGTTCTGTGAAATTTTACTGCCAGTCTCCACCCTCTAGGACTGACTCCTTGTTACTGTTTCAAAATTAAACTTGTGGAGCTGGCAAGGGATGGGAGGCAGATACTGAAGGGGATGCACACTTGGCAGGATCTCCCAGCTCTGACTTTACCCTGGAATCCCCTTCACCTAAACCCACCAGGATTTGGGGAACTTTTACTTTCAACCCGGACCTCCACCCAGCTACCAAAACTGAGATGGGAGCAATGGTTGCTTCTTCTTGAGAGGTTCCCCCCAGCTACCACCCTGATACCCCCTTGCCACTGCCCAGGGGGAGAACATTTTCCTGGGACTCCTTGGATCCTAAACACGGAGGAAATAGGGGGCACTGAGAACAATGAGAGTCTTGCTCTAAAACCGGGAAGGTCCTCACCTGGCGCAGAGATCAGATGAGCCAGGGTGCTCCGCTGGTTGTCCAGTGTTGCAAATCTACAGTCTCTTGCCTTTTTAACATCCCGCTTCTCTTTCAGGTGCCCCCATCACCCCACTTTGGCTTCAGGGTTGCAAAAGCAAGGAGCAATTTTTCAAAAGCACACTCAGACGCACACCAGAGGCGACTAGGGAGCGTCAGAAAGGCGCAGGAGGGAAGCAGGGGGCAGGAGGAGGCAGCGGGCAGGGAGCCACGGGAGTGGGAAGCAGGCAGGTCCCCTCGCAAATCCCCCTCCTGCCTCGCGTCTCATCGCTGGTCTGGCCGGGGACCGAGGAGCCAGGGGGCAGGTGGAGGATGGAGCTGGCGCTGGGCAGCGGGCTCGGCCGGAGAGCGGAGGAGGTCGGGGGTTGGAAGAGAAACGCAGAGCGAGGGAGGCGGCTGGAGGAGGACGATCCCTTCGCGGGATCGGGCGGCGGTGCAGACGCCCTGGTCGGGCTCTGTGGAGCTCTGCTAGTTTTCAACCCGCTCTCACAGACTCCAGCCCCTCGGGAGCTCCCCAGGTGACTGTGAGCTTGGGCTGGGGACAAAAAGACCTGACAGCTTCAGCACGGCCACCCGGCCAAAGGGAACAAGAAAAGCAAAGCCCTTCTCCCATTCTGTTTTTCTTTTACTTTTGTGCAGCCCTGCTCGGTGGGAGGGAAGGGGTTAGGCTGAGCAACCCCGGAGGAGAAGGCGTAGGGTCCGGGCGGGGGCCCGGGGACCCGGGGGAGGGCGGTGCGGACGGGGCTCTGAAGGCGCGCGCCGGGCGGGCGGGCGGGCGGGCGGCGCCGCGCGGAGGCGGCGGCGGGGACGGGGCGGCGCGCGGGGCCGGGGCCGGGGCCGGGGCCGGGGCCGCGCCGTCTGCTGTCGCTGCGCTGCGCCGTCTCGGGCTCGGTCTCCACAACCGCCTCCCCGGGCGCGGTGGCGGCGGTGGCGCTGCGGCTTGGATCTTGAGCCCGCACACACCTCGGTGGTGGCCCGCGTCCCCACTCACACGGTCGGTCAGCGGCCCCCGCGCGCCGTGGCTTTCGGGGAAGGAGCTGCTGCGAGCGGCTGCGGCGCTGAGCTCAGCGCGCCCGGGGAGGCCGGGGGAGCCGCGCCGGCCGGAGAGGCCCCTCGGCCGGAGCCCGCGCCCCCTCGCGGGTCCCGGGGTGTAAGGAGCACATGGGAGAGAGAGATATTTATAGACAGACAGACAGACAGACAGACAGACATATTAATTCATTCATTCATTTTTAGCTTGCACAGAGGGCATTTTCTTGGGGTGATTTTTTTTTTGAATTTCACATGTGTGCTGTTCAGCAGCAAGGCAACCCGAGGCAGATGCCCAGGCCGGTGGCTGAGCTCCCGTATATGGGTGGGTGTGGAGGGGGCAGGGGGGAGCTGGCGGAAGAGGGAGCCTGTGAGGGCTGGTGTGGGAGCCCCCTCAAAAATTTAAAATACACTTCAATTTTCTTTTATCAGAATTATCTCTCATTCTTGTGATTTTTGTATATACACATAAATATTAAATACATATGTATATACGTACACACATCCATATATATAATTAATATTAAAGACATTATTTTTGGCATCACAATTTCCAGAACCATTCAAAGTTATCTTCTGATTGATGTATATCTTTGTAATAGTGTTTATTATTTCATTAACTATAGGAATTGACTAAAGGATTACTAGTAATATATTATTGAAGGAAAAAAATATTCCATTTTCATTCATCATAATGTTCCATGGTTTTGACAAGACAAATTCAGCAACAACTCTTACTGTAGGCATGTAAGCAAGTATGAATCGATTGCAGTTGATTTATCTTCTTGATTATTACTTGTTTCCAAAATTTCCTTCAGCATTTCCAGGAACATTTTGGAATCCCGTCTTTACCTTATAATTTAAAATAATAGATCATTAGCAAAAGTCCAACGCCCAGCGGTATGCTAAAGGAGTCTTCGTAGCCTGTCTTTTCAGTATGTTTTCTGACACGGATTCCAGCTGATGGCCTTGTCACGTTGACTGAAACATTGCCATCTCTGCAGTGTGAGATCACAAAAGTTGACTGAGGAATGAGTGGTCACTGAAGACCCTCTTCCACTTATGACACTGACAGTGTTTCCTGCAGTGAGAATCCCCCAATGTCCTGCAAGTGTCACTGTGTGAGGAATAGAAACCCAACGTGTAATTGACTGAATTGATTCTCCACTAAGAATTATTTTGTGCAAGCTAAGAGCTTTCTTCTCCAAATAAAATAATGCTTTTCCTTCTTTTGTGTTTTAGAGATTATTCCTATTTATCATTTTCTTGTGTGCACCCAGGGCTGGAGCTTGGATGGAGGCTCACCCAGAGTCGTTATAGACCTGTCTGCTCAGCAATGAGAATATGTTCTTATGATCAATGAGAGCTTTTTTACATTGGTTGTGAACATTAAGTTTCTCTATCATGTGAGTTCTTTGGTATGCATAAAGATTGGCTCTCTGGCTACTGCTTTTCTTACATCTGTTACATTTATATGGTTTCTCCAGGGAGGGCTGGACTTGCGTATTTCAGGGCAGTTATGCTCTGCTCAGTCCCCAGTTGTTCATGGTCTGTTCATTGTCTCTTGAGGGCAGCCCTCATTGAGAAGAATGAAATGTTGTGGGCCTATTTCAGAATAGTTGCTTTCTGTTTCCCCTGCTGGAAGTGAGGCACATTGTCTCCAACTGTCAATGTGAAAACCTGGTAGGAATCCTGAACAGAAGTTGGGGGGCCTCCTGGAACTGCGGCCCCTGCCGTTTTTAACTCTCAGACTGGAGCACTGCGCCTCCAGCAGTTTGTCAGCTACGGTTCGGGTTTCCTGCCTGGGGTCCGTGGAGGTTTCTGCTTGTGCATTTCTTCTCTGGTCAGTGGATGTCTTTGCGTCCATCTGTCTGTCTCTCCAGTTTGGGGGTGGCAATGGGACCTGTAACCTCAGTTCTCTGAGGCTTCCAACAGGAGTCATTGATTTTGTTTGTTTACTTAGTTTTTCATTTGTTGTTAGATAGAGTTAAAACTTCTAAATTTTTACATCCTGAATGAGAACGAAGTCTGAATTGTCCTTTTTTATTTTACTTCCCTGAAAGTTTTGCTTTTTAAAATTGTTATTAATAAAATAATCATTCTTCATTTCATTCTTAATTCCTAATTATGTTTACATGTTTATTAAAATTTACTTTATTTTAAATGATTCAAACCTAATTCACTTGTGTTTATCTTTATTTTCTTTTAACTTACAAAGTTGAAAGTTTAATTATTGCATTTTTGAACACTTTGACGCTCTATTAATTTGTTCAAACCCAAGTTTCAATTGCATAATTGTGTTTCTGTTTAAGGGAACTATGCCCTTGGAGTTTTGACAGGCATTACATTGAATATACATATCGCTCTGAGTAGTAGAAATATTTCTTAACAATAATAGTTCTTCCAACCAATGAACCTGAGGTGTCTTTCAATTTATTTGCATATTCTCCAATTTCTTTCATCAGGGTCATACTTTTCTGTCTCTGGTGGTAGGGACTATGGGAACGGAGTGGAGAATGGAGGAGGGACCACCCAGGCATCTGCTGAAGCCACAGTTGATTTGGGGAAACACCCTTTTCCCTCACCTGCACCAGCTTAGACTTCCTGCTGCACTGAAGTTATGTGGAGAAGAAGAAAAGCAACATCAGAGAAGTCACGACCCCTCAGCCAGAATTAGCGAAAGTCCCTAGGGGTGCACAGCAGGGCTCCGGGCCCATGTCTGGGTAAGACTCTGGAAAAGGGATTCTCAATCTGGTGGAACCCCTTACCTGGAATTCCTGATCTGGAAGGTGCCACCTGGGTAGTGATCATGGGCTTAGTGGGACTTGGAACCCATTCTGGATTTCTGTAGTTCAGTTTCAGCTTCTGCTCTTTCTGGTTTCTGAGGCTTCCATCTGCTGACTGAGGTCTGCTTTGTGTCTTTTGCTTAGAGATCAAAATGGGTGACATCATTTCTGTTTCATCACAGTCCCTTGGGAAGAATGTTGATTGCTTGGTTCAACACGAGGTACAGACCCATGACTAGGGGAAAGGTGGTATTTTACTGTAATACCGCATGCCGTATGTATGCCCTTCAGTGTGTAAGAAAAAATTGGAAGTATGTTTTCAGTAAATAAAGGTGTGAGGAATGGAAATGATTTTTGTTAAAAGGAAAAAGAAAAAAGATGATTTTCTCCTTGAGCTCGTTGTTTCTGAACAGAAAAAAATAAGGGACAAAACAACATGGATACAGAAAGTTGAAGGAGGTTTCTGGAAAAGACACACTGAGAAAAGAATTTTGTACATGGTCGGGATTTTCTAAGAAAATCTAAGGCTTGACTAAATGTAATTAGGTAAATGGATTTTGTTAAGAGTAGACAGATGCAAGGTTGCATTTGTTTTTACTTTCTGTTAGTGAAAGAAAGATTTCTTAAACTGTTGAGTGGCTTCTGATAACAGAGTATGTGAATTTCTTTGTCTTTAGGCAATCTGTTCCCTAGCTGCTCTTGAAATATTTTATTGTCATTCTGGTTAAACAAATAAGAATTGTTTTGCAATGATCTATGATCTTATCTGACCAAGTATTCTAAAACTCTGACAAACTTCCCAATTATCAAATATTAACTAACTTTCTTTGACCTCCACCTAACTTTGGAATGCTTCAAAGAGCCCCTGGAGCATCCCCAAAAGAGATCCCAAACTGATTGCATTCATTTGATAGGTTAAATTACATAGGAAGCATTATTGAATGAGTGATGACAAAATATCTTACATTATATGGTACCTGTGAATGTTATTAGCATAAAGAGTCTAGAAGTTATATGGAATACCTAAAATTTGGTATGTCCTGATAAAATATTATCAATCATAATTCCAGTTATTGTCTTAAAATGTATGTCACAGCATTAACCAAGTTTCTTTATCAGCTGCATTGTAATCAGGTCTGTAACCATGCCTTCCTGAGCCTTCTGTCACTCATAGACAGTTAGGCTTTTACTCTGATGCCCTTGCAAAATGCCTCCTTTCCGAAAGGTTTATGGAAAGCACTTTTTGATAAGTACAGGTTTCTGATTTTCAGATCATACCACTGAGCTGGGTAAGAAATTAAAGAAATCTAATGGAATTTTTTATTTCATAAAACTGTTAACGATATATTAGTTACATGAAATGGAGTAAACTGATGAATATAGTTCCAATTTTTGGTTTTATCTGAACTATTCCTGGCTTTTAATCTTTATTTTCCAGATATGAGGTAATCTTCCCCTGAAGCTAGTTATGGCTTACAGGAACTTGGTAAATTATACCTTTGTGAACAGAATTGAAGCATTTATCTTTTCCTTCTACCTGAGACCTCCAGGAAACTCTTAGGTTCCTAGCAACCTTTCCAAGTGAATGAGGAAGGCCACTTCATGGCAGCTGCAGGAACCTCAAGATATTTTGGAACTCAGGAAGAGAAAAATCCACCTGGGCCTGCAGGTACTGCAGGTGAGGGCTGGTGGCATGGCTTTCCTGACCTTGGGAGGCCTTTTAAAGTTTAACTTGAGGTCCCTTATAAAAAGTTCCAGCAAGATCAAATTTAAAATAGCCTCTTAAAATATTCTTTTTTACAGAGTGGTGGATCTTCACATAGATATTCTTTGCACTGAACGGTTTGTCAGGAAGCCTGGAAAGTAAAAGTTAAGTTTTACTGTGACTGTGTGGTGTGCATGGGGTCCAAGGGAAGTGAGGGTCTTGCAGCGAAGGCTTCTGTGGGGCAAGACACAGTCTGAAAATGTGCTGATCGGTTCACACGCTTCCCAATGTGCAACATAGTGGTGTGGTGTTTTGTGACTGTGTCATGTAGTGGGGCATAAGTTGGTTTTCTCACACACAGGTGGTGTTGTGTAAACAGAGATATAGCACATTGTGTCTGGAAAAAACAGTGGGAGTTTTGCAGCAACCTATGTGAATGTTTACAGTGTCATTAAGAATTGTTCACCAGATCGTAACACCCCTGGCACAATCTGGGGCAACCCTAGGCGGAAAGGTAACACCATGGTCAGGACAAGAAGAGGGAGATGACGCCTGTGGCCGACCAGTGTGTACAGTGGTGAGACTGGCAGCAGGGACACAAGTTGTCCTCATCATCATTGGAAAAGTGAGAGATGAGACCTTTCACATGCAGACACAGGTCCCAGTCAGTCACATTCTGGGCCAAGTGCAGGGACTGCTTGTTGCAGATCCAACCTGATGGCAGGCCTTGGGTGGGTGCACTCCTCACATTTACACTTGCCGCAGTCCTCACACCCGTAGGTGTGCAGCCCCGAGTCTTCCTTGCCAAGTGGTTTAAGCTCACCTGGCCTGAGCTCTGATCTGGGCTGTGCCTGGTTACTTCAAGGAGAAGGATGACCCAGCAGCCTCTTCTCAGAAGGGCTGCTGCTGGGGCTTGTCCTCACGCTGCTGTGGTTTGATTGTCTACTCAACTTCTTTGTCCCTAATATAGGATTGGAGAAGGTGACCCTGCACGTAGAGGCCTTGGCTAACTTCACACAAAAGCCCTGAATGATAGCCAGCAGAGTTTTACACTGTTGAACACGGAGATCCCCCTAGTGTGGAAGACAGCTTTTCAGAGCCAGGTGGCATTAGACATACTGCCGGTTTCTCAGGGAGAAAGCAGTGTGATTACTCCTGCCACGCACTGTGTTCACATCCCTGATGAATCTGGAAATGCCCCTTCCCTTCTTGATGACGTGAAAACCTGGATTCAGAATGTTGATGGCGCTGACACAAATGCCCCTGAAGTTCTCTCTGACGTCCCTCATTGGTTTCCAAGTTTGCTTTCAATTCCTAAAAGCTGTGCTCTATGATTTCAGGAATATTTCAGCTATTGCTTGTGCTCATCAATGTTATTCCAGGGTTTTATATGTTTTTTAGCTTTTGATGTGCTATGTATCCTACCTTTGTCAAACTACGGTACAATCTCTAACATGACCCCTTTCTAAATGGCATGAACAGGTGCATTTTTCCATCAGAAAAAAACCCAGATGAAACCCCAGTTCATTAGGAAGCAGTTTGGGGAGAATGGCGTCCACTTCCCACTTTCCATAGATATGGAAGGAATTCGCAGTGGGGAGTATTGTCATTGGCGACCATCTGGTATTTGTAACTGCTTAGCTGTTCAAGGGTTCAGATGGCGTTTTTCCTGCTCTGGCCCACCAGGGTGAGGCTGGAGAGGAGGGGTGGCTGGGTGGTCTGCCCAGCCCCCTGGTGGGGCTGTGTGCTTTTGCCCCCGACACCTCAGAAGTGGCAATTGGGTTTCTGTTTTCTGTCTCTTACTGTTCATAACTCACTGCAACTGCACACACAGGCACTCGTTTGTAGTCTCTTGTGGTTTCTTTGTGTTTTGCTGCTTGAGATGCAGGTCCTGGCCTGTGCCGGTGCTGCAGAAGGAGGCCCTGGATCTCAGTCTGCATAGATATTAGAGACATATACCAGGGTGACTTTAGACTGCACACTTTTTTTTTCTAGCGCTTTTCCACAGCCTCCCTTCCTGCACACCCTTTGTTCTAAGCACAAGAATAAGAAGATTTCCAAAGCCAGAGGTGAACCATGTGCCCATAATGACATGCCCAGTGGAAGGAAGAGCTGCTGCAGCAAAAGCAAGGACAATTTTGCAACAATTTGTCACCCAGAATGTGATCTCTAAGGAAACCAGTGCCACTCCTTGAATTCAAGCACCCTTCCTTCTCTCCCTGGCAGGCCCACAGTCTTGGAGGCATTAGCCAACTGTGAGCTCCTTTGATTGGCAAAGAAATAAAGCAGTCTTTTCTGCTTCATCCAAAACTCTGCCCTCAAGCCTCAGTTCAGTCATTGGGGTGAGGAGGCCAAGTTCAGGCATCACTTCTAAAGCACTTTGGCACTGGAAGCCCTTGCCTGTATTGACAGGCAGTGACAATATTTAAGCATCACGTTGAGGAAGAACTTTTCCTTATTCCTGCGTCTAGAGGAACTCCTCCCAGGCAAGAAGTTGTCCCGAGGCCTTCAGTCACTGTAGCTCCTGAAAGTGCCCATGGGCGATGGCGCAAAAAAAGAGCCGTGGTCCTCAGGCACTGAGCGTGCTTTTCACTTTCTCTCCGTGGAGGTCGTATCAACTCGGAAGGACCCTTGGTTCTGAGGGTTACAGGATATGTTCCCATTTCTCAGGGAAGAGGGAAAGACATTTTTATCAAAGGAAAGTCAAGGTTCAGAAAAACTCAACCTGAGCAGTGAAATAATTAGTGCTTTATTGCATAAATCAAGACATATCTGCAGACCCCAGCCCCCGCCACCATCACTGCCCCCTGAGCACACCGCGCCAGCATCCCGGGAGCCGGACAACACGGACATGTGCACCCTGTGAACCTGGCGTAGCACAGGGCGCCCCCTGAGCAAGCTGAGGGGTCACGAGAGGAAATCCACAGGCTTACCTGGGCAGCCCTCGCCACCGCTGCTGACCTCTCTGCAGCCTCCCCTTCCCCGCCCCGGGCCACCATCCCCTCAGCGCACCGCGCCTGCCTCCTGGGAGGCATCCAACACCTAGGCGTGCAGCCAGGGAACCTGGGTTATCAGAGTCCGACCCCAGGCCAGGCCAAGGGATCATGGGAGCAAATCCTCGGGCTTCTAGGGCAGCCCCGCCTCCTCTCTGCAGACCCTGACCGAACCGCCCCAGCCTCCCATGACCTGGCTGACAAGGAGACTTCAATCCCGCAAACCTGGGGTGGCAGAGGCTGTCCCCAGGCCAAGGAGAGGGGGAGATGGGAGGAAACTTACCAACTCGCCAGGGCAGCCCCCTTAGCCGCAGTGCCTCCGGCCCCTCCACCACTGACCTCTTTCACTGACCGCACCACGCCCGCTCCCAAGAGCAGGCTGATTAAATGGCTTCAGTCTGAGGAACGTGGGAGAGCGGCGGTCGCCCCCAGGCTAGGCCGTTGGGGACATGGGAGAAAATCCTCTGGCTCACCAGGGGCACCCCAGTCCCCGGACCCTGTCCCCATCACTGTCCCCTGACTGCACTCCACCTGTAGTGAGTGTGTCTGTCCGTCTGCCTGCCTGCCTGCCTGCCTGCCTGCCTGCCTGGCTGTCTATCTATCTGTTGGAGGAGGGGAGAGGCTAGTCTATGTCTGTGTGTCTCTGTGTGTCTATGGAATGGAGGAAGAGGAGGCTAGTATGTCTACCTCTCGGCCTATCTATCTCTCTGACAATCTATCTAAGCAATGGAGGAGGCAGAGGAGGCAAGTGTGTTTGTCTATCTACCTAATTGAGGAGGAGAAGGAGTGTAGTGTGTGTGTGTGTGTGTGTGTGTGTGTGTGTGTAAGTGTGTGTGTGGGTCTGTCCATTTCTGTACGTCTATCTAATGGAGGAGGAGGTGGAGGAAGCTAGCGTGACTTTCCGTCTGTCTGTCTGCATACGCACCTAATGAAGTAGGAGGAGGCTACTGTGTTCGTCTAACTGTCTTTGTATTGGAGGAGGTGAGTGTGTCTGTCTCTCAGTCTGTCTGTGTGTTTCTTTATCTACTAGAGGAGGAGGCTAGTGTGTCTATCTACTTACCTACCTGATTGAGGAGGAAGAGGAGGCTGCTGTGTGTGTGTATCTCTCTGACAATCTATTTCATGGAGGAGGAGATTGGTGTGTCCATCTACCTACCTAACTGAGGAGTAGGAGGGGGCTTCTGTGTGTGTGTGTGTGTGTGTGTGTGTGTGTGTGTTGGTGTGTGCCTGTCTGTCTTTGTATGTATGTATCTGTGTACCTATCTAATGGAGGAGGAGGACGAGGTTAGTGTATCTATCTGTTAATAACAAAGAAAGAGACTAGCGTGTCTGCCTATTTATATGTCTGTCTCTCTGTGTATTGGAGGAAGCCTCCCGGGACTCCACTGACCTGGAGAGATGTCAGATGCCACCCTGAGGCAGAAGAAGGCGCCCAGAGAGCTGGCTGAGGGGGACTCGGGAGGAAATCCACAGGCTTGCCTGGGCAGCTCCCGTCCTTCGCTGCTGCCCTCTCTGAAGCCGCCCCGCCCCCTACCCCAATCCCGGCCCCTGGGCGTACAGCGCCAGCATACGCAGAAATAAATTCAAAATGGCTTAGACACTTAAACGTAACACAAGACACCACACACCTCTCGGTAGGAAACGTAGGCCAAACAGTATTCCACGTACACCTCACCCATTTTCTCCTAGGGTAGTCTCCCCAAGCAACAGAAAACTCAGCAAAAATACAAACACAAACGGGAGCAAACTGAATTCATCAGCTTTGGCACAGCAAAGGAAACCAGAAGCAGAACTAAACCACGGCCTACGAAATAGGAGACAATCTTTGCCAAACATGAGACTGACTAGGGGTTCATTTCCACCATATCCAAACAGCTCATCCGACTCAACGGACAGAAGACGACCCAATCCAAAAATGGGCAGAAGACCACCTCAGGAAGCAATTCTCCAGCGAAGACCCACCAGCGACCAATGAGAGGCACATGACAAAACAGGCTCAAGGTTGCTCATTATCCGAGGAATACAAGGCAAAACTACAATGAGGTGGCATCTCACCCCAGTTAGAGTGGCCATCATTCCAAAGCCCACACAGGACCAAGGCTACAGAGGCTGTGGAGAAAAGGGATCCCTCCTACACTGTCGGTGGGAATGTCGTTTGCTGCAGCCACTGTGCAAAACAGGAGGGAGGGTCCTCAAAAGACGGAAAATACACTGGTCAGAAGCTTTGGATCTCGGGGGGAGGCTAACAAGCTCCCAAAGGCCCGGCCTCGCCTCTGCTTCTGCCCCAGCTCGCCTGTGCCCCACAGGGTCCGGGGCGGCCTCCACTCCCGGGGCAGGGCCGCCCGCGCGGGAAGGCCTCGCAAGGCCTGAGGGCCAGTCTCGGCTGGCCCGGGGCCGTCCAGCGCCCTCCCATCTCCCGGGGCTGCTCCCACTTTGCCAAAGCCGCCTGTGAGCGGAGGCCAAGAAAGCCGCGCGGTTCAGCCAGTACTAAGGAGGGGGACGAAGGCACCCCAACCATCCGGGGGGCCCCGGGACCCGCCTCACGGTCCCAACCTGGACGCGCGGCCTGGACCCCACCGACGCACCCCTCCCCCCACCCCCGGGCGCCTCCCCAACTACAAAGCCCAGGCCTCACCCGCCGACTCCCCGACCTGCGCGCCCCCACCAGCGCCCCCTTACCTGGCTCGCGACGGCAGCAGAGGCGACAGCAAGCGGCGGGAGGCCGAGACCCCAGGCAGCCTTCCTCCTCCGGGAGCTGGTCCAGGAGCACCCAGCTCCCGCCCAGCTTCCTCACGTTCTGCGCGCGCCCCAGCGCCCCGGCGTCCCGGCGCCCGTGCGCGCGCGCGCACGCGCAGCTTTCAGCGCCCCTCCCCCTCCCGCCTGCCTGACAGCAGCATGGAGGCTTGGCTGCCACTCCAGCAGTAGGGATGCTGCGAGTGGGGCCGGGCGGTGGGGCGGTGGGGCGGTGGGGCGAGCCCAGCCCGCGGCCAGGGCTGGCCGGGTCCCCAACACCAACGCGGCCCCCCACGCCCTCCTCCAGGGTCCCGACCCCCAAGTAGGACCACCACGGGCCCAGGGCCAGGCCTCACCCCACCAGCCCCACTACCACTGCTCGCCGTCCCCCCACCCAGTCAATGCCTCCCCACCCCCTGCCACGCCCGGTCCCCGATCCACTGCACCCCCGAGACAAAGCTGCTTCTCCTCACACCCAAATCCCGCCCCAGGTCTGCGCCCCACTAGGTCCTAAGCTACAGCCCCTGTAAACCGCGATCACCCCTCGGGCCTCACCCCAGGTCCCCCCACCGTCCGGAGATACTCCCCTAACCCTTCACCGAGGAATGAGCCCACACCCTTCAGCCGGGTCACTTCCGCTCCCAGCAACCCCTCCCCCTCACCCTGTCCGCCCTCATCGCCAGATCGCCGCACACCCGGAGTGCACCCCGAACCCAGATGACCCCCTCAGCCCTCTCCTCGCGAGAGCCGGGCGCTCCGGGCTCCGATCACCACCGCGACAGCCGCTAGACAGGGATGCCCCGGGCCCACGGCAGGCACGCAGTCCTGGCTCCCAGGGGCGCGGCCCTGGCGGCCGGGTGGGCGGGGCTTGAGGCCATTCCAATTCCCTGCCCCACCCCCACGCCCCCATCCCACCCCGAAGCCCAGTGCCTCCTCAGAGCCCATGGGATAGGTGGTCCCGAGCTGCACACCGCTCGCCAGTGGGCCTTGGCTGATTGATGCTGCTGCGGGGAGGGAGGGTGCAGCCTTAGCCCGGCCCTCGGCCCCCGGGATGGACAGCGGGCAGCAGTGGCAGTGGCAGTGGTAGTGGTAGTGGGGGTGGCGGCGTCGGCGGCGGAGGCGGGACAGGGCGGCTGTCCTGGGAGAGCAAGTCCACTTGCTCCCAAGTCCCCCGCCGCCTGGCCTCTGCTGCCAGAGCTTCCTGGAAGGAGTTTCCCCCTGTCAGCCTGCCCCTGGGAGGCAGGCCGGCTATGGCCAGGGGGACGGGGCGGCGGCAGTGGCAGCAGCAGAGCTGGAGATGGCAGGATTGGGGCTGACCCATACTACTAGCCAGGTACTTGCTCCCATTGCCCGCTGTCTCTGTCGCCGTCGCTGTCGCTGTCTCTGTCTCTGTCCCTGTCGCGGCCCCCGCCCCTGCACATTGACTGCACCACGCCCACCTCTCAGGAGCAGGATCACCTGAGGACAAGCCTCCAGGGACCCTGGGGCAGCAGAGACCGCCCCCAGAGCAGGCTGAGGGGGACACGCGAGGAAATGCACAGGATTGCCTTGGCAGCCCCCGCCCCACGCTGCCGCCCGCCCTCTCTGCAGCCGCCCCAGACCCCGCCACCACCACTGCCCCCTGAGCACACCGCGCCAGCATCCCGGGAGCCGGACAACACGGACATGTGCACCCAGTGAACCTGGCGTAGCACAGGGCGGCCCCTGAGCAAGCTGAGGGGTCACGAGAGGAAATCCACAGGCTTACCTGGGCAGCCCTCGCCACCGCTGCCGACCTCTCTGCAGCCTCCCCTTCCCCGCCCCGGGCCACCATCCCCTCAGCGCACCGCGCCTGCCTCCTGGGAGGCATCCAACACCTAGGCGTGCAGCCAGGGAACCTGGGTTATCAGAGTCCGACCCCAGGCCAGGCCAAGGGATCATGGGAGCAAATCCTCGGGCTTCTAGGGCAGCCCCGCCTCCTCTCTGCAGACCCTGACCGAACCGCCCCAGCCTCCCATGACCTGGCTGACAAGGAGACTTCAATCCCGCAAACCTGGGGTGGCAGAGGCTGTCCCCAGGCCAAGGAGAGGGGGAGATGGGAGGAAACTTACCAACTCGCCAGGGCAGCCCCCTTAGCCGCAGTGCCTCCGGCCCCTCCACCACTGACCTCTTTCACTGACCGCACCACGCCCGCTCCCAAGAGCAGGCTGATTAAATGGCTTCAGTCTGAGGAACGTGGGAGAGCGGCGGTCGCCCCCAGGCTAGGCCGTTGGGGACATGGGAGAAAATCCTCTGGCTCACCAGGGGCACCCCAGTCCCCGGACCCTGTCCCCATCACTGTCCCCTGACTGCACTCCACCTGTAGTGAGTGTGTCTGTCCGTCTGCCTGCCTGCCTGCCTGCCTGCCTGCCTGCCTGGCTGTCTATCTATCTGTTGGAGGAGGGGAGAGGCTAGTCTATGTCTGTGTGTCTCTGTGTGTCTATGGAATGGAGGAAGAGGAGGCTAGTATGTCTACCTCTCGGCCTATCTATCTCTCTGACAATCTATCTAAGCAATGGAGGAGGCAGAGGAGGCAAGTGTGTTTGTCTATCTACCTAATTGAGGAGGAGAAGGAGTGTAGTGTGTGTGTGTGTGTGTGTGTGTGTGTGTGTGTAAGTGTGTGTGTGGGTCTGTCCATTTCTGTACGTCTATCTAATGGAGGAGGAGGTGGAGGAAGCTAGCGTGACTTTCCGTCTGTCTGTCTGCATACGCACCTAATGAAGTAGGAGGAGGCTACTGTGTTCGTCTAACTGTCTTTGTATTGGAGGAGGTGAGTGTGTCTGTCTCTCAGTCTGTCTGTGTGTTTCTTTATCTACTAGAGGAGGAGGCTAGTGTGTCTATCTACTTACCTACCTGATTGAGGAGGAAGAGGAGGCTGCTGTGTGTGTGTATCTCTCTGACAATCTATTTCATGGAGGAGGAGATTGGTGTGTCCATCTACCTACCTAACTGAGGAGTAGGAGGGGGCTTCTGTGTGTGTGTGTGTGTGTGTGTGTGTGTGTGTGTTGGTGTGTGCCTGTCTGTCTTTGTATGTATGTATCTGTGTACCTATCTAATGGAGGAGGAGGACGAGGTTAGTGTATCTATCTGTTAATAACAAAGAAAGAGACTAGCGTGTCTGCCTATTTATATGTCTGTCTCTCTGTGTATTGGAGGAAGCCTCCCGGGACTCCACTGACCTGGAGAGATGTCAGATGCCACCCTGAGGCAGAAGAAGGCGCCCAGAGAGCTGGCTGAGGGGGACTCGGGAGGAAATCCACAGGCTTGCCTGGGCAGCTCCCGTCCTTCGCTGCTGCCCTCTCTGAAGCCGCCCCGCCCCCTACCCCAATCCCGGCCCCTGGGCGTACAGCGCCAGCATACGCAGAAATAAATTCAAAATGGCTTAGACACTTAAACGTAACACAAGACACCACACACCTCTCGGTAGGAAACGTAGGCCAAACAGTATTCCACGTACACCTCACCCATTTTCTCCTAGGGTAGTCTCCCCAAGCAACAGAAAACTCAGCAAAAATACAAACACAAACGGGAGCAAACTGAATTCATCAGCTTTGGCACAGCAAAGGAAACCAGAAGCAGAACTAAACCACGGCCTACGAAATAGGAGACAATCTTTGCCAAACATGAGACTGACTAGGGGTTCATTTCCACCATATCCAAACAGCTCATCCGACTCAACGGACAGAAGACGACCCAATCCAAAAATGGGCAGAAGACCACCTCAGGAAGCAATTCTCCAGCGAAGACCCACCAGCGACCAATGAGAGGCACATGACAAAACAGGCTCAAGGTTGCTCATTATCCGAGGAATACAAGGCAAAACTACAATGAGGTGGCATCTCACCCCAGTTAGAGTGGCCATCATTCCAAAGCCCACACAGGACCAAGGCTACAGAGGCTGTGGAGAAAAGGGATCCCTCCTACACTGTCGGTGGGAATGTCGTTTGCTGCAGCCACTGTGCAAAACAGGAGGGAGGGTCCTCAAAAGACGGAAAATACACTGGTCAGAAGCTTTGGATCTCGGGGGGAGGCTAACAAGCTCCCAAAGGCCCGGCCTCGCCTCTGCTTCTGCCCCAGCTCGCCTGTGCCCCACAGGGTCCGGGGCGGCCTCCACTCCCGGGGCAGGGCCGCCCGCGCGGGAAGGCCTCGCAAGGCCTGAGGGCCAGTCTCGGCTGGCCCGGGGCCGTCCAGCGCCCTCCCATCTCCCGGGGCTGCTCCCACTTTGCCAAAGCCGCCTGTGAGCGGAGGCCAAGAAAGCCGCGCGGTTCAGCCAGTACTAAGGAGGGGGACGAAGGCACCCCAACCATCCGGGGGGCCCCGGGACCCGCCTCACGGTCCCAACCTGGACGCGCGGCCTGGACCCCACCGACGCACCCCTCCCCCCACCCCCGGGCGCCTCCCCAACTACAAAGCCCAGGCCTCACCCGCCGACTCCCCGACCTGCGCGCCCCCACCAGCGCCCCCTTACCTGGCTCGCGACGGCAGCAGAGGCGACAGCAAGCGGCGGGAGGCCGAGACCCCAGGCAGCCTTCCTCCTCCGGGAGCTGGTCCAGGAGCACCCAGCTCCCGCCCAGCTTCCTCACGTTCTGCGCGCGCCCCAGCGCCCCGGCGTCCCGGCGCCCGTGCGCGCGCGCGCACGCGCAGCTTTCAGCGCCCCTCCCCCTCCCGCCTGCCTGACAGCAGCATGGAGGCTTGGCTGCCACTCCAGCAGTAGGGATGCTGCGAGTGGGGCCGGGCGGTGGGGCGGTGGGGCGGTGGGGCGAGCCCAGCCCGCGGCCAGGGCTGGCCGGGTCCCCAACACCAACGCGGCCCCCCACGCCCTCCTCCAGGGTCCCGACCCCCAAGTAGGACCACCACGGGCCCAGGGCCAGGCCTCACCCCACCAGCCCCACTACCACTGCTCGCCGTCCCCCCACCCAGTCAATGCCTCCCCACCCCCTGCCACGCCCGGTCCCCGATCCACTGCACCCCCGAGACAAAGCTGCTTCTCCTCACACCCAAATCCCGCCCCAGGTCTGCGCCCCACTAGGTCCTAAGCTACAGCCCCTGTAAACCGCGATCACCCCTCGGGCCTCACCCCAGGTCCCCCCACCGTCCGGAGATACTCCCCTAACCCTTCACCGAGGAATGAGCCCACACCCTTCAGCCGGGTCACTTCCGCTCCCAGCAACCCCTCCCCCTCACCCTGTCCGCCCTCATCGCCAGATCGCCGCACACCCGGAGTGCACCCCGAACCCAGATGACCCCCTCAGCCCTCTCCTCGCGAGAGCCGGGCGCTCCGGGCTCCGATCACCACCGCGACAGCCGCTAGACAGGGATGCCCCGGGCCCACGGCAGGCACGCAGTCCTGGCTCCCAGGGGCGCGGCCCTGGCGGCCGGGTGGGCGGGGCTTGAGGCCATTCCAATTCCCTGCCCCACCCCCACGCCCCCATCCCACCCCGAAGCCCAGTGCCTCCTCAGAGCCCATGGGATAGGTGGTCCCGAGCTGCACACCGCTCGCCAGTGGGCCTTGGCTGATTGATGCTGCTGCGGGGAGGGAGGGTGCAGCCTTAGCCCGGCCCTCGGCCCCCGGGATGGACAGCGGGCAGCAGTGGCAGTGGCAGTGGTAGTGGTAGTGGGGGTGGCGGCGTCGGCGGCGGAGGCGGGACAGGGCGGCTGTCCTGGGAGAGCAAGTCCACTTGCTCCCAAGTCCCCCGCCGCCTGGCCTCTGCTGCCAGAGCTTCCTGGAAGGAGTTTCCCCCTGTCAGCCTGCCCCTGGGAGGCAGGCCGGCTATGGCCAGGGGGACGGGGCGGCGGCAGTGGCAGCAGCAGAGCTGGAGATGGCAGGATTGGGGCTGACCCATACTACTAGCCAGGTACTTGCTCCCATTGCCCGCTGTCTCTGTCGCCGTCGCTGTCGCTGTCTCTGTCTCTGTCCCTGTCGCGGCCCCCGCCCCTGCACATTGACTGCACCACGCCCACCTCTCAGGAGCAGGATCACCTGAGGACAAGCCTCCAGGGACCCTGGGGCAGCAGAGACCGCCCCCAGAGCAGGCTGAGGGGGACACGCGAGGAAATGCACAGGATTGCCTTGGCAGCCCCCGCCCCACGCTGCCGCCCGCCCTCTCTGCAGCCGCCCCAGACCCCGCCACCACCACTGCCCCCTGAGCACACCGCGCCAGCATCCCGGGAGCCGGACAACACGGACATGTGCACCCAGTGAACCTGGCGTAGCACAGGGCGGCCCCTGAGCAAGCTGAGGGGTCACGAGAGGAAATCCACAGGCTTACCTGGGCAGCCCTCGCCACCGCTGCCGACCTCTCTGCAGCCTCCCCTTCCCCGCCCCGGGCCACCATCCCCTCAGCGCACCGCGCCTGCCTCCTGGGAGGCATCCAACACCTAGGCGTGCAGCCAGGGAACCTGGGTTATCAGAGTCCGACCCCAGGCCAGGCCAAGGGATCATGGGAGCAAATCCTCGGGCTTCTAGGGCAGCCCCGCCTCCTCTCTGCAGACCCTGACCGAACCGCCCCAGCCTCCCATGACCTGGCTGACAAGGAGACTTCAATCCCGCAAACCTGGGGTGGCAGAGGCTGTCCCCAGGCCAAGGAGAGGGGGAGATGGGAGGAAACTTACCAACTCGCCAGGGCAGCCCCCTTAGCCGCAGTGCCTCCGGCCCCTCCACCACTGACCTCTTTCACTGACCGCACCACGCCCGCTCCCAAGAGCAGGCTGATTAAATGGCTTCAGTCTGAGGAACGTGGGAGAGCGGCGGTCGCCCCCAGGCTAGGCCGTTGGGGACATGGGAGAAAATCCTCTGGCTCACCAGGGGCACCCCAGTCCCCGGACCCTGTCCCCATCACTGTCCCCTGACTGCACTCCACCTGTAGTGAGTGTGTCTGTCCGTCTGCCTGCCTGCCTGCCTGCCTGCCTGCCTGCCTGGCTGTCTATCTATCTGTTGGAGGAGGGGAGAGGCTAGTCTATGTCTGTGTGTCTCTGTGTGTCTATGGAATGGAGGAAGAGGAGGCTAGTATGTCTACCTCTCGGCCTATCTATCTCTCTGACAATCTATCTAAGCAATGGAGGAGGCAGAGGAGGCAAGTGTGTTTGTCTATCTACCTAATTGAGGAGGAGAAGGAGTGTAGTGTGTGTGTGTGTGTGTGTGTGTGTGTGTGTGTAAGTGTGTGTGTGGGTCTGTCCATTTCTGTATGTCTATCTAATGGAGGAGGAGGTGGAGGAAGCTAGCGTGACTTTCCGTCTGTCTGTCTGCATACGCACCTAATGAAGTAGGAGGAGGCTACTGTGTTCGTCTAACTGTCTTTGTATTGGAGGAGGTGAGTGTGTCTGTCTCTCAGTCTGTCTGTGTGTTTCTTTATCTACTAGAGGAGGAGGCTAGTGTGTCTATCTACTTACCTACCTGATTGAGGAGGAAGAGGAGGCTGCTGTGTGTGTGTATCTCTCTGACAATCTATTTCATGGAGGAGGAGATTGGTGTGTCCATCTACCTACCTAACTGAGGAGTAGGAGGGGGCTTCTGTGTGTGTGTGTGTGTGTGTGTGTGTGTGTGTGTTGGTGTGTGCCTGTCTGTCTTTGTATGTATGTATCTGTGTACCTATCTAATGGAGGAGGAGGACGAGGTTAGTGTATCTATCTGTTAATAACAAAGAAAGAGACTAGCGTGTCTGCCTATTTATATGTCTGTCTCTCTGTGTATTGGAGGAAGCCTCCCGGGACTCCACTGACCTGGAGAGATGTCAGATGCCACCCTGAGGCAGAAGAAGGCGCCCAGAGAGCTGGCTGAGGGGGACTCGGGAGGAAATCCACAGGCTTGCCTGGGCAGCTCCCGTCCTTCGCTGCTGCCCTCTCTGAAGCCGCCCCGCCCCCTACCCCAATCCCGGCCCCTGGGCGTACAGCGCCAGCATACGCAGAAATAAATTCAAAATGGCTTAGACACTTAAACGTAACACAAGACACCACACACCTCTCGGTAGGAAACGTAGGCCAAACAGTATCCCACGTACACCTCACCCATTTTCTCCTAGGGTAGTCTCCCCAAGCAACAGAAAACTCAGCAAAAATACAAACACAAACGGGAGCAAACTGAATTCATCAGCTTTGGCACAGCAAAGGAAACCAGAAGCAGAACTAAACCACGGCCTACGAAATAGGAGACAATCTTTGCCAAACATGAGACTGACTAGGGGTTCATTTCCACCATATCCAAACAGCTCATCCGACTCAACGGACAGAAGACGACCCAATCCAAAAATGGGCAGAAGACCACCTCAGGAAGCAATTCTCCAGCGAAGACCCACCAGCGACCAATGAGAGGCACATGACAAAACAGGCTCAAGGTTGCTCATTATCCGAGGAATACAAGGCAAAACTACAATGAGGTGGCATCTCACCCCAGTTAGAGTGGCCATCATTCCAAAGCCCACACAGGACCAAGGCTACAGAGGCTGTGGAGAAAAGGGATCCCTCCTACACTGTCGGTGGGAATGTCGTTTGCTGCAGCCACTGTGCAAAACAGGAGGGAGGGTCCTCAAAAGACGGAAAATACACTGGTCAGAAGCTTTGGATCTCGGGGGGAGGCTAACAAGCTCCCAAAGGCCCGGCCTCGCCTCTGCTTCTGCCCCAGCTCGCCTGTGCCCCACAGGGTCCGGGGCGGCCTCCACTCCCGGGGCAGGGCCGCCCGCGCGGGAAGGCCTCGCAAGGCCTGAGGGCCAGTCTCGGCTGGCCCGGGGCCGTCCAGCGCCCTCACCATCTCCCGGGGCTGCTCCCACTTTGCCAAAGCCGCCTGTGAGCGGAGGCCAAGAAAGCCGCGCGGTTCAGCCAGTACTAAGGAGGGGGACGAAGGCACCCCAACCATCCGGGGGGCCCCGGGACCCGCCTCACGGTCCCAACCTGGACGCGCGGCCTGGACCCCACCGACGCACCCCTCCCCCCACCCCCGGGCGCCTCCCCAACTACAAAGCCCAGGCCTCACCCGCCGACTCCCCGACCTGCGCGCCCCCACCAGCGCCCCCTTACCTGGCTCGCGACGGCAGCAGAGGCGACAGCAAGCGGCGGGAGGCCGAGACCCCAGGCAGCCTTCCTCCTCCGGGAGCTGGTCCAGGAGCACCCAGCTCCCGCCCAGCTTCCTCACGTTCTGCGCGCGCCCCAGCGCCCCGGCGTCCCGGCGCCCGTGCGCGCGCGCGCACGCGCAGCTTTCAGCGCCCCTCCCCCTCCCGCCTGCCTGACAGCAGCATGGAGGCTTGGCTGCCACTCCAGCAGTAGGGATGCTGCGAGTGGGGCCGGGCGGTGGGGCGGTGGGGCGGTGGGGCGAGCCCAGCCCGCGGCCAGGGCTGGCCGGGTCCCCAACACCAACGCGGCCCCCCACGCCCTCCTCCAGGGTCCCGACCCCCAAGTAGGACCACCACGGGCCCAGGGCCAGGCCTCACCCCACCAGCCCCACTACCACTGCTCGCCGTCCCCCCACCCAGTCAATGCCTCCCCACCCCCTGCCACGCCCGGTCCCCGATCCACTGCACCCCCGAGACAAAGCTGCTTCTCCTCACACCCAAATCCCGCCCCAGGTCTGCGCCCCACTAGGTCCTAAGCTACAGCCCCTGTAAACCGCGATCACCCCTCGGGCCTCACCCCAGGTCCCCCCACCGTCCGGAGATACTCCCCTAACCCTTCACCGAGGAATGAGCCCACACCCTTCAGCCGGGTCACTTCCGCTCCCAGCAACCCCTCCCCCTCACCCTGTCCGCCCTCATCGCCAGATCGCCGCACACCCGGAGTGCACCCCGAACCCAGATGACCCCCTCAGCCCTCTCCTCGCGAGAGCCGGGCGCTCCGGGCTCCGATCACCACCGCGACAGCCGCTAGACAGGGATGCCCCGGGCCCACGGCAGGCACGCAGTCCTGGCTCCCAGGGGCGCGGCCCTGGCGGCCGGGTGGGCGGGGCTTGAGGCCATTCCAATTCCCTGCCCCACCCCCACGCCCCCATCCCACCCCGAAGCCCAGTGCCTCCTCAGAGCCCATGGGATAGGTGGTCCCGAGCTGCACACGCTCGCCAGTGGGCCTTGGCTGATTGATGCTGCTGCGGGGAGGGAGGGTGCAGCCTTAGCCCGGCCCTCGGCCCCCGGGATGGACAGCGGGCAGCAGTGGCAGTGGCAGTGGTAGTGGTAGTGGGGGTGGCGGCGTCGGCGGCGGAGGCGGGACAGGGCGGCTGTCCTGGGAGAGCAAGTCCACTTGCTCCCAAGTCCCCCGCCGCCTGGCCTCTGCTGCCAGAGCTTCCTGGAAGGAGTTTCCCCCTGTCAGCCTGCCCCTGGGAGGCAGGCCGCTATGGCCAGGGGGACGGGGCGGCGGCAGTGGCAGCAGCAGAGCTGGAGATGGCAGGATTGGGGC